>NC_048408.1:17093250-17282030 GCF_013103735.1 Etheostoma cragini
CTGGGAAAACACTGAGACATTCACAAGGAGGCAGAAACGGGAAAACAAACCCAACAAAAACCCCAAACCACAACAAAAATGTATTTAAATCTTACATTCCAACTTTCCTGTCTCTCTAAAGTCCTCCTCTTCCTCTGTTCTCTCCTCCCTTTCCTCATGTTCTTCCCCTCCTCATGCTACTGTCTGTCCTGTGAAAAAACATAAGCCAGTCTGTCACTCTTTGAGTCAGTCTTTGGAGAAGAAGCTATCCCAGATATAAGTGTGACTGATCGCTGCAGGCCCTGCCAAACAGACGGTGTATAATTGAGTGATAGGGACTAATGTAAGTGAATGGCTTAGAGCAGACTGTGTTATCCACAGCAGCAGCAGAGGCTCTGGCACCAAGGGAGGCTTCCCGTTAGGCTCTCGGTAATACTAGCAACAACAGCCACCCAGATTACAATCTGGTACCTGGGTGTGTGTACGTGTCTTTGTGTGTGTGTGTGTGTCTGTTTGTCTGTGTGTCTGTGTCTGTGCTTGTCTTTTGTCTTCTTTCCATCCCGCATCTCTTTTCTTCTCGGTTTCATAGCTCTGTTTACCACTCTACTTTATTTCTTCCCCCTCCACACAACTTTTTCTCATCTCTTTCTCTCTCTTTTCATCTGCCTCTCCCTGTTATCTTAGCTCTTTAATTAACGTGGCATGCTGTGAAGTGAGATACTAAATAATGCAGGCTTTTCCAGTGACATTGAATCAGCCAAAGTGATTAGTGGCCCACACACAGACACATACCAAGACACATTGCTTTTTTTAACAGTGATCATCTTTAAAAAAAAAAAAAAAGAAGAAGAAATGTGTATGAAGGCTCTGTTGAGAACAGAGTCTATTGCCAGTATGTTTTTTGTATTAAGATTAGAGTAAAATATACAGTACAGTATTTAGAAGCTTTGGTGGTAAGTTTTTTCTAAAAAGTAAATAAATTGGTTAAAACACCAGTTAACAAAGAATAACTTGTGAAATACCACTAAAGTAAGAGCAATATTCTCTGAACATTAAATTCAAATTAAACATAGAGATAACATCCAAAACTAAATACAATATGGGTTGTCGGTTCAAGCACAAGGTACTTGAATAATATGCCTTTTCATACGGTATAGAGTTCCCATATCTACTGTAGTATTGTACATTGTGATTTAGTGCAGAGGACCTCATTTGTGCAGTGAGAGATCTAGGTTATCTCAAAGCAATTGTTTCAGACCAAACCAAGTGGAAAATCCAGTGTGTGTTAGTTCTTTGCTGCTTTGGCTGCAGGGATGCCAAGAGCTCTGGGTTTCAGTGTTCTTCTACCCCTGCCCCCGTTGTCTTTTTTTAATCAGATGACTTGTTCAGAAGTGGAGGGGATTACGACTGCTGCTACCGTTGCTGATTACTCTGTCCAGTTTTGGAAAGCCCACAAGCACATGCACCAACAGGAACACACAGCTGCAAGCATGCACATACACACAGACACAGACACACGCTTATATTTTTTTTAAGCAATTCAACATTGGTGCATGCTAAAAACAGTAATATACACAAGCATGCACATACAGTATCCAGGAGCTAGTCCTTATGCAAAATCAGTGCAAGCCTGCAAATTCATTAATGTAAAATGCATGCTATAAAAAAGCATCATATCTCTCGCTTTTTAGCTGTTTCTATATTCTCTTCAACATATGTTTCTGTTTTTAACTGCTTTTTAATGTTTTATGTAAAGCACTTGGAATTGCCTTGCTGCTGAAATGTGCTACGCAAGTAAAGCTGCCTTGCCTCTTTTGCCTCTGCTCAATTTCAGCATCTCTCATGTAACACTGTCAGTTTCTGGACAGCAGCAATAATCTACCATTTCTCAGTATGCCATGTGATTCAAGTTAGGAAATTTCTTCTAACGTTAGACTCTCACACCAGGCACTGCAGATGGCAAAGAGACAGACAGAGAGACAGACAGAGGGACATAGAGGGAGTGAAAATCTGACTGATGGGAAGAAGAAGGAAAAATGCTTGGTGGACAGTGATTGTAAATAGTAAAAGACAAGATGAATAAGAAGGAAGGGAAAGGGGAGTCAATGAGAAAGGACACTGCAAAGAAGTGAAAGTAACAAGTGTGCAAAAGATAAAAAAGGAGACAGAGGGAGTCTAAGGAAAGGAGTGATGTAAGGATAGAGACACTGAGTTGTATGTTGACCCAACAATGTGTGCAATGTAGCCAGCAGATCAGTCTCCTCCCACTTTAATATCCCCATCAATCCCTTGCTCCATCGTTCCACCCGTTCATGTTAAAGCCATTTATTTATTTTCATCAATACAAAATCATGCAGATTTGATGAATATTGGAAGAAATCTGGTATTAGTTTTTAATGATTGCTATGACAATTTTTTCAATACTTTTAACAACTTTCCTAAACTCTTAACGCAGTTAGCACAATAGCTGTTTGTGTAGGCTATACAATTAACATATTTCTTGTTGCTTTGACACAAAATGCACACAGTTACACACAATTTAAAACGCTCTAACATCTTTTACAAACAAGCTCAACCAAGACCACAACAATGAATTTTAACTGACACATTTGAAAATGCTTTCACGCTGGATGTCAGAACAGATGACATTGTGTTTTAAACCTATCTTAGGCTAAAGTCAAAGTGGACAGCTGTTCATATTGTAAATTGAAACACAACTATATCTCCTGCATTTTACAGTAACCCATTGTAAAGGAGAGAAACAGCTGATTGAAGAAATGTTTTGTTTATCAATCACATCGGATTCCCATCTACTTAGGAAACATACTCAGCTGTTGCAGTTTTTTCAATTACATGACCATCTTTATTAGAGTATTCTGTATATGTTACAGTAAGTGAGTGTTGTACTTTGACAGCAAGAATTAGAGTAATCAAAGTCCCATTCCTTGTTTGTTTACTCAGACCTGGCCAAAGCAGATTTTGATATTACAGTAGTACACACAGGAAACAGAAGACCTATTTGGGATGATTTTGTGTCAAAATGCCATTCAACTGTCTAAATGTTGGGAGAGAACATTATTTTGAACAATTTTAACAAGAGAACAATTATTATGTGATTTTGAGACATGTTTGCAGTGTTTTGGTAGACAGTGTATTGTGTTAGTGTATTATTGTATTTTGAAAGTTAGTGTTAAAGTTTAGTTTACAATGTGGGATTTTAAGCATAAAGTTAACAGTTTTCCAAGTTATAAGTTGTAAGTGTGTTGGTCTGTTAAGTGTTTAGGAAAATCGTTAAAAGTATTGAAAAAAGTGTCTTAGCAATCATTAAAAAGTGTGAGTCTGCTTTGTTGTGCAATAGGTAAAAAGTAGAGCAGTATAAAATCTGCTTACTTGGGAGATAAAAAATTAGAAGCGAACTGATGTTTTAATGCTAAATGTTTGCTTCAAGCTGAAATTCATCAGCTACTTTGTGAACTCTCTCAAATGCACATGCACACAAACACACACACATGCACACACACCAACCAAAACACACCTCTGGCAATGAGTGGATGGTCCTAATGAAGCAAGAAGAGTAGAGGCAGCTGCATAACTGAAGTGTAAGGCCTAGAGCCAACTTACACACTTCAAGTGTGTATTTGTGTGTGTGTGCGTTTGTGTGTGTGTGTGTGTGTGTGTGTGTGTGTGTGTGTGTGTGTGTGTGTGTGTGTGTGTGTGTGTGTTTGCATGATGTTGTTTCCAGCCTTGTATGTTCGCAGAATTTATAATATCTGAAGCTCTCTGAAAGTCAAATGCATTTCTTTTTTACATCCATTCTTTCTCTCTCCAGGTTGTGAGGGCCTGTTTCTATCATCTTGTCATACAGTGAGGCAGTGAGCTCACGGTGGATACAGCATGCATGTGTCGACATATCCCATGATGCACTCTGCCAGTCCAGGCCTGCTCCTCCTCAGCTTCCTTTTCCTCGCTGATGCCGACTGTGAGTCCTTTCACACTCAGACCATATACTCTTATTCTTACACACACTTACTCACAGATATAGAGAGAAACAGTTGATATGATATATGCAGTACATATCTTTTGAATGTACATGTACACGAACACATGTGTACACGTGCATTTCTCTTACAACCACCCCACTCCCAATATCACGTCCCTACTATATGTGTGTGTGTGTGTTTGTGTGTGTGTGTGTGTCTGCGTGCGTGTGTGTGTGTGAGTGTGAGTGTGTGTATGAATGTGTGCTGGGTAGGTTTGATATGAGGCCAGCTGTTTTTGTCCATCCCAGTATTATTTGGCATGGATAGTCAGACCACATATGGCAAATCAGATCATTTTTTCCACTGCTTGTGCAATTGTGTTCATTGTGTGTGTGTGTGCTTGTGTGCGTGTGCGTGTGGCTCATTCCTGATTGTGTCTAGTCCAATGTATTTCCCAGGGACATGCACATTAATATTCTTGTTATGAGTTGTATCCTGGTTTTAATTAAGGCCGCAATTTATTATTTTTGTTATTGATTAATCTGTCGATTATTTCTCTATTATTTAGTGATCCATAAACTATTAGAAAAACTTGAAACATGTCCATTTCCTTTTCCAAGAGCCTTTAAAAATATTAATAAATTACAAACAATCAATAGATCATCAGAATAGTTACATTATCTTTCAATTGATTAATGGGTTAATTGTCTTAGCCCCAGTTTTAATCATATTTGGAATATTACATGGAACTTATAAAGTCACTTGGTAATTCATCTCTGGGTATCTCAGGTGTGACTTGGTAAAGTGACTGTATTACAGTAGAGAAAGAAATACATAAAAAAAATAAAGTATTTTCATTACACCAAAACCAGTAAAAGCATGCAAATAATCACTCATTTAATTTACCCCAATAGAGACACCTCCTTTATATGGGATTCTAATGTTTTCACGTTTTCTGTGACTTCTTTCACTTTTGTCTCATCTTCTAGTGTACTTACTAATGTGCATGTTAACATACTTAGTGTGGGTGTATAAGCAAAGGTTTTGGTCAGGCATGACTTCTCTGCCAATTTATCAGGCTTGTTAAACAGATAAAACATGCAGCCTTTTCAGTAGTCATTTCTTTTGGAACAAAACGCAGCGTAGCTCCAAGCTTGTGGTTGCACGATGCTGAACATATATCATCACCTCTCAATACACAAGTAAAGGCTTGAGTCAGCCATCCCAGTCCTGCAATGTTTTGAAAGTACACGGTCACACAGAGCCCGGCAAAGCGCACACATTCACAAACCACTCTTGTTTTCCTTTCAGCCTCCTGCCCTCTTGTCCCTTGTGTTAGTTCCAGGGTCGGCCAGTAAAGGGCCAGTCATCCATCAAAACGATGATGCTCCCAGGCTTCCACTTTGGCAGTTAGGGGAGCAGCTCATACATAGAGGGTGGAAAGGATGCATTCTTTGTCTCCTCTGTCTATATTTTTCTTTTCTCTTTTTATCTCATTGTATATAATGTACAATGTCTCTTTTAATATCAACAGTGGGGACTCAGAGATTTGAATGTTGAAAATGTAGACAGAAGCTTCTTGACACAGTCATCTTCGTTGCTCGTCACGTGTCTACATGTACATGTTTTCAAATGTTAAATGCACTCTGAAAAATAGCTTTCACTGGTGCTAATCTTCATTTAAACTTAGTGTCAAATGAATTGGGTTTTACAAACATTTTAATTTCCATCTCTATGTCTGGACAGAGGCATCATTTTTATTCAACTTTGACACAATCACCACATGTTTGCTTCACAATATCCCATGTGCATAGTTGGAAATCTTGCTTGACACGGCACCATATGTGCATTCTGCACACAAGCACTGGTGTAACAACACAAGCAAGTGCACTGAGCATTGGTTGTCTTAAAAAGCATGTCTTTTTAAAATTCCTCTTTTACTCCCTCTTTCTCCCCGCCTCTCTCTCGCCCCCATTTTTGTTTCACATTGTGTATTTGTGCACGCGTGCATGCCCGTAACATCTATCTGGTGGATTAAGAGTAATGCCCTGATCCCGTCACGAACTGGGCCACTGCTGCACTGCTCCATGTACGCAGGGAGATGCCCTGTGTGAGAAACTGCACATAGCCACATGTCATTCAGGGTGACGGGAAACGATGCAACAGGGTTATTTCTGCTGACCCTCACTTGCCCCAAAACCAACAAGCTGTCGTTCTTCCTCTTGCGCGTGTGTGTGTGTGTGTGTGTAGGTGTGTGTGTGTGTGTGTGTGTGTGTGTGCGCTCGCTTCTACAGAAGGAAAATGCTCTTTTTTCAAAGGCTACAGTAAGGAGGCAATTCTGAGTGAGAACCCAGTGGTTTGGTTAGCAGTCTGTACATTTTGAATGCTAGCAAGACTGGTTTAGTATTCTCTCTAGGGAGGCTCTTGGTAATGTGAAACTCTTTAGTCTCAGTTTGCATTACATCATTTATGTTATAACAGCTGTGCATTTTTCCACAAAGCTTGAAAAAACACATAATTAAAAGAACAATTTTTCTCAGCTACTGAAAATATGACATTTTCACACATTACATATTAGGCCTGACTATTACATTGCAAAGAGAACTTGTGTAGTGACTGATTGACCTGTCAATATTCAACCATATTGCCAGCATTCCCATTGCCTTGAGGTTGACTGGACTCTAAAAGGTGGTTGGGTCAATCTTCCACAGTGACAGCAGCGCTACTTTTGCTTACTTTGGAAGCCCTTGAGCGAGGAACTGAACACCAAATGCTTGGACAGGAGCCTTCTTTGGTTACCTGCAAATATTTCATTCAGCTTTCACTCAGGTTCAAAGGTGTAGGTTTCTATAAAAAAGGTTTCTAACAAAATTAACATGTTCAACCATAACATGTGGCAGGCTTGTTTTTTGTGAATTTAATGAGTCCAGTTTTTCATTTCATTTTGTTTTCAGTTTTGGTTTGACTTTCATATTATATCAGCTGATTTATCATTTCCAAAACAAAATCCCAAACCTCTACGTTAATTAGTTTTAGCTTGGGCCAATGAAATTGTGCAAGGTACCCTGTAACAGGCCTTAGACCTGCACACAAAGCTACACACATGTTTTTTTAATTTTCATATTTGATATATTTGATATATTTTGAAAAGATACCATACTTGCTAACGATGCATTTCATGGTTTGAAATGCTGCACAGATTCTAATGCATTTTGAGCCATGTAAATAAACCTGCTCAAGACTTTGGCAATAACATAAGAAGACAGAGAAGCTGTTATACATTTAACGATTTGTGAGTTCAGGCATACTGCAAGGCTTTATGTTTCGTGTCACATGCATGTGTGTGCGTCTCTGTAAGTATGTTTGTAGTTTTCTGTTTCATATGGTAATCTATGTAAGCATGTGTAGTGCTTAGAGTAGACAAAAGATTAGATTCCAATAAGTATTTAGTTTCTTCCAAGCTTTATGGATCCTTGTTGCTCATGGATGAGGCACTGTCAGAATTTACTGGCATAAGATGAAGAGGCAGGGTCCCAGAAGTTAAAGATTTCTGCCCCGGGGGATTAGTTAGGGTGTTAAACATAATCAAGCGTTATTTTCTTAGATGGATTGTGTTTATTTTCTGTGATTGATTGGTATTACTGACTCACTGAAATTGCAAAGAAAAGGCAAGATCCTGGTTGACATTATTGCCCGTAGCCACAGTATAAAATGGCAACATCTGCTATCGTCATTTCCCCTATGGACTCTCAAGTGATGATCAAAGGACCAAGAGGCCAGCAGTGTTACACTGGTCTTAAGAGATCATTTATGCATTTTTTTCTACCATTTAATTGCATATCATGGCAGTTTTTACATGCATAGACCACAATTACAGATACTTTGAAAGGTTCCCTTGCATATAACAACATAGGCACTTGATTGTGCATCCAAAATATCTGCCTTGATTAATGTTTCTGTACCTGTTACCACCTGTGTTTTGATCCTGAGTGATTAGGCAGCCCTTAAGCTCTCTAAACTTCAGAAACATGCTGTGTTTGCTGGACTTACAGCGGCTAAGAAAATGATTGCAACACGTTGGAAACCACCTCACAATCTGTCTACTCAAACATGGACCCTTTCCTTTCTGGACATTGTGTTTATGGAGCTATAAGGCCCATATAAATGGAGAGGCAAGGACTCTAGACTCTTGGCTCAGCCTGGCTGAGTCCTTGAAGTCCATGTTGTAGACTTTTATTTTTGCCCCTTTGCTGCTGTCTGTGCATCTGTTCGGTCCTGTGTGTCTCGTGTCTGTCTCTCTGTCATTGTCTTCAGTTTGTTTGTGTGCGCTTGTGTGTCTGTTTGTGTGTTTCTTGTTGGTGACCTGCAAGCTCTGTTTCTGCTGTTGTGTTTTTGTTAGGTCCTCCCCTTAGTTTAGCTAAGAATAAATCCTGGAAAGAAATTAGATATTGGCTGAAGTCTAAAGATGCAGGAGAAGACCCAAAGATAATATGTATTATTAATCATAATGATGACATTTATAGAGCACTTTTCTAAATTCACTTTACAACGTGCTTCACAAAGCGAAAAAAAACACACAAGTCATTAAATCAACAGATTTTAAAAGAAAATTTGGTGTCTAAAAATCAATACAGTGCAGGGAAAACATTTTTAAAGAAAATAAAATACTGTTCAAGGAAATTTAAACTCAAGTCAAATCAGGAAAGGCTCTCAGATAAAAGTATGGTTTAAGAAGGGACTTAAAGGACATCTCTGACTCAGCCAACCTTTTTATTGTATTTGTGTAAGTTTTTAATGTATTTTCAAGACCTCTGCTTGAGGATCTCAAAGTACATATCGGTGCATACGGTACTAAGAGGTATGGCCGCGAGAGAGGCCATGAAGAGCCTTTAAAGTAATCAGTAAAATCTTAAAATCTATTCTAAAGCATTGGGAGCCAGTGTAAAAGGGTTAAACCAGGAGTAATGTGATCACGTCTCTTGGTTCTGGTTAAAAGCCTTGCTCTGTGGAGTCTGGAGTTGATCAATAGATTTTTTGTTTAGGCAAGTATAAGGCTGTTGCAGTAATCCAGGCCTGATGAGAGAAAGGCGTGTGAAATGGTCTCTGTTTCTTTAAAAATTAAGATAGATTGTATTAGTTGTTCCCTCATGATATACAGCTTTTATATTAAAGAGGATGCAAAGGATTCACTTTTTCTAAAGTTCTGGTCAAGCCGGGAAATGTCATGAAATTTCATACTGAGAAAAGATTTAAAATGTAAGAGGTTTCCTCTGCTGTTAAACTAATAAATGGGTCATTTTTTTACCCTCGAGGCATTGGGAGGGTAACATGGTTATAGAGTTTTTTTTTCATTTTAAAACAGTAGAAAGATCTACAGTGATGTTGAGTAAAGAATACAACAAAAAAGCCTAACTCTTATCACACTTAAATTGTCTTTTCATTTCCTTTTAATATAATTAACATGCCACTCATCAACACAACTAATATTAGTGATTATCTAAATAATTTATGGTTTATTTTCTGGAATCATTTGTTACATTGAAATCCGGCTCTGATGTTGATGTGTCATCTTATGCTCATCCCGAACATAACATTAAACCTTAAAATAAAAAGGCTTATTTAAATGATTGACGACCTCTTTCCATCAACTCCAGTGCAAATATCTCTCCATAGAAGGTGACAGAAATGGGTCACATCACAAACATTTTCAGAAGTTATATACACAAAATTAAAATGCCAATAACAGCTACGTTATATATTTTAACTGATTATTGCCAGTGCCCGCTTTAGAAGTAGCCTACTGTTAATAGTCTGGGTAGAGGGCACAGAATGTAATCTCATACACGGTGACCCTTTGGACTCCCTCAATAAGTTCTCAATTGTTTTCTATAAACGTCAATCATGTAAGGCTGAGAGAAGGGCATCACCACATTGATGAGAAAGAGAATGAAGCAGTTCTGCTGCCGAAGCTTCTTAGTGTGCTGCATTGCTGGCCTGGAGCAGTGAGGGTAGTAGCTTCTAGCATAGCTGTGCGCCTATCCGTGAGTAACAGGATCTGACCAGCGTTAGCTTAGCATTAGCTTAGCAGGTGCACCCGTCTGTGAAGAGGCCTGGAAAACATCAGCTTAGCTCTAACTTAGCAGTGCAGTGGTCTGTGAGTAATAGACTGTGACCAGCACTGAGAAAACCCTCTGTTCATCTTCATGGGAAGCCAGCCCTGACCCAGTAAAGTTGTGTACCCAGTGGGTAGCCCGTGTGTTTCTAATGATCTGTGTATAAAAGAAGACCCCGTTTGATTAATTCATCCCCTTGTGTTTCTAACAAATTAACCCTGATTAACTCGGCACTAGACAGCTATCTTGGGTAAGTGGCACGCTAATTGGACATGCATTACTATCGGCACTAAAAGTGCATTTTAGTCTTTTGCTATTGCATCATTGTAAAAGTGATGTTGTTAAAGTGATTTGTGGTAACTGTTGTCAGCAGGAAGTTGTCCGAACAACTGCTCATCTGTTATTCATACAGAGAAGTGATAAGGCATAAGCACAACCAGATTGGGTTGAGAAACTGACACAGATGGACACTTAAACTTTATGCAACTTGAATTAACATTTTATCTTAAGTGTGAAATGGTATCAAAAGTTAACAGCAATTGTGTAAAATTAAATTTTCTATGTTGAAATGGCCTATTCTACCTAATGTTTTCCAATTAACACTTATGTGTGCTGCAGAAGGATGATAGCTGTCTCTCTGTGTTTATTGGCCCCGGCAATCCAATTTCCTTTCCAGGACGAAAGCGAGCAGCTGATAATTTGTTCTTAATGTGTCGGTTTGATGTTAATGTGTTTTAAGTTATGGTTCTGGCCAGCTGCCCACCCACTCTCGAGGCTTACTATCATGGCCCTGGCTCTCGCCCTGATATTGGCCTCGTTCCTCAACTTGTCTGACAAGCCTGACTCAGTTCTCATTTGGAGTCATCAGCTTACCGCCCACCACACACACACACACACACAGAGGCGAAGGCACAGATGCTTGGCAAGTTGTACCAACATCTGAAACAGCCTTTTCAGATGTTATCAAAACTTCCAACACATAGACACAAATGCTCACAAAAGCTATTCATGCACATACACACATGTCCACACAGACTTAGTAACACCCAGGATCATATATGAATGTGTCTGATAGCTACCTGATCAAGAAGGTCAATTGCCATTTATTCCCAACATCAGAGCAGAAATAAACCAAGTAATAAGCTCAAACACAGAATTAGTTGCCATGAACCTCTCCTTCTTTTAGCCTAAACTATACTAAAGCTCAGTCATTCTATATTTGTATCTGTTATTTTATACTCCCTTGGTAAGCCAGCATCTCAGAGCTTTTCCTTTTCAATTTGTGACTTTGAAAACTGCAGTATTGGACAGTGTGAGTTAATTTTGTGCTGCTGAGTTGCTTTTTGTTGATTTGCTTTGTTGGGATAGGCCTGTCTGCTTTATGCTTTTTCACATCAGATTAGATTAGTGATTGAGAGCACACAAGATGAGGCCTTAGTGTATAGAAATTGCAACGTTTTGCAGAGTTTTGGAAAAAAAACTGTGGGAGTCCCGATCACTTGGCACAGTGCATCCCAGGATACATTTCACACATCCTGTTTTATTTTTATTTCTCACATTTATGGTCAGAGAACAGAACAGTTCAAATCAAATAATTTAAAAACCCAAAATTATTTTTCTTACATCTTATGAATCTAAATTGGGATCCAGAGGACATAACACATTCCACTCACTGTGTGTTGCTCAACACATATTAATACATTTCTCTGTCATAAAAACATATGGGGGGCCCTTATTTACACTTTTAAAACTTTATAAACTGAGATGTGCATCTTTTGTGCTTAGTTTCATCTGTTTTCCCCCCCAGATATGTACTTTCCATTCTTAAATGTACAGAATTTTTCAATCTTAATACGCTATATTTGTAAATCATACTCCCTGAAGGTTTTTGCTAGCATCTGTTCTTACAAAACTCGATCTCTCTCGCTGTGTCCCTCTAGGTTAAGACAGCATCTGCCAGCTACAGTATGTCCCTGTAGCCTCCTACAAAGTGTCATTAGCTTCATTTAATCTTGCTATTTGTCTTTTCTTGTACTCGAGTGCATAGCCCCATCACGATTGCAGGTTCATTTAAGGGGATTTTATCCAGAAATTATGATGAATTGTCACGGTTTACTAAATAAATACAAACAAATGGGTTTGAGGAGAAGCATATCATACTGTCATCAGTCCAGATTTAACCTATATCTGATGACATATTTGTGACAATTATTATAATTGTGTCAATATTATTAATGCGATCAAATTTGTATTCTAGGCTGCCATCATTCTGTGCTACCCAAATGCATTTTTTTATTTCTGTTTTTCAAAAACACAAGACTATTTTTCATTCTAGAATTAAAGTTTATCACACTTCTTCAGCTGTGACTCGAAAGTGGTCCGGAGAGGGGGGCTGATGTTGTAATCCCTGCCATCTGTTGTGTAGATCAGATCCCACTGTATGGCAAACTTTATGTAAGGCAACCCTCCATCCACCCCACACACACACACTCACACACCAAGAGGGGAAAGATTGTCACTAATTCCATCTAAATCTCTTTAAGCGGACCCACTCGGAAGAACCCCCTCACATCCATATTGGGTCATATTGAGGGAAAAGAGAAAGGCTGTGAGGAACACCTGGCGACCTAAGCATGTACACCACTAAAACAAGTTCTTGTGGGAATTTTTCAAGTCCATCTTATCTTTCGTCTTATATCTATTAAATAATAAACATTCAGGTATCCTTTCCCTCCCCTAAAAGTGCTACAAATATTGAAGTGCCCTTTTAAGCTGGAGCCCTACCTTCCTTGGCCTAAATGTCAATGCATAGTGCTACCAAGCAGCACGACCATAAAGAAACTGATGATCTTGGCAAAAGACACAACAGTCAGGAACATAAATAGAGAGCATAGAAGTGGTATGAGAGTAGAGAAAAGAGACAAACGGGGAGGATGAATGTGAAGAAAAAGTGATGGACTTAGGGAAGGGAGATGAGGGAAAAGAGAGGAAGGATCAGAGCCCATAAAGAGAGGGGAGGAGGAAAAATAAGAGAGAAGAGGAGTTGCGAGAGCGAGAACAAGTCTGGAGCATACGGTTGCACCCCCCTCCCTCATTAAGTCAGTCAATGTGACAGGAAGACTTATGTAACACCCCAGAGATGGAGGGAGGAGATTGGAGAAAGAGTAACAAGGATGAGGATGAAAGAGGCAGCAAGGAGAACAGCTGTGAATGGGGGCAAAGAAATGATTCAGTAGCAAAGAATTAGGAGACAGAATGAAAGATAAAGGGGTAAAATATGAGAAAAAGAGAGCATAAGACAATTAAACAGGAGATATATGAAGAGAGAGATTGGGTTGGAGAGATGAAGAGAAGGGGGGAAAGATAAAAAAGCAATTGAAAGATCTACAGTACCGTGCCTTTTAGTATGGCTCTGCTGGCTTTACACTTTTCATTTGTTTTGTGGGGGAGAGATTAGCAAGAGGATTAAGAGAGCGAATCTCCCGCTCCTCATTCTTTCTGTTTCCCTCTCTCTTTATTCTCTCACTCTTCCTCTCTCAGATGAGCACAAGCACATTTGCTCACTCGCTCATGCATCACACATGCATGTAGAAGTCGTGTGCCTCAATGACATACTGTACGTGTTATATATCATTCCTAGATGATTCTATCCAATCTGACAACAATTTTTCTGATTAATTGATAAGGCGTTTGAATATATATATATATATATATATATATATATATATATAAAGCATATATGCAGGGATGAAAGTAAGCAGATAAAAAAATGTACACATACTTTGTCTCTCACACACACAAACACACACTGTTCTATTCAGTCAGTGAGGTCGATTTGGCCGTGAGCCAGTGAGGTGTAGAGTTGATTGGGCAGCTTGGGGCTCTCGGACCGTGTTTGCCAGTACATCTGGCTCTCTCGCGCTCGCTGTCTTTATCTCACCCTCTCTCTCATATACACCTCCTGCCCATCTTCCTCTCTTCTGCTTTTCATGCTCTCTCTTTCTTACCCATTCCGCTCTCCATCTGTCTGTCTCCACTCTTTCTCTTTATCTCCCTTGCTCTTCTGTTCAGTCCTCCCCACTCTTTCAACACACATCTCTCTCTCTCATTTTCTCTCCTTCTCTGAAAAGCTTCGGCTATTCTCTCGCTTTCTCCCTCCCTTCCTTTTAAACAGCAAAAAGCAATTTCTCTCCCTTTGTCAGGGCGGTTGGCGGTAAGCCCTTAAGTAGGGATTTTCTGGTTTGGCTGAAATGCCATTAGGCGAGCTGGCGGTGACGTGCCGTGACTGACGTCCCGAATCTTTTTGATGTCGTGATGTCACAATCCAGTGGAGGCTGTGGTTATGATATTGTTGGCGTCCCCAGAATGAGGGGCTTTAGTGGTCATGTCAGGAGTAAGTCTTCATAAATCCTTTATGGCACAGAAATATTAAGCTTCTTTGGTGGTTCAGGAACAGAGGGGAAAACATGGTGAAACGTGCACACACGTGCACGGAAAAAGATGCACACACAGTCACAAAGCCACCCACATAGAATTCTTCTTTCACACACTCTTTCTGTAGCAAGAACAACCGAAGTCTCAACCATAAGTGTTGCAGATGTGTCATGTGTAAATGACAGATGATAGTAGTACAACAAGTGGAAATCTGGTGCTTGAGTGCATTTAGAATCGCACAATATTCCATTAGATAGCCTAATTTGTAAATGTATGTGTGACTGCTTGTTAGTAAAGTACAAATGGTACCATAAAGGGTTGTGATATAAAGAGCATTGACACAAACAGAAACATCCGGGGTTTGATCTTCACTTAACTTTTGTGTACATCTTTCCACACAGCACCCCCCAGGTTTACGCGAACCCCAGAAGATCAAACAGGAGTCCAGGGGGGGGTAGCATCCTTTGTGTGCCAGGCCACAGGGGATCCACAACCCAAGATTGTGTGGAACAAGAAAGGCAAAAAAGTCAGCAACCAGAGATTTGAGGTATGATGCTACTATGGGATACTAATGAAGGAAGTGTAACTTTGTTTCTTTTTTGCACTGATTGTACTGACTTCTTCTCACGCTGAAAGGCTGTCAAGTGAAACCCGACCAGCTGTGTAAAACAGATGTGTCTGAATAAAGCAGGATGACTTGTCAGTGGGGTCAGTTGTTGTTGTTGTTTTCTCTTCTTTTCATACCTTTCTTACAGCAGACATTTAGATTTTCAAGGCATTAGTAATGGTATAGCTTAAACTAGGAGCAGCTTTGTGGTTTAATGATTTGTATAGCCTTCAGAAAGAAAAGGATTTGGAAACTGTTCTGATAATCAATCCATTGTTTAAAGATCTAGTTTGACATTTGGGGAAACATGGCTATTTATATTTCTTGCTGAGAATTAGATGAGGAGATCAATACCACTCTGAATCTGAAGAAAGAGGAGTGTCGATCTTCTCAATTAACTCCTCAACGCTCCTTAACGGTCCTTAACGCTCATTCACATTACAGCCTTTTGAGCCTGTTAACCAAAATGTCGAACTATTCCTGTAAGTAATTTAAGTACAACTGTCATTACTTTGTCCCAGCTTTTTACAATTGTGACTATTTTACTTTGCTTTGTATGCTACATGTTAGTAAACTTTGGGTTTTACACTGGTGGTGAACCAAAACAACAACATTTGAAGACTTTCTAATCAAGTGATCAATAAAATATTCATCAGTTTAATTAATAATGAAAACAATTCTTAGTTGAAGCTTTAAATGGCTGCCTTACATTTAGGTTAGCCAGTTTCAGAGCCCATATTGTGAATGCAGTCAAATTGCTTAAATGTAGCAGTCATCCTTTGTTATTAGTTATACCTGCGCTTTTCCTTTGACAACAAATCAGAGTTCCCGCCGTGAGAAAGATGTATTGTTGGCACTATATTGCAATGAAAGTTGAAATTTATGTCAATAATGAGTGTTGTGTTTTGTTTTGGGCGGGAATACATAAATAGCCTATCATATATGACCAGTTTGTATATAAAGCCAAAAATTCAGTTTACCTGATTATCTTCATTGGTCTTCAAAAGATTATAAAACAGTCTGACATGCTTTCTACTCCAACTCTTTCATATGTCATAATACCTTAGGCTACAGTCTATGAAATTCTCATATGATCAGCCTTATTAGTTTCCCGCAGGCTCTGACCTTTGATTTATTTCAGCACCTCACAAGTCACAAGATCGAGATGCTGAACCAGCTTCTCTCCTCCCCAGTCAGTGTCACCCTGAGCTCAGGGTGCTTTTCCACTTTAATAAGTCCGGTTTTCTCCCAGGTGTCTTCCTGTTGGTGATTAAATCAATCGGAAAAATATTTTATTTTTAATCCACCCTATATAGGCTATCACCTTAGACTCTTTTCTGTCCTGCCGGTCTGGAGTTGTTGAGGGATTTCTTTTAATTGGATTTTATCACACAAAAAATAGGCTTAAAGCTTTTTTTTTTATCTCCGACATTACTGTTTTTCATTGAGCTGCAAACAATGTTGAAGGTAAAATTAAAACCTAACAGCAACACCAGTTAAGATCCATTGCTTCATTAAACATGTAAACAAACCTGCCACTACTGTATCTGTACCACAGTGCAATATTTTAAAGCTTAATGAATTTAGAGGAGGTTTCTGTAAAGGTCCCATATTGTAAAAAAGTGAGATTTTCAACTCTTTTTTTTTTTTTATTATAAAGCACGTTAAGGCGCTATATGAATAATAAAATGACTTCAGTGCGATTGTAATGACACAGCTTTAATATAAAATACACAGGTAGAAGGTGCTGTTGCAGTGTAATTAGAGTCATTCCTGGCTATAATGACAGCCGAGACTCTGAGACCACCGATGCGGAAGACCCGGAAACGCTGACCAATCAGTACAGACTGGGATTTTTAAAGAGGGGGGCTTGAAGAGGCAGATGCTAGAACAGAGTGGTTCTTAGATGAATACATATATACATATATAAAGCAGACAGTATAAGTAAAATAATGTTTTTTATCAACATTAAAGCATGTAATCATGTTCTAGTAGAAACCCATCATACAGGTACTACATGAACATGGAAAATTAGCATATATAGGACCTTTAAACATGAAGAGATTTCTGGGTCACTTTGTAGGCAGCAAAAACAAACTGTTAAAACAACATTGCCATATCATTGGTATTTAAGTTGATATGTCAACAGTTGCCCGTGAAAACATCCAGCAGACAGAGAGCAACATTAGTATTATTTTTGAAGGTGTGTTTCTGTTCACCCTAATGAACATAAGTTCAATATTCACTCTCTTTTAGCTCAGTTTTAGGTCTCCATCAATTTTTGAGGGAAATATTTGGCACTGTGGCCGTTAAATGCTCAGCGATGCTCACCAGCTAGTTACTAACTTTATCTGGTAAGGTATAGTGTACAGAGGTCGAAAACAACAAGGCAGTTCAAAGTACTTTACATAAAACATTAAAAAGCAATTACAAACAAAACAGCTAAAACAGAATAAGACAGAATAAAGAATAAAAGTTCCAGCGCAGTGTACGAAATGAACAATTATTTGAAAAAAGAAAAACAACTTGCACTTCACATTGTTATTGTTATATTGTTAATATGTTATATTTATTAAAGCCACTTTAATGTGTTTTTTCAATTACAGGTCATAGAGTTTGACGACGGGTCCGGCTCGGTCCTAAGAATCCAGCCACTGAGGACCCCCAGGGACGAAGCTATTTATGAATGCCATGCCTCCAACTCTGGCGGAGAGATCACTGCCTCCACCCGACTAAGTGTGCTACGAGGTCAGTGTAAACAAACTGAGTTTCCAATTAAGCGGTCAAACACACAATATTGTACATGCTCTGAAGAAAATTACTAATCATGATACCTTGACTCCTTTATACAATACTGATTCCATAAATGTGTTTTTCTGTGTATCACTTAACTGACAAAGCAGTCATGTAATAACATCCCTGTAACTTAGTGATTGCATCCAGAAGGAATACAGTATATAACTAGATTAATTTGATTTATTAACTGACACCAAAGGTCTTTTTAAGATGGAAATTGTGGGGGTGGCCTTTAGTTCACTGAGTAAGTGTGCTCGCCCCATGTTGGCTGAGTCCTGCAGCGGCCGGGGTTCAAAACCAACTTGCGGCCCTTTGGTGCGTGTCATCCCCCATCTCTCTCTCTCCCCCCTTCACATGTCTATCCACTATCTCTATCTAATAAAGGGAGAAAAAAAATAATAAATAATTTAAATAATCTTTAAAAAAAGATGGAAAATGTGACATTTCTCAATGTTCTTCTAATTTAAAAACTCTTTATGCAGAAGAAGTGGAGGCTCGTTGCATGTTTCCTCAGATGTCTATATACTGTATATGCAAGTATACTACTGTGATAGATGCTTTTGTGAGTGTTAGCAAGAATCCATTAATGGACATAGTGATGTTAGTGTTAGTGGAGTCCATTAAGAGGACATTATGTACCGGTAGTCTGAAGCTCAAGAGTGTCTTGGTGAGTGAAGCTGCTCAAGGGTGGATAATCACATTGCCTTTCTTTACAGTACATGCTCGTGGGGAAAGCCTATTGTTCTACCATCTCGTCTTTCTCTCTCTATCACTTTCCCTCTTGTCTCTCTTTGGGGTAATAACATAGTCTGCCGTTCTTCCCTTTCACTCTCTTCTCTCTTCGTCTCGTTTGTCTGTGTTTTTTTGTCTCCCCGAGTTTAGTCCCTCCTATGTTTTCTTTCGCTCACCTCTTTTCTTTTCTTTTTACACTTTGTTCAATTTTTTTTTCTCTCTCTCTCTTTTTCTCTTTGTCTCTCCACTCTCTCCGTACTCTTAAGTCCACTACACAGCAACTTTTAAATTATTCACATCAGACCACTCTTCGCATCTTCTGTACTATTCCGCTCCATCCATCCAGAATATTTCCTCTCCCATAGTTGTCTTTGTGTGTATGTGTGTGTGTGTGTGTGTGTGTGTGTGTGTATGTGTGTGTGTGTGTGTGTGTGTGTGTGTGTGTGTGTGTGTGTGTGTGTGTGTGTGTGTGTGTGTGTGTGTGTGTGTGTGTGTGTGTGTCTGTGTGTGCTCTCGGTTATGGGTCCCTGTATCTATTTTAGATTTTTCCCTGCCTCGCTTGATGGAAGCTATCTGCTTGCCTCTAATCTTTATGTGTATTGAGAACATAACCACTCATGCACACACACGTATAGGCAAGCACACACGCACACACACGTATCCTAAATCTAAGACAGTCAGTCTTTATGTAATGATTAGCCTCTTTCTACTCCTCTGAGGGGTCATTGTGTTGTGGATAATAAGAGGCCACCTGGGACCTGCTAATAGCCCCTGATATACTGTCAGTATCCTAATGTCAGCATAGAACATGCGCGCTCACACACACACACACACATACACACACACACACACAAAGACACACACATAGATTCTTGCAATACTCACAGAGTCTTGTCAATCATGTCTGCTTGTCTCCCCTGGCTCTGTAAAGACACAGCTCCAGTGACTGACTGTCAGACAGGAGGGATCCGGTGTTAAGGTCAGCCGACTTAATTATTGAGGATTAGAACCAGGCTAATTGAAATCTTGGCTTCCAGTAAACAGTTGCGATTGACAATGGCTGAAATAGTAATGAATTTGAGAGCAATTATATGCTTTAGGGTCAAGTGTACAGTCCAATACTGTATAATTCATGATGTGGCTAAAGTTGAGTGTGCGTCTTTTTGAATTCATCTGAATGTGTGTCGGAGAAAAAATAATTTCCATTCTTAAAAGTGACAGTAAAGGACAGTTCTTAAATTCTTTTTTCCTCCAGTAAAGTACTTGATAAGATCTTAAACATGGCAAAAATGAAGTCCGATGGGACAAGAAACGTAAGCGCTTAGGTGATCAGATGAGAGGTTATAAACAAGGTAGCAGTTTAGCTAATGTGTCTAGACACAAATTTTATTGCATCCATCACTCGCACTCTTTATCCCCCGGGTGAATGAAAGAAACAGGTTTGTTTGCAGATGCAGATATTACACTTGAACTCATGATACTGCAGCCAGCTCATGCTTTTAGTTCCCATGATTGTTAGACCAGACTTGATCTGCGGTCTTCCAGATGTACAGATGACAAACCCAGCGAGCAATGTGTGTGAATTTCATTTTGGGTCTCATATAAAGAGGACAGTGTTCGCACAGCAGTTCCCATGATTGTGTGACCGGGCTTTTCAATGAGCTGTGAAATTATCTGGGTCTCTCACAGTGGAAACGCTGAAGTGGGAGCACATCCAAATGAAACAGTGGGATGTGTGGAAGACTCCATCAACAAGGAAGTGTAGGGTTACGCATCTGCTCTGACCTCAGGGGGTACTTAACTGTTCAGAAGCATGCGCACACACACACACACACACACACACACACACACACACACACACACATACACACACACACACACACACACATACACACAAACACAAACGGGAGCAGCTTTGTCCCAAACACACTTTTGTGTTGCTTACACCTGTACCAATGATGGATGGTGGGGAGCTGATTATGTGCATGTGTTAACATGTGTGTATTTACATCAGGCTATTCAGTCAGCTCTCAAACGCTTACTCACTTATATCTGTTCACACCTTGTTAGTTTTAAATTAAAAAAGCTTGTGTGTAGAATGTGTGTGTATGTGTGTGTGTGTGTGTGTGTGTGTGTGTGTGTGTGTGTGTGTGTGTGTGTGTGGTCTACGTTTGCAGGTTCTTGCACACCTCTACCCACACATCCACAACAACTGGCTTCTTTACCAACAGCATGGGTTAGTGGTTGTAGAAAAGGGGCAGTGAGAGATGTACTGCGTTCTCGGGCAGTAGCTTTCTAACTGTACGTCCTCAGTGTTGGGTGCAGTGTCCCACCCCAGGTAGATGAAATAGAATGCTTTATCCCCGCCTAGGAGAGGCTGGCTTTGAAGTAAGCGTTTGCATAATGAAAGCAGAGAGAATCAGGATTGTTATGCTGTATGGGTCCCTTTTGCTCTCTCTCCCTTTCTGTCTGTTTTCCTTTTGTTCTTTCCCTTGTTCTTTCTCTATTTTCCATTTTGTCACTCTTTCTTCGTCTCATTGTAATCTATTATTTCTATATCTATTTTCTATATTCTTATTTTCTATATCTATCAATTATTTTTACACTTTTGCTCTCTTTCACCACCAGCCCACACAGACACACTGGTACACACAAACACCTTCTCATCTTGTTCTCTTTGTTTATTATGTCTATGTTTCCATTTGTTGGACGTTGTGATTGATTGAAACTGAAGCTGTTAAAAGGCCACACACGCACTTGCAAAACTAGTGTCCCGCGACCCGTCAGCTATGTTTCGATGGACTAGTACCAAAATTAGCATCTCCTTGTTGTTCAGTGCTAGGATTTCCCATTAATGAGGCTCTGTCTGGTTGAGAGGGTTGAAGACACAAGGGATCCTGGGTAAAGTAAATTACAATAGACTGCCTTCTAGATCAAATACAAACATATGTACACAACGTAGAAACGTACGCTCCTAGCTCATCTTTCTTTTGTCACCACGTCCATCTTTAACGAATTTTATTATAGATGACTCATGAATCTGACATTTTACCTTGCAGTTTCAAAGTACAGCCTTGAAGAATTAAAAAAAATAAAAAATGTTTTTACAAACTGATTTGCTCTGAACCCATTTAACTCCAAGGTTGAATACAGTATATTCCTAGTCGACTGAGTGCAGGCGTCTTTGATCCTACCTGCCTTAAGCATTGTCTCCCAACCTCTCCCTGAAATCTCCCATTTTAGTTAAATGAAGTTGGCCCACTGCCTTTGATTTCCTTCATCACAGTGGAACGACTCTTCATGTTTGATCTAATTGCCTCAGATGTCTATGAATTCACATTTGATTTGCCATACCAAAAGGGTTCAAGTCCCAGTGAATGCATCTTTATTTTACTTTCCTGTTGGATTTATGCAAAGGGATGAGCTTCCGGTGAAGGTTGTGTGCAATACATGGACTGAGCTCAGCCTTAACTGACTTCAGCAGAACAGAGAGTATTTGATTTTCACTTGATTCTTATTTGAAGAGTGGTTGCCTAAAGTCTTTGTGAGATATTTTGTCAGATGGAATAAAACGTTAGTATTTGACCTCACTATTGTATTCTTCAAAAGTGTTGCCTCTGGGCTCAAGGCCAATTCAAAACATATTTGACTCTAAATTGAATCTACATGTAATCTGTTCAATACAAGGCTGTTCAATACAAGGCTAGATAGATAGCCAGCAGTCTGTTAGCTTACCTTAGCATGCAAGAAAACGGGGGAACAGCTAGCCTGGCTTTTTCTTAAAGGAGAAAAATCCAAATGTGTTCTAACTGTAACAACATACACTGTTATATATTGAATACTGTTAAGAAATAAACCCATACTGTTTAAAATCCTTTTAAATTAACACATTTTGAATGGCAGTTCGATGTAGAATGTTTATTATTTTTTCCAACTCTGTTTGACTCATGTATTTGATCTTTCTAGAGGACCAGCTGCCCTCTGGTTTCCCCACCATAGACATGGGTCCACAGTTGAAAGTGGTGGAGCGTTCTCGGACCGCCACTATGCTCTGTGCTGCTAGCGGCAACCCTGACCCAGAAATTACCTGGTTCAAGGATTTCCTGCCGGTCAACACGTCCAATAACAATGGACGGATCAAGCAGCTCCGTTCAGGTAACCAGTGCATTTATCTCTCCAGTCTTTCCCTTCCCCTCAGTCCCAAGCTTTTATTTCCACCTTAAGGTTTTATCCCTCCAATTTGCTCTATCCCTTGTTCAATATCTACTACTTCTCCCCCCCTTTTATTTTCTGTTCCTTCAAAGCTACTGTTATTCTTGCCCTCGTTTACCCCTTTTCTTATTTCTGTTTCGCACTGCTCCTGCTGTGGTTACTGGCTGTGTTTCACTGCTGCTGTGGTATGAGTTGACTGTGTGTGGTTGCCAACTTTTCTTAACTCTTTAAAGCCTAAACAGCGTACTCCCAACTTTTCTCCGCTTTTCTCCAAACTCTCTGAGGTCTTCCCCGTGCACATCCCTATCACACGAAGGGTTTAATTTTTGACTTGGTACAAACGTTATGAAATATTTGTAACGACACGCATCAGTGCGCAACATTTCTCTAGTCATAACAAATCTTCTCTACTGACAAAATTTGCAATGTAAACCCAGGTGGTGGTGGCATGCACTGAGGGAATGTACTCTCTAAGATGGCTCACTGCTGTGACTAAACAAACAAATAACCTTCTTTTTTTCCTCATTTCATGGAAAGTGTCTTTTGTGGGTGTGAAATTGACTCACAGACATTGTGTCCATGTTATTTGAGAAAATACATTGACAGAATTTGTTAGACTCAAAGAAAAATTACTTGGAAAAAAACAAAGAATAAAGAATTTCCCAGTCAAACTACTCAATTAGCTTTTCTATTGCCACAGTAGTGTGTAAAATCCCAACTTCTCTCAGCAAAGTCCCTTCCCTCCTCAGTCCTCCTGCTGCTTCCAGGGACCAACTCTGAAACCAAAATCCCTTTCTTGTGATTGGACACCCAACTCTCTGGCTTCTTTATGGATAACCTCTTTGCTTCTGCCCCCATTTTTATTTTTTATTCTATGGCTAAACCCTCAGCTCCATGCTTAGACTCCCTTTTTGACCTTAATTTTACAAATAAATATATTTAATTAAAATGATTTAATAAATTGTTACAACTTAAAATGTCAAATATTTAATATTTTAACTCTGTGTCTTCTATGTGATGATTACAAAATAATTTTATGATTCTTTTAAGCACAAAGTTCTGTCTAGATAATCGATACACATTGCCTTTTTGGGCGTTCCAGTGCTTTTTTAAGGTGTTTCTACTAAGTCAAGTCCTCTGTGTAACCAATGGTCCGATTGTAATGCCATGTCTATGCTGTTTCTTTTCTCTTTGTATCTTTTTAACCACAGAGTCCTTTGGTAAGTGCTTCTGTTCTGAGGCCTGTCCACTTTTCTATATACTGTTCACTAATGCTGCTACTGTTGCTACTGCTGCTCACCTTTACAATGTTGAGGTGTTATTAAAATGCATGATGGCATGCATTTTACTAACAGTCAAACACCAAGATAATATAAAGCACAGATGCGCACACACACATACAGAAATATATACACTCACAAGTCTGCAGGCACCCATACATCATTTTGGTTAAAGAAACATATTATAGATGCTACAAACTGGATACGCACAAGTGTACACACACATACATCAACATGCATATACAAGAATCAACCCATATATATGTATAAACATGTACTACTGTATATACTGACACATATCTCTGTCACCCTAGAAGTAGCTCGTCTCACCCTCACCTGTGCACCTGCAGCCTTTCCGCACCCAAATAACTACGATAACGTTCTCACTCACCTATTTACCTTTCCACTTATTCAATTATTCTTCCCCTCACTGACTCACTCACTCACTCACTCTGTCATCCACTCACCCACTTACTCTCTCTGCTCTGCTCTATAGAGTTACCAGTCAATAAGCCATCAACTCTAAATGACTATTAGGTAGGCCTCTAGTGGAGCCACTGTAAGGAAATCAATAGTGACCAGGTTTCAGACTCATAGACTTTGACTGTACAGTGTAGTATATATGCTAACCCTGGTTACTAATGGACACATGCATAGTAGAGTCAGACAAGTAACGTAGTTAAAGAAAAACTCACCCTTCAATACTTATCACTGTTTTAGATGTAATTTTGCAACAAAGGGCTGTAATTAGCATTTCTTTGTTTACACTCATTGTAGTGATTTCTTTCATTTCCCAGAATGCTTTTTTATTGGCATCTAGAGAATATGCCTGGAATATTTACATATACCTACAGTAGTGTCTGTCTGAGTCCTACCGCTTTTCAGCTGAAACAATTAGTCAATTGTTTGATTAGTCAAATGATCGAAAATAAATTAGCAATTTTAACATTTGAAAAGTTTATTAATTGTTTAAAAATTGTTTCGTTAAAGTCTCTGTTTCTGGCTTCTCAAATGTGAGGATTTGCTGTTTTTTCTCAGTTTTTTACCATTGTAAACTGAATATCTAGAGGTTTGTGACAAAACAAGCAATTTGAAGATGCATTGGTGCATTTTGATAGACATCTGGTATTTAATAGGCCAAATTATTATTTAATTATCCAAATATAATGCCTGGAAGATCGATCAATAATGAAAATAATTTTAACGGTGAACGTGTCTTGTTGCTTCATTGCATTTTGGTCTCTTGAGTCCACTCTTGCCTCTGTTACGCTGGACTTCCAACAGGATGATTGTTGATGGTTGGTTTAAGGCATTGAGTCAACAAACACACCATTGCACTTTGATTCTGAGGGGCCGAGTCATCACCTTGACATTTACTGCTGATGTTTTAGATTGTATAAAATGTCCCTGCTGTCAGGCTCAGTTGTAGCTGGAAGCAACGCCAAACAATAAAACAAAAATCGATCCAAATATGATGTAGGAGCAATGCCAGAAGTTTAATAGTATTGTAGGGGGGGTTCTTCTTTAGAAACAAATATTAAATATATATTTGCACACCTTATTGCTAGCAGAATTACACCTGGTTTGGATCCACATGGAGAGCTAGTGCAGGTTCAGTCTCAGTGCAGTTATGTAATTAGAGTCCCTGAGCAGTGCAGACACAACCTTACTCCTAAAGCCACATCAACCCCTGCTGCAAGTCAATGAAGTCAAAACAATAACCCATCTCCTTATAGCTCTGTCACTGTCTCTCACTCTGTCTATCTAGTTTCTGTCTTTCTCTTCTCAGGCTTTTTCTGTCTTTATTTATTCTTTTTTATGCCTCTCTTTTTCTCTCACTCTCTTAAGGAACTATATTTTGAGTCTTTCTCTCTAATTTGATTCTTCTCCCTTCCAAGTTACCTCCCTCTCCCCCTCCCCTCCAGTCCCTCCCCTCCTTATCCCCTTTTCCACTTGTGGTACTAACATTTTCTTCTTCTTCTCCTTCTCTAATCTCGTGCATTCATTGCCCACTCAGGTGGCACGCCTATACGAGGTAAGACTGCTGGGAGGACCAACATGACACAACGGCCTGATTCCTTTTCGACCACTGGTTCCTACTTGTTTCACAGATCTGAAAAAGCAGCTCTGGCCGGATTAATCAATACATGTTTAGTCCAAAAGACTTTCAGTTTGGTAATAGCTGTCCAGCTGCCCCAGATCTGCAGTAGGTGCAAGAGGTAGAAAATGGAATTGAGCAAGCAATTCATTATACTATGACTTTTAATCACCCCCCTTCTTCTCTTCTTTCATCCTCTCTTAATCTTTTCATTTTTCCATCTCAGCCTAAACGTTGACTCTATAACACAGAAATCCATTGCTTCCTTCCTTGCCATATTGTGATCTCTCTTTTGTATCCAGTATTCAGTTTAACATCACTTAGCTATTTACATCTACTTGGTTTTCAGTCTAAAGCATGACAATTTTTATTTATTTCTTTGTTGCTTAGTTTGAGGTGACAAAGCTATATATATATATACATATACATATGTATATTTATATAAATAAATATAAATAATATCACATTTTCCTCTGTTTGTTTGCTTTTCAAATTCGAATGTCATCTGATTTTCTGGTTTTGACCTAAGTTTAACCTGGCCTTTCCTTCTACCTTGTCTATATTTTCCCAATCAAACGTCCCAGTTTTGTTTTCACTCCCAGCTGTTATTCGCTCAGCCTGAAAAGTCCAGATGGCGAAGACTCAGACACACTTGGAGACATTAGTGTGCTCACGCACACATAAACACACAACCTTGCACATGCACACAAATTTCTTCATGATTTTTTTTTTTTACCATTACTTTCTCTTTTATCTCTCATTACCGATAAAAAGCCCCAAACAACCACTTTTTTGATAAAGTTTTTCTGGGCGCTTTTTTGCCTTACCATACCATCTTTAAAGAAACTCTGGTTGACTTTTTTGACAGTTTTTCTGTTTTCAGGGAGTGAGAAAGCATCGGTCCCTTCCCAAGGCTTTGCGTATGTCGTTCCTTTTTTTTCTTGATGGAGGTCGGTTGATGTTTTTACCTCCTTATTGGGTGTGTTTTTAAAATGACATCACACTCCTGATCCCATTGGTGGATCCGTACTGGTTGGTGATATCTTATTGCCATGGCAATATCTTTGTAACATTTTGTCCTTGAACATGGTTCAACTAAAACATGGTTTGCTCCCTAATATAACTACATCTTAATTTTCAGCAAATCATTTTTTTTAAATACTGTATTGGTGACTGGATTTCTTCACATTTTGGTTCCTTGGTTTATTTGTTTGTGCCTTGCATGAAGACTACATTCTCCGTTTTTCTAGGCTTTGTATCAATGCTTTTTCTTTCTTTTTCTTTTTTTCTTCCCATTTCTGAAATTAGGAAGCTGACCCTTGTTTTGGGCAGATTTTTGCTGACAGTGGTGAAAACTTAGTTTGTCCCACTAGATTTGGCTCCCTTTGTAGCTCAGTGTTCAGCTTGTTTTTGCTGAAAACTCCCTCAGATTCATCTACAATTTATGCAGTTCCTACCATTTCTATGTTGATGTATTTTTGGACGATACCAAATGATCTGATATCTTCCACTTTTGTGTAATTGCTTTTTCTTCCTCACTATCTTTCTGTGCGACACTCCTCTCTCTCTGTCTGCTACCTTTCCTCTCTATCCCTCCATCCATCCAGGTGCCCTCCAGATAGAGATGAGTGAGGAGTCAGACCAGGGGAAGTATGAGTGTGTTGCCACCAACAGCGATGGGACACGCTATTCCACACCAGCTAACCTCTATGTCAGAGGTAAGAGAGGGATAAAAACCAGCCTGTTAGTCCAATCAAAGCACTCACATTCAACTATTGCATTGATATTGGATGTGCAGATTGGGACATTTTATTCCTAGAGGATATTCATAGTTTCATTAGGTTTTAAATATGCTAGAAATTAGTGTTTATCATGTTAATATGATGTTATTTAAACTTCTATGTTTTATCATTCTTAGCTGTACAGCCATAAAACCGGATGGTTTTAAAATGAGCACTCCCTTATATCAGCTATGGCTGGGCTGCATGCTTCACTAGGGCTATTAATCTCTCTGCCCTCCCTTCTTAGCCTTTAGACCTTAGAGAAAAACCAAATCATTGTCTGGTTAAGACTTGTGTTTCTTTCTAAATTTGACAGGCATCTCACCTCCTCAGGCACTGTCTCCTTCCATGCACACATACACAGACATGCATTCCCACCAAATGTTTAAATCTTGCGGACATTTTTATTCCTGTGGCCTTTTGCTCTGTTGTCTGCCCACCCCTAAAAAAAGGGGGGGGAAGGCTTTAAACAGCGTGGCATGCTTTTCTGACTCCAACATTGCTCCCAGGGACACGAAACAAACACACACACACACACACACACACACACACATGTCTGGATGCACTCACACAGAAACACACACATCTATGCTATACTAAAAGAAATATATATAAACACATGCACACACACACAGACGTACACAAGCAGGGCAGAGGCAGTGATGTGCGTCTAACAGTGCTTGCAGGGCCAGCAAAATCTTGCTGCTCAGTGAGTGTTTGAAATGCGTTCGATGGAGACAGCCAGCTGTGGAGGCTGCCTTACACAGGAAGGCTTTCACTGACACACAAGCCATCTTTGGACTCGGTTTTCTCTCTTTGTTCTCTTCATTTCTTTCTTTCTTTCTTTCTTTCTTCCTGTTTCTCTTTGGCTCTTCCTCTGTCTGTTGCCACCTTGCCATGCTACTTTGTCAATCTTGTTTTCTCTCTGTGTCTCCCGGTTCTTCTCTGATATTTTCTGGTTTTCTCTCCTTTCTCCCCTCCTACTCCCGCCATGCTCTGTCTTACCCTCTGCAGAGCTGCGAGAAGGTTGGTAAACTAACGACTGTGTGGCTCTTTGAGTCTCTCTTGAGTATTTTCTTTTCTTCCATTAAACTGCCATTTGTGTTTGTGTGTTTTGGCTGTTTTATGTGCAGTACTAAAGGTTTAAACCTGGCTGTACAGTTTACTCCTTTGAGATATACTGTACTCACTTTTTTTCCCTGTGAGTGCATGTGGGTTTGCTGTGAGTTTTTCTTTGTCTGTGTATCTTTTGTGTTTCAGTTCATAAAATATTTAATAGAGCACACCTAAAAACACCATGAATAAAACATTTTGATGTCAGTCTTCTTTAAGTCTCATAAAACTTTATCTTTGAGTACATTTAACAAAACAAAGTAAATCATGCCAAAGTGTATAGACACTGATTGTTATGCATTGTTCTGCACTTTACTGAGCAACACAGTCATGAAATCTAATTCCTCTCTTTTTCTGCCGTCCTGCTTTCACTGCTGTCTGGTCCAGTGCGTCGTGTCCCCCCACGCTTCTCCATTCCCCCTGCGGACAGTGAGATCATGCCAGGGGGGAACGTCAACATCACCTGTGTGGCTGTGGGCTCCCCTATGCCGTACGTGAAGTGGATGCTGGGAGCAGAAGACCTGACACCTGAGGATGACATGCCCATCGGCCGCAACGTCCTGGAACTGACTGACGTACGGCAGTCCAACAATTACACATGCGTTGCTATGTCGACACTTGGCGTGATCGAGGCAGTGGCACAGATAATTGTGAAAGGTGGGTTCATCTGCATATATATGAGGAGGCTTTAGGGTGAGGAGGAGAGCAAATCAGCAAAGAGGAAGTGATGGTTTGACCTTGCCTCCAGTGAGACTTTGGTTTTTATAAGAGCAGAGAGGACAGAGTGTGAATGAGCACTTGATGTGTAGTACGTTGAGAAGAACATTTCCATTACAAAATAAATATAAAGGAAGACTAGTAAGTCAGGTTACTCCCTTTTCTCAGTTTTTCATATATGCCAAATATATTTATCTTAACATTAATATCTCTGACTGGCACATATGGAATATATCAGTTAGTTACTGATGGCTTGGACCTTTTGGAACCAGCAGCCAGATTTTTAATTCAGGGATTTAAAGTGTCATGCGGTACTGCAGTGCAGCCTGGTTTAGCAGCCTAACTTCTAAACTTTAAACTTAAAAAAAAATGTATAATCAATTCACAGTTTGTGCTAAGATCATTGGTCAACCGCTTGCACACTCTTTTTAAGCAAACTACAAGAAGAGCATGCTCGGGCTTGCTAACAGCCTCTCTTCGGACTCCATGAATGTTTTTAGTTATGAATAACAACTTCTGCCTTTTAAAAGGCGATTTAGAATCCCTTCATTTAGATACAACAGGCTCAAGAACTCTTTTATACATCAATCTGTCCTGTTGCTAAATCAAAATTAGTGCTGTCAATTAAGATCTGGAGGCGAGGATATCCTGACATGATAACATATTTCTTTGTCATGATTATTTTCACTATATGTGTAATTATTGTAATTGTTGTCTAACTCTGTGTGTACTTTTCTTTACTTTAGCGGAGCTGCTCGAGAACGCAAAATGAATATCAGTGTAACTTGACAATAAAGTTATATTGTATAGTAGAATAGGAAAGAAGGAACTTTCTGTTAATTACTTATTATTCTGTTAAAAAGAAAAAAGTCCTTCTCAGAAGTATGTCTTGCTTTGTGACAGCAGTTTTCTCCAGCCAGTTCTGCCACATTAGACTAGTCATCAACAGTTAAAGGAGAAGGAAAGACTGTATTATTTGGGGTCAATTAGATTTAATTTATTCATATTTGGGGAATTCTTTAAGAAAATTAAAACCTGTCTCCACTTCTTTTTACACATTGGGCAAAGAAGTGTTTTTCTCTGTCACAACTCTGCTGTCTATAGGGATCTGTCACTAATTATGACCACTAAGTCTGTATTCAGTTCAGCTTTGTCAGTATTGAGGGGGGGTTAATTTGGATTTAATAATATATAAAAATAAATAATGTAACAAATTGTTGAACTGACTTTATTTGTTTTGCCCGGTAAAGTTTATGTTTTTGTCCAATTCTTGTAATTGGTCTCATCTTTTATATGTTTTAACGAGCAGAAGTTGATTTTATTGTTTTATGAGGACACAGTGGTGCTATTAATCTGAGTCTATCAGGGTATTTTTTTAATGATAAGAAGGATAGTTTGTAAAATCTCTCTCTCCTCTCTCTCCCAGCTCTGCCAAAGGCCCCTGGTACTCCTATGGTGACGGAGAGAACTGCAACAAGCATTACACTCACCTGGGATTCTGGCAACCCTGAGCCTGTGTCCTACTATGTTATACAGGTGTGTAACAGGCACAGATGAGCTACTGCATGTGCACACAGGTTTTTTGAGACACAAACTTAAGAAAGCTAAAGCTGCACTAGATTTTTACATGTGTATTAACGTTATTAACAGCCTAAATCAGTAAGTAGGGCTGCGAAATAAAAGAGTACCATGTCTTTCCTGAAAGTAATCAATTCACCAAATTGCTGAAATAAAATGTAGTGTCTAGAATACTTTCTGCCTACCAGAAGTAATGAATTAAAATGTTGAGAATAAAATACAAATTGCTGCGCTGAAACAGTGTTTTTTTAAAAAAGCAGGACACTGACATTAGATATTTCCCATTTTATTATGTATATTTTGGCAAAAATCTAGATATATATATATATATATATATATATATATATATATATATATATATATATATATATATATATATATATATTTGTAGAGCTTTCTCTGTACAAAGTTATTTAATACAGCTTTAAATCAGTACATTCTTCCTCTCTCTTCCCTCTTCCTCTCTTGCTTCTTCCAGCACCGTGCCAAAGGGTCAGAGGACCCCTATAAAGAGATTGATGGCATTGCCACAACGCGCTACAGCGTAGGCGGCCTCAGCCCATACTCCCACTACGACTTTCGGGTGGCGGCCATTAACACCATTGGCCAGGGCCCCTCCAGCGAGGTGGTGGAGGCTCGCACAGCAGAGCAGGCCCCCTCCTCCCCTCCTCGACAGGTCAGGGTTTTATTGGACAAGAGCAAATTCTTTAAAATGCCATATTTTACAGTGATACTGTACCTGTCATCTGGCAGTAAAAATGGGATATTCCAAGATGTGATTTTGGTCCTATACAAATAACAAGTTGATTTTTTTTTTTTTATCTGTTATTGTTTCTCTGACAATACTTTCACCTCAAGTTTGGTTGTTTTACAGTACAGTATGATTAGCTGCCTGTTATTTTGATTATATTACAGTGCATAACATGTCCCTCACAAAGAACACCCACAACTACAGTCTCCCTGTCAACAACTCCACCCTGTCTCCATCCCCACACATACATAACCTTAGAGTCATCTTCGACAACAACCTCACTTTTGAAAATCCCATCAACCAAATAATCAGAACTGCCTTCTTCTACCTCAAAAAACATTGTCCGTCTCCGCCCTTACGCTCACATTCTCTGCTGCTAAAACTTTGAACCAGAATCAATTACTTCATAGCATCCTCTATGGTTCATCTGCAAAAGCCTTAAATAAACTTCAATACATCCAAAACTCTGCTGCCATCCTCCTCACCCACACCCTCTCCCGTGACCACATCGCCTCTTTCCTCCAGAATCTCCACTAGCTCCCTGTTCCCCCAACACATCCAGTTTAAAGTCATCCTCCTTACTCACAAAGCCCTCAATAACCAGGCTCCTTCCTACCTCACAGACCTGCTCCACCTCCACAATCGCTATATAAATAAAAAGTAGTATTATTATAAATCTTTTAGTGTGTACTTTTTAAACACTAGTCTTTAGTTGCCTTTAGTGTCACACGTAACGAAACTGAGGACCCAGATGCAGAGATGAGACAGGCAGGCAGGAGAGCGTTTTGACGAAACCATAACATTTAGTTAAACTAAACTTTCTTCAACAAAACTCAAATGAAATAAGAGTACATTAATATCCCAGCGCAGCATTGCTGAAGTTCTTTATGTATGCGCTGCAGGTCAGGGGTCGTATGCTGAGCACCACAACAGCAATCATCCACTGGGATGAACCAGAGGAACCTAATGGACAGGTGGTGGGCTATAGAGTCTACTACACGTCAGACAACACGCTACCAGTCAACCAGGTGTGTACCTGTTTATTAATCACAGCTGACTAACTTGCCTTGTCTGCATGTGTCTAATAAATGTGCATCTGTGTGTCTACTTGCATTCATGCATCGGGTTGTGTGTTGTGCAGTGGGAGAAGCAGATGGTGCGCAGCGCCAACTTCATTACCATTCAGGGTTTGACTCCCAACAAGACTTACTACATCAGAGTGCTGGCCTTCACCTCTGTAGGAGACGGACCCCTGTCCCAGGACCTGCAGATTATAGCCAAGACTGGAGGTAAGAGGAAAGAAGCAAGAGAGAGGTGTCAAGCTTGGCTTGTGTTAGACAGATGCGCCATGCCATACTGAAAATATTTACACTTACAAACTGCAAGAATGAAAGAAAAAAATCTTTACTTGGTTTTACTTATCCTTATGTTTCTCAACTCTGTAGTTCCATCCCAACCGTCAGAATTTAAGGGTGAGGCCAAGTCTGAAACCAGTATCCTGTTGTCCTGGGTGGCCCCACCCCAGGGTGGCCCCGACAACCAGATCACAGGATATGAACTGGTCTACCGTCGGGCTGATGACACAGAGGAGGTAAGATAAGAGAGAGAGACAGACGGATCGGTAGCTGTGAGGACTGTTTCGCTGAACTAATAGATTTATGCGTAATAACAGATTGAAAGATAGATGGGTGGGGTCAACAGAAGATCAGTTGATCCTAATATCAAATGTTCTGTTACAGATGCTCTTTTTGAACAAATTGTTATTACAACCTTGTACTTTTGTTTTTCTTACAACTTGATGTCTTTGACTGGCCCGCTGTCTTAATTTTTTTTCAGAAAAAAGTCAGCTTTGAGCCAACCACCTCCTACTTGTTGAAGAACCTGAAGCCTTTCTCCACCTACACCTTCCAGCTGGCTGCCAGGAGCAAGCATGGAATTGGGGCGTATACCAACGATGTGTCCATCGACACACCACAGACACGTAGGTCCCACCACAAATACTCCTGTGTGTGTTTGTGTGGACTAAAGAGAGAGGGGGGGGAGAGAGAGAGAGCGAGAGAGAGGTTTTAATTTTGACAATGCAAAATTGGGAAATAACATAAAAACTGAACCACAAATACATAAAATACCCAATCTGACCATCATAGATTTGGATGATACACACAGTATTTCCTAGGACACTTGGCAAATTACTTTTTTTTTGCATTGTCACAATTGAATGCGTCATGAATCCAGACCTTCACTGACCTCAGATGATATTTCAACAAATTTATTATTAAATAACTAATTCCCAGAACTTAATCCTACATATAATATAGAACCAGGCAGCTTATTGATGATTGGCGGCAAAAACACTATTCTTAATTTGTTGGCTTATAATCTGAGGTCTGTAAGAGAATCACTCAAACAAGGTAAGAAGCCAGAGAAGCTAGATAGAGATAAGAGCTCCATCGTGCACCACAGAGGCTTGAGTAAGCTGTGAGGACAAGTAAGTTATGGGAAGGTATGTTTGTGTGTTAAAGCTCTAGTCAGTGTTTTTGTGTTGCATCTCTTTTCAATCATTCACCTGTTTTCATTTATCAAACATTTCTACCAAACAGAAGTTGACACCTATCATTCAGCCATCTTGCTTTCTAGTCAAAGGGTCATTTTTCGTAGGAGCTTTATGTTCTCCAGTGTTTTGTTTTCATTTTATGTTTCTTTGTCTTTTGTTCTCTGTCTTTCGTCCACTCAATTTCATCCCCATTCCTTCACGGCAAACCTCTTTTCCTCACCTCTCCACCCACCAATAACAACTTGCACACATGACCAAATAACATTTACCCAAACAACTCCTACTGTGCATCCTCAAAACTGGCCACTCAGTTCCTTCAGCTCCTCCCCAGGACATCACATGCACCAGTCCCAGTTCTACCAGCATCCTGGTAAGTTGGGCTCCACCTCCTCTGGAGTTTCAGAATGGCATCATTACAGGATACTCCATCCAGTACTCCACTACCGAGGGCAACAAAGTGTCTAAAAGAATTGATGGAATTCTTCTGGGAAGTTATCCGTATCTCCTGGAAAACTTGGAGAAATGGACTGAGTATGCCATAACGGTACGGGCGCAGACGGAAGCTGGGGATGGACCAGAGAGTTTACAGCTGCTTATCCGCACCGAGGAAGATGGTATGTTCCCAAACAAACCCCCTGCCTGTCTTAGGATGGTCTGCCCCACTAACAATGGCTACCTTACTAACATAGCACTACTGAGCTGAAAGCTCCCTAAACTAACAGCAAGTGTATTTCACCGGCCAGTAAAGGCTTTTTGTCTGTCACTGAGCTGCAATCTCAACGGCTGATGCATTTGAGAACCACTGTCAGACCCTCTACTTTTGAAAATCTTTCCTTTAACCCTTCATAACTGCCAGAAACCTCTTACATGCGGAAATCTCCTCCTGTTGCACCCTCACCACTGCTTTCTCTTGTCAACAGCAACCCTTTTTTCTCCAGCAACCCTTTTTAATCCCTTTTTTACCTGCACTTTTCCCCTTTCTTATTAAATCCCTTATTTTTGGGGATAATGGATGGTTGGAATTTCTCACTAAATTCTCCACTAATAATACCAAAACAAACCCGTTTGGCTGTAGCTGTACCTTGGTCATTCCACACCTTGGCTTTTCTGTCTGCCTTTCCAACTCTCCTTGAATTAATTGAATATCTTTAATTTACTTTTAATCAATTTATATTGTTGTGTTTTGAGTCATTTGTAATATATCAGCAATATTTTTGATAGTCATGCTTAATATCTCATACTCCCAATGGCACCATGTTTTCCAGTTTGGAGACATTACAGATTTTTTTTCTCTTAGTATATATATTATTTACATATAGTGTATATATATTTTTTTTTTATTCTTGGCAGCACAAAAGTTTTTTCTTGACAACAGTGTTTTCTCTTTGACTTTCTGCCACTGTTTATCTGCACATGGCAACAAATCCTTTTCTATCTGCCATTCTTATCTTTCTTCACATTTGCTTATATCCTCCACTGCTTTTTTCCGCCATGTTTTTCCTCAAGCACTCTCATTTTTTGCTATTTTGACTTTTTCCCAGACATCAGAGCATTTTTAGACTTTTTGGAGTGTTCTATTTTTCTAACCTCCCCTGAAACAAATATATTTTGGATTAGAAAACGTGAAGATCTGAGTGCCCATCATCTGTGACCCTTGACCTCTATCCCAAAATGCACTTTTAGTTCCAAGTGGTCCTCCGCGAGGGGTGGAGGCAGAGACTGTGAACGCCTCGGCCGTTAGGGTGAAATGGCGAGCACCGGCGCCCGAACGGCAGCACGGTCAGGTCCGAGGCTACCAAGTCCACTATGTAAGGATGAACTACGGAGAGCCTCAGGGTCAGCCCTTCATCAAGGACATCCTCATAGAGGAATCTCAGGTAACACTAACATATACTCTCTTACATCTTATGATCAACTGTTTTAGGAACTGTTCTATGAATCCCTAATTAAATCATACTTACAACTCTATACACTAGAAAACTAATACAGTCTTATTTATTGTAAATTATCATATTCAATTCATAGTTTCATTAGAGCCATGAAAAAATTGGTACCTTGCGAGAGCCAGCATTTGGCCATCTAGGTATTTTTACTGTCGATAAGCTAAATATTTTGTCTTTCTTGCCTCATATTTATATATACAACATATGTATTTATATATATTGGACCTAAATCTATTAATAATGATAATTTTAAACTACTACTTCAAAGACATTAATCTTGAGTGCAAAAGTGCAGATGAATATCCCGAAAAATAAGAATTTTGTTTTTCTCTCCTTTATCTATTTTCTCTAAACTGTTCCATTGTTCAGTGGAAAAATGAAGATTCAGCTGAATATGTGAGTAAACCCTTTAAACATATTATTTAATAGAGATAACAAAGCCCAGACAGCAGATGAGTCATATTTATGAGATTGTGAATCTCCTATGACCGTGAGGGCTTTAAACCCAGTAGGAAGTCCCTTTTTCATTTCTGAAGTGTGTGTTCTCCAAAGATTTTGAATGAAGCACCCTGGAAGAACACATATATAACTGATGATATGAGTCATTTGTGGGTATTGCCAAAATGCCATGATTATTTATACTTTCCACAGACCAAGAAATATTGTGTTCAGTGTTTAGATGGAGACAAATCTAAATTAGTTTTGAGTGTCTGTGTAGTTAAATTACATTTTAGTTGCAAATGGACCGTGAGCTGTGATACTGTGATAATTTGATATAGTTGTGTTTATGATCACAAACCAAATCCACTCCACATTTTCCAAACGCAGCAGCTTGGTGAACAATGTATTTCCTGGCCTTGGAGAGTATTGTTTGTGTGGAAAATATCTTAATAACTGAGTGTGCAGGTACACTGTCCGACAAAAAGCACATAATTTTATCTTTCTGACCAATTTGACATGTACTTGCTTTTTGTCCTAAGGGCACACCAAATTAGTTTGCTTTTGAAGCTAACTTCTTACTATTTAACTAATTCTTTTTGTTGTTTTGCAGGAAGTGGTTCTTGGAGACCTGAAGGCAGATACTGCCTACTCTGTATCAGTGGGGGCTTACACTGCTAAGGGCGATGGTGCTCGCAGCAAACCTGTTACTGTCTGTAGCGCCCTGCCACGTAAGTGTGTCGACGCAGACTCTCACACAAGCAAACAGAAATACATAGATCTATAAAATCACACACAAAACTAGTAACGATCTTTGAGACTAAACCCTCACTAATGATCATTAGAGGCCATTAACTCATCGAATTGGTTCATGTTTCCCTCTATCACACCTTGATATGCCAGAAAGGAACCAGTAATTTGGTGCCACATTAATCATATTTTGCAGCTTTGCTAGGGGTTGTGAATAATGTGCTTTGCAATTATCCTCTAATTATGTCTTTCTTTTTATCCTTCTCTCTTTCTCTTGCTCTCCCTATTTCACTCTTTCCAGTGCCTGAAAAGCCCAAACTTATGGTGAGTGCCACTGATTCAGGTACTGCTCTGGTTCAGTGGTACCCACCCCCCAACCCACCCACCCCGCTCCTCGGGTACCGCCTCACCTTTGGCCACACTGACGTCCTTCCCTTCACGGTGTTGGAGATCCCCACCAAGGAGAACCGCTACACCGCTCAGGACATCCATAAGGGAGCTACCTACGTGTTCAAACTCTCCGCCCGTAACAAAATGGGCTACGGAGAGGAGGCTGTTATGGAGGTGACTACTCCAGAAGATGCCCCAAGTGGATACCCAGAAAATATTATCTTAGAGGAGTCTTCTGCCACCTCCCTCCAACTGGCGTGGAAGTCAGTCCCACTAATTGAGAAAAATGGGAAAATTATGAAGTACTCAGTTCTGTACAAGGACATAAACAGTCGAGGGAATGCCTCAGAAGTTGTGGTGCCTGCTCCAGGGTCGAGTGTTTTGTTGGAGGGTCTGAGTGCCGATACTGTGTATGATGTCAGGTTGTGCGCGTTCACAGCTGTCGGCCCCGGGCCGTTTAGCCCCAGTGTCCAGTTTAGGACACAGCGGTTAGACCAAGGTAGGATTCATGTTCTAACAACCCATCTTCATTGCTCAGGATGCAACACATGCTTCTTAACAACACATGTGTGCATACATTGTGCACACTAAGTCCCACTTGCACACACAACATCTGGTGACAACATCATCAAGTTTCCTTTTTTGTTGTCTTGTCACTGTAGTCTTAGTCCCAATGTCCCAAAACAAGGTAAGAGTCTTGGGTCTTGGGCGAGTTTCCCTGTCCAATCACACTCAATGTGTGTTGATCAGAGCAGATAGCTAGCATGAGACTAGAGAATGATACAGGTAAGATCATTACTTTTGGTTCAGTAGAGAGAATAAATGAGCTTGGAATCATATTTATGTTTTTGTTTTTTTGTACCTTAGTGTTTGCCACCAACTTCAGAGTAAAGGCTGCCATGAAGAACTCTGTCTTGCTGTCCTGGGAGATCAGAGACAAGAACCCTGCCCAGCCATTCACTGTAAGTAGATTTTTGTAGCATTTTGTATGTAGTTAAATAAAAATGCAAAAAAGAATTCATAGTCTATTTATATTGCATGTTTTTCTTTGTGTTGGGTTTTTATTAAAACTTAACATTTCCTGTTTAATGATTGATAAAGGATTGCAGGCACATAATTAGCTTTGAACAGCTGGAAAGCTTTTGATGTAAAAGAAAGATTAGGTGTTCAGTTTACAAGACAACCGGCAAAAACATGGAGACTTGTAATAAAGTATAAAAAAAATACCAATAAAACATCTATAACTACAAATTAATAACATCCCTGTAAAGTACATGCCTGATGTAAATAAAGGCACTTTACACTATGTGAGAGCTTACAGTATGTTCTGCATTGTGTGTTTTGTGTCATATTCCATTTAACTCTCAAACTATGTGACCTATCCCGTGTCCAGATCCTGTATGGAAAGGGCCAGTCTGTGGAAGTAGATGGGAAACAGACTCAGAAGCTGATCACTGGCTTGGAGGCGGACACCCAGTACTCCTTTTTGCTCACCAACCGGGCCAACAGCGCTGGGGGTCTGCAGCACCGCGTCACAGCCACCACCGCCCCGGACATCCTAAAAACCAAACCCATGGTGGTGGGAAAGACCAACGCCGATGGCATGGTGACTGTGCAGCTACCGACGGTGCAGACCACAGCCAAAGTCAGGTAGGGATGATGGATGAGAGTGAAGAGAGTGAGAGTAAAGAATTTGGTTTGATGTAATGACTACATGTAAGAATTTGGATTAACCTTTTCAGAATTTGCTCCTATTCCACTTCTTCTTCTTCTTCCTCCTGCTGCTGCTTGTCATTTATTGGTCTATCAGGAAGGATTTCTCTTAGTTGGCACCAAAGCCTATCTGAGAACTCCCACAATGGACCAAATGAAAGCTGATGTGCCTTAAAGCACAACCTGAATCACTCCACTGCTATTGTGCTCTCACAGCCATTTTCCTGTAGTTTGTCCAACCCATCAGAAGTCTTTTGGGAGTTCTTTGAGTCGCAAACAGCAGTTTGCTCTTTCACTGCTACAGACACAAAAGCCTTCATGCCTTGATCCGACATCAGAGATCAGAAATCATACAAACTGTAATCAGTTGGATGTTGAAACTACTTGGTGACAATAATAAAACACACTGTAAGCATTAAATATGATCAGTTTTTTGCAGTTTTCTACATTGTTCAACGTATCTCTCTTAATGCAAAATGTCTGCATTGAAGCACACATAATTTTATCTTGCTCGCTGTTTCAGCTTCATAGCTGTAACAAATTCTAATTTTCTCACATTTTACAAAATTAACTTACTTTCTACTCTATTACTCAATACTCGGAATTGTACCGTTAGTGCACATAAATGCAAGCACGGAACGCTGGAGTGAGTCATCCGTTGAGAACACATGGATGGTTTGGGTTTCTGTACCCTCATCACTTGACAAGTGCTTATGGTCTGACTGCTTCTAAAAAGAAATCCGCTGATCTAGTGGTATTATTGTGTTTGTGTCTCACATGGCTTAATGCTCCTCTGGTCAAAATATAACCACACAGTTTAGATTTAAAGTATGGTGTCACAGATGCTGCTGCAGAAATATACTTTATTGTATTATACAGAAATAATACAATACTCCATAGTTCCTTAATGCAGAAGACCAAAGGAATAGTTTGACATTTTGGGAAATATCATTACTCACTTTCCTGCAGAGACCTAGAGTAGATGGCAAGCTCAATACCACTTGCATGTGTGTACAGTAAATATGAAGCTAAGATAAGATAAACCTTTATTGATCCCCAGAGGGGAAATTTGGTTCTTGCAGCCACACAAGGACAGCAATAGCACAGATAAATAGAGAAATAAAATAAATAAATAAAGGTTATATAAGACTACAATGAAAAATACAAATTAGAAGACTTTGGTTTCAAAGTAAAGTGACACTGGTGTATGTTAAATATGAAGCTACCACCAGCAGCTGCTTAGCTTAGCTTAGCACATGAAACCTAGCCTGGCTCTGTCCGAAGGTAACAAAATACACCTTCAAGCACCTCTTCAGCTCAATAATTAAACAACTGAACTAAACTAATTAAATAAAAGAGACATAGTGTGTTAGTAAGTGAGTTGATTTTGTTGCCTTCCAATTAGCTTTTTGCCCGTTTCCTGTAATGCTAAGCTAAGCTAACTGGTTGCCGGCTGTAGCTTTATATTTATTGTACAGACATTAGACTGGCATTTTTATTCTCATCTTACTCTCAGAGAAGAAGGAAATGCACGTATTTCCCAAAATGCAAAATTATTCCTGAATATTTAAGAAGAACAATGCCTAGTTTATATTGTGTATTTTCTTAAGCCTGACCCCAGTGCATGCTGTGTTTCAGGGGTTACTATGTGGTTGTGGTGCCACTGAAGAAGCAGAGAGGAGGGAAGTTCCTGAATCCCTGGGAGGAGCCCGACCAGATGAACCTGGATGAGGTGAGACATGCAGCAGACAGGAGGCCATTCTACTATATAGCTAATTAATGTTCATATTAAGGAGCTAATTATAAGCTAAGGCAGATGGTAGCCAGCTATGGTATGGCCACTATTATTAACCCTTGTTTATTTTAGATTGTTTTTTAGGTGTGTAAATTAATTGTCTGTGTGTTTTGTTTTGTTTGCAAACTTGCTTGCGTCAAATTAACCCCTTGAGGTACCAATAAAGTATTTTGAATGTAACTCCATGTTTAAGTCACACAAGCAAAGAATGGTACCAACTCTACTGGTAGTTTTTATGCCTCTGTTGTATCAGACTATTTGTGTCTTATTATGCAAAGGTAGACAACATGGCCATCCATGCCTTTTTAATCCAAACAATGCTTTCACAAAACATTCCTTATCCAATTCCACCTTCTGCCTTTTTCTAAAGACTTAAGCAACTCATTACGCTGTTCTGAAAGCGCATTCATGTGTGTGAGATGAGTTTCAATAGAGTTTTTATGCTGGCCACTGTCTCAATGGATAAATGTAGTAGCAATTCAATTGATGCTGAAGACATTTGTGCTAAGGTGACAATGCTCTATACAGCCATTTCCTCCTTCCTTAATGAGGGGTTACAAATCCCCAAAATTGACAAATTATAGATTTTTTAGGAAAATAATGGCAATAGCTGAACCTGACTACATTGCCTTTACTTTATCCTTGTAAAGTAATTGTTGAAGTGTCTAATCAACTTTGATGAACTTTGTTTGAACTTCTATTAGATGGAAATTATGACCAAATTATGACCAATGGTTATGTGATATTTCCCCATTTTCTTTACTATCTTGTTTTTTTCTGTCAAACCTTTGTTTTAATTATCTAAAGCCTTCTCCCTCTCCTCTGTTTATCCCTGCCTTCCCTTTTAGCTCCTGAAAGAGATCAACAGGACTAGTGTCAGTCGTGCCCTACGCATCCGCAGACAGGCTGCCCAATCAGACCCTAAGGCCTATGTCACTGCTCACTTTAAGACCCTTCCCCTGGAGTTTACTCTAGGTGATGGGCGAAACTATGGCGACTTCCGCAACCGTCCACTGCAGAACGGACAGGAGTATGTTTTCTTTGTGCTTGCACTACTCGACCTTTCTGAGAATGTGAGTACAAACACAAACACACCCACACAGTCTACCCATCCAAAGTCAGTTTTGTCTTAATGCATAAAACCATATCTTCCTACAGACTATGTACGCCACTAGCCCTTATTCTGATCCTGTGACGTCATCGGATGTGGATCCTCAGCCAATTGTTGATGAGGAAGAGGGCTTGTTGTGGGTGGTGGGACCTGTGTTGGCTGTCATCTTCATTGTCTGCATAGTCATTGCCATTCTCCTCTTCAAGAGGTAAGGACAGCATGATGAAGCCAGGAAGACAGTAAAATGGCTTAATATAGGACAGGGCTTTTTAAAGTCTGACACAGTGTGCCCCGAATCAGATAAAATTAAGACAGAAGGGTGCCTGGATAGCTCAGTTGGTTGACTGGGCGCCCATTTATAGAGGTTTAAAGTACTCCTCGATGCCCCTATCTCGCCTTTCATTTCTTTTGCTGTCCTGTCAATAAAAGCCTTAAACTGCTCAAAAAATAATCATAAAAAAATAAAATTTAGACAGAAAACTGAATTCAAACAGAAAAGAATTTCAGATGACAGAAAAGAATTAGAGATGACTTTCACTGGATTATTTTGGTACTGAAGGAACTTAAAAACTTGATGATTCACAGTCAAGTTCTGGAGTTGTAAGGGCCGTATTTTTTTGATGATTTTTAAGCAGATTTATGGATTAATTTGCCGTGGAATTATATATTATATGATTAATCACACTGAATCTAAGAGTTTGTATATCATTATCTGTGTGATCAGATTTGACTGAGTTATGACTCTAAGAAGGAGTATGAATTTTGCAATCTTGCATTATGGATTTTATAAAAAAGTACCTTAATTTCACCCTCTGCCCCATCTAACTTTTCAACAAACTGAATGCAAGACCATAGAATCAAACTGAGACTGAACAAAGCCCAGCTGGTGCAAATGTGTGTTTCCATTATTTATGCAACATACAGGACTAACATTAAGATATAATTATTGTGATTCTGTGCTGCTGCAGGCAACACAATTATCATCCCGACTGTTTGTTTGCTAACTCCCATTTTCTCTTAGAAATGTAATTGTGTATTTTCCGTAATCTGTTCTTAATATCTGCATACAGAAAGCAAAGTTACATAACAGATAGGGAAAGATAACATTATCATTCATTAGTACTAATCATGATAATCATCTGTTCTGCTGGTTGGAGCTTTGTTAATGCACATGAATAATTGCTGTGATGTGACATTGCAAAATTATTAACCTTGATGGTAATAATTGAATGTTCATAAGCCCTAGAGTGTAAATAGTGGCGATCCACAACCATTAACATATATGTAGCTGAGTTGCACGTTACAACATTTTTTCAGTATGTTATTAGATGTCACACCAAAAGGGGGCTGTGTATGCAGTGTTGTGGGAAATCAGAAGAAAACTTTTGTCACTTCGCTGTTTATCCCTTTGTCTAAAGGAGGGGCTATTTAACTTATCTAACATTGTATTGAGAAAGCGATTAGATTAGTTTCAATAAGAGGGTTGAAATGATGTGTTCAATGTCAGTTTAGTTTCTGGTGATTGTTTTTTACACTAATTTTATTCATCCTTGTCTGTCCTTTTATCTGCTCTTCTTCCTGTTTGGATCCAGCAAACCTGACAGGTAAACAAGCACTACCTATTACCATTCCCTCTGTCCTACAGCGGTATTTTCCTTGAAAAGCCTCCAAAGAATAGATAATAGATCCCAGCAGGGTCAGGATTACCTTGATGTTTCTTTGATGATTCTGAAGTAAACTACAGTGCACTGGATAAAGATATTAAGGCCTATTATTAATATTAAGGATAATAAGGCATAAAAGCAAATTGTAAGTATGCAGAGCAAGGAACAGTGACAACTGCTCTGCATGATTTTGTTCATGTCTATGGTTTAAACCCAAAGCTAAGAAAATGTGATAATATAGTCACTTAAACTCCTGGACGTTTCTGTGACAAAAAGCAGCTAGTCATTAACATATGAATAACCTGCAACATTAAATCACCAGTCAACCAACGATTGCTGGATGAATTTGAAGCAGACATTTCCTGACAATTCCATCTACCCCTGTAACTGTCCGAGGAGCAATTTTATGCAGTTTTTCTCGAAAATTTAACATTCGCATTTCACTTGTCTATATTTATTTCATTGAGGTTTTGTGTTAGTTTATAAACCTCATATTTTCCCAGATTCACTTTTTCATGCAGTACAAGGTTTCAGTTCATCAAGCTGAGGTGCATCATGTAAACACTGTGTGCTGTCTGTTATTCTAGGAAAAGGGCCGAGGCTGAAGGTAGGAAGAGCAGTTTCCCCTGCAGCAAAGCCATGTCGTCCCACCATCCCACTGATCCTGTGGAGCTACGCAGAATTAACTTCCAGACTCCAGGTAAACTAGACACACATATACACATGCAGACATAAACACCAGGTTTAGCGTGATGTGTGATTCTTAAAGTATTAGTTGTATTTATAGGATTAACTGTGGTGTTGTTTCCCTTTTCAGCCTACCGTGTATCAGTGTACCGCGGTTATCGCCGTTTGTCAAGTTAGTTGGTCTTAGTCTGTCATAGATCTTCTCTCTGTTGTCATTGTTTTTCTTCTTACCACATTCATTTTCTTTCTTTCTCTATTTGTGTCTTTTTTCTGTCTGTCTTTCTTTATTTCTTTCTTTCTCTTTTCCATTTCCATGCTAACTAACCTTCCATCCCGTATAGGATCAAGCTGCTTGAATTGACAACATTTCATCATAATGCCTCTGGAACACTTCTTTAAAAATCCCAATTGTTTCTTTTTACATGATAAATTTTTAACCGCCTGTGTCGTAGTCTTTTTTTGTCTTCACCAACAGTGTTCATATACTCTGAGGACATGTTACCGTGCCTCAGTAACTTTCAGAACACGCACATTGTTCTCTCTGTCTGCCTGGAGAGAAAATGGTCACTTAACACAAAAAAACTCCATTTGCTTCCTCCGCCAACTGTGGACAGAACACTAAACAACAACACCTCTGAGAATCCTAACTCTTAACATTTTCCTCCAAAAACTTTAGTTGTACATCTATCCAAATGGCCTCTTTTTTCAATTTCTGTGCTCGGCAGGCATGGCAAGTCACCCACCCATCCCTATCTCTGAGCTGGCAGATCACACTGAGCGCCTCAAGGCAAACGACAATCTCAAGTTCTCCCAAGAGTACGAGGTAGGAATGCTGATTATCTGTCCCTGAAAATCTTTAGCTTGGGAAATTCATCTGGTTTTGATGCAGTCACACAAAAATTAATCGTTGACTCATCCGATTTTTTGAGCTCAGTTTCAATTTCAATGGTGAGCGCTGTAGATTGAGCCTTGTGTAGTCTTCCCAGCTAAGTAACATTTTGATTCGTCTTCATACAACGATACAAGATAAAGCTCATTTTCCTCTCTCTACTGTCTTGTTGTTATCTATAGAAATATAAGAAGGAAATTGAAATAGCAAACTCAAAGAGAGCTTGCTTATAGTGAGATGGTTATCAAGCCCTTATTTTTACGAAATAGTAGAGAAAGAGGAGCAACAGAGATAGAAAAGAGAGCAGACTCACCAATAGATATAGGAAGCAAGTGTGCGCTACAAAAAAAGAGGCTTTATGAATAGTTTCCTTCAACTTGCAGCCCAGTTAGTTAGGATCAAAAAACGCATGAACTTTGAGATAATAAAGGGCCTAAACATGGTAAGCTGAACTGTGGCACTAAATAAGAATAAAACACATCAGTAGAAATATATCCCAACACGCAGGCTGTGTAGCAAATAGTGCTAGCATTGCAATGAGCTCCACAGAGAGTTATTAAAGGGGTAAAAATGTTTTCCTTTCCTCACAAAAAAAAGAAATTTGACCGACGGCCTCTGGGTGAAGAGGCAGATATAAGGCTCTAATTGGCTACCACAAGAGAGAGATAAATTGTGTGTGACAAAGATACATACGAGGACAAGAACACATTATGCAAAGAGTAGAAAAACAGAGTAAGGATGTTTAGCGGAGAAAAGCGTTGGGAGAGAGATTAAAGAAGGGTGGAAGAGACAGTGAGGGAGAGGCTGTATGTAATTGTGGTGTGAGTTGGAACCACTCTGTTGAGCCCCACATTCTCTCTGCATGACTGTGTGCTTTGTTCGATACTGAACCCTTAACGAGGCAACGAGAGAGATGGATGGAGGAGGGATATAGGGAGAGAGAGAGAGGCCAGAAATGATTGCGGTGTAATAATCAGACACACATGATGTTGGGCAGTGTGCGGAAGGCAGTCTTAAACACACACATACATGCATGCATTCAACCAGTACCATTTTTCCCCAAACCAAACCATAATTATGTGTCGTAAAATATTCAAAATTGCTAAATTACCCTGGCTCTCTCCTCTTCGTCCCTCTCCATTGACAGCCCCATAATGACCTCATGTCTGCCTCTCCCAGCTAACAGTGATGGTTACACTGTAATTACCCTTCAGGAACTTAATGTGTTGGTCTAACACAACCATCCTTTCTCTCCCAGAGGAATTTATTGTGCGTTTATCATCTTTCTCTGGTAGCTAGATTTTGTTATTTTGAAAGCGGAAAGTCCCTACATCACTGGTGTTTCTTGAAATGGGATATCATATTTGCAGACATTTCTGTCCCAGTTTAATAATAGCTTGGTCATTTTCAATTGGTACTTGGTTTCTAATAATGTGGTTTTGCCACAGCATCACTAGACACAATGCTTGTGAGCGCAAGCATTGAATTGTCCAGTTCTGGCTCTCCTAGATGCCATTTTCTGCACTTTAAGGCAGATTTTCTGTCCTTCTGTCTGTCTGTCTATCTATTTTAACAGATATCAGCACCCTTGCCAACACTCAATATTAAGTGGTTAAACTTATGACACTGCTTGTGCATGATATTATTAGAGATCTAGATTGGACATACAGGAGTATAAACGTGCATTATCTTATTTTCTGTTGATATATATTATATTGTTATTTTGTTCTTCTACCTTGTCTTTTGCCTCTGGTAGTCCATCGACCCTGGTCAGCAGTTCACATGGGAGAACTCCAATTTGGAGGTCAACAAACCAAAGAACCGCTATGCTAACGTCATTGCCTATGATCACTCCAGGGTCATACTCTCCAGCATTGAGGGTAAAACACACGCTGCCTGTGTGTGTGTGTGGTGTGTGTGTGTGTGTGTGTGTGTGTGTGTGTGTGTGTGTGTGTGTGTGTGTGTGTGTGTGCGTGTGTGTGTATTAGAGAGAGACACGCTCCATGACGGATTGGATGTTAAAAGTCTAAAGATCCATTTCATCCAATTTTCATAGAACATGAAGGGCTGTGCTTGCAACAGCGATAACAAAATTATCATGTTTGGGATGCAAACACACTACTGTTTCTAACCACACATCATCACACAAGTTGATGTGTCAACACATCATGGTCTTTTATGTAACTTGATCTTTTTAATGTTCATGGAGATAAATTGGGCTCACGCTTTATTAATTATTATTTCCTGATATGTTTCAATGTTGTGACCATTTTGCTAAATTTGGTCTTTTTAAACAATATAAAATTACAAGAGCAAATAGGCACAGTCCTGTTCTCAGTGTGTGTTTTGAAGCACACTCACCCACTTCAGCTAGGATAGACCTCAGGCAGAGAAACTGGCAGCTCCAATGTGGAGAAAGGGAGGCAGTAGGAGGCCAAGCCCAAACAGATGAGCCTTATCTGGGCAGAGCATGTGTGAGCAGCCCTTCCACCCCCGCCTGTCCTGGAGCCCTAGCTGTCTGTCTTTCTTTCAGCTTAGAAAACACATATACTCTTGAGCATGTCCAACACACAAGAGAACACACACACACACTCGACTATAGATCTAAAACACATGCCCAGAATGTGCACAAGCACAGATATGCACTTTTGCTCACAGACTGCAAGTGTGTGTGTGTGTGTGTGTGTGTGTGTGTGTGTGTTTGTGTGTGTGTGTGTGTGTGTGTGTGTGTTTGTGTGTGTGTGTGTGTGTGTGTGTGTTAGTTTTATCTGCATAGTGCTTCTGCTGCAGTCCCTTGCAATGAAGTTGAAGCACATCAAAGCATTTAGCCAAGCCGTCTCTTAAAGACTTATGGCGTTTTTCCACTGCATGTTACTCGACTCGCCTCAACTCTACTTGCCTTTTTTTGGTTTTCCATTATGAAAAAAAGTACCTGGTACTAGCTAACATGTACTTTTTTTAGTACTACCTCAGTTCAAAGCGAGCCAAGGCGATACCAAAAGGTGACGTGAAAACCTGACTACTGATTTTTCGGAGAGAATCGTCACTATTCACTGCGTCATTGCTAGCGACAGACGAGGGAGGTGTCCTTGTCACTCCCCGATGTAAGCCAAAAGCAGATTTGAATCACGCATGCGTCACTTAGCGACAAGTAGCCTTCAAGATGCTATCAAGAGACGTCTTTAATATCAATACAAAATAAAAATGGACCTACTTAACAAAGTTTGTTCACTGCTGGCTACAAGTTAGCATTCAAACACAACAAAGGCTGTCACCTGAATGGCGTTTTGAGCTAACATTAGCAATCAAACAATCATAGATAGCTAAAACGTTTTTGAAATGATTTCCATCTTCTGTTATCGTTTGTAATAAGAAAAGTTTATTATTTCATGGATTTCACAAATTTCAGTATGACCTGTTATGCCGTAAACTGTTTAAATCTGAGCATGCGCGACTCAAATCTAAACTCAACCTACATCGGGGAGTGACAGTTGTCCTGAACAAACCCGCCGTGTTTTAAAAGTTTAGCTAGCGTTTCTTTTGTTTTTTTTGTGCCTCCAGCTCCTTTTGAAACTAATTTGTTTTCTGGCTGTAACAACAGCCACATGTCGAGAATCAAAAGCAACACACTTGTTTGTGTTGCGCACTCGCCATATCACGGCAATTTCCTGCTATTACAACCAGCCACGGCTCACCCAATCTGCAATGGAAAAAGGAGGACGGGGCACCGCGGTCGAGCCGAGTCGAGGCAAGTCGAGCAAGTACCATTAATACGCCATTAGGTTGATAAACATATGTTAGAACCTTTTCATACCATCTGTCCCTATCCCATTTCTAATTGTAGCTCACATTGTACTTCTGTGCGTGCGTGCATGCAGGCATGCGTGCATGCGTGCGTGCGTGCGTGCATCTGTCTGTCTGTGCTGTGTGTGCAATTGAGGCTTGTTTGTTTTTTTACAATTGTATGGGAGTATGTCTGTGAGAAGAGAATCAGTGCAGGAATTTTTTTTCCTATAGGGGTTTTCTCATTGACTTCTTCTTTTCAAATGTAAACTACTATCAGACAACTCAAAAGGAGTTTTGTGTCCCACTTCGGCAGAATCGGGTCACAGCTAAATTCACGCGTACACGTCTGTGTGTGTATATCTCTGTGTGTACTTTAGTGTTTTAGTTGATGTGTGCACGTTTGAGCTGTGACTCAGTGATTTTGGGGATTATGGTATTAGGCCCCAGATGAGCAGGACTGATCCTAAATCAAACACACACAGATGGTCTCTCATATCACACACACACACACACACACACACACACACAATCCCTTCCAGGACAAGCAGTGTCAGCTAAGTCTTACACAGAGACGGACTTACAGTCATATTGCCATTCAGAGCGACACACCCAGAGAATACTCAGATTAGTCCCATGATCGTCTTAGCATGTATTATAAAACAAGATGGCTGAACAATCCAACACCAAAAGATGCTTGGCCCTGTGAAAACATTAATCTCCCTGCCATGACCTCAGATGATCTGCACTTTTATTACTGTGACATAAACCTGCTTTCATGGCAGAAGATATTAAATAATCTATACAGATTATTTCACTGTGAATCAAAATAAGAATCAGGTTCATCTGCAAAGAAAATTACACGGACTGATACTGTTTCCATGTGATCAGTGCAAAAACATTCAGTGGCCCTGACGCCAATCATCATGTATATGATGCAGTGGACAGGCACAAATGCATATTTCAGCATCAGTGGCATATACTTCCACCTGTTCCCCTCTGTTTATTCTCTACAAGCTCAACCTGTCACAATTTATTCACCTCCTCACCTTGCATACTTCTCTTTTCATTTTTTTCCCAATGTCCTCCGTAACATCCACTTTTTCCTGATTATGCAGGTGTCCCAGGCAGTGACTACATCAATGCTAACTATATTGATGGCTACCGCCGTCAGAATGCCTATATCGCCACTCAGGGATCCCTCCCTGAGACTTTTGGTGAATTCTGGAGGATGGTCTGGGAGCAGCACACAGCCAACATTATAATGATGACCAAGCTGGAAGAGAAGTCACGGGTAAGAATAAGGGGGCTGGAATAACATGGGACCCCAACGACAAGGTATCACAGCGCTAAGCCACAACAATACTGATGCCCAAGAAAAGAAAAGAGGAGGAGCAAATATTAGGATGTCATGTTGCAATATTAAGTAGCAGGTTTTAGCAAAAAGCTGGAATAGGACAGCAGATGGTAGGCTGTCCACAGATAGCACTGAACACAAGACATAGTAGCATAAATGATGTAGGGTATCACATGGAAGGGAAGACTTGGGTGGCAGTGAGTGTGTGTGTAAGTGTGGGATAGCGTAAGGTATAGTGTACATGCAATAGGGCAGGGTCAAGTAATAAGGCGGATAAACATTTTTCTCAAGCCAAACCTGAACCACTACATAAGTTGTAGTTAAAGTAGGTGGAACATGACCATTTAATAATGTCCCAAGAAAACAGCTGAATTTTTGACCATACACTTTTTTGAAACTTTTTTTGAAACATTGTGCAAACATATCTATAGATTACACACATTATATGTTTATGTCAGGAATACATATTTTCCAATAAAGGCCAAAAAACACTACAATCTTCAAAAAAAATATATTTTTATGAAGCAAGTGTAGCAGACTTTTATTAGGTCTTTGTGCAAGTTTACGTAGGCAAATTGCTCAGGTAGGCTTAATGCTGTACATTTGTGTACACAGTGTGTTAGGTATTTGCTTTACCTGCAGCATTCTACTTTTCAGATGATTGAGGAAATGTCTGAAGAACATCAGTGACAATGTGCAACGTTCCACTGTCAGCACAGAAAAGGGTAAAGTAGGTACAGTGTAGAGTAGGATTGCGTTTGGTTGAATATGATTGGATTGATTACAGACTAATATTCTTTTTAATAAATGTTATTTATAAATGGTTAATTTATAGTAAATTGAACTTTAGATTACAATGTTTTCTAATTATTATTAATATTATGATTAGTTTTATTTTATCATAAGTTTAGTGTAATATCAAATAGTAGTAGTAGTATTATAGTTAAAACTTTTCACTGTTTAATAATTTTTTGTTAACCATCTATAAACATTATTTTGATGGCTACTGTTAAGTTGCAACTAATGCTTATAATATTAAGTTAAGTTTAAATTGTGTGTAAAAGGGGTTTGTGAAGTTTCAAGTAACATTAACGTTATTTGATTATGTGTACACTGATATTAGCTATCTAAATAATGTTTATAGGTGCTTTACCAATCTTAATTAACTAATAGAATAAAGGTATTCTATTCTAATAACAATCATAGTTAGTTAACAGTAAAATAACTATTAACTTAAGTTTCATCAACCATCAATTCACCGTTTATTAGCAATGGTTATTATAAAGTGTTACCGAATATAATGCAGGAATGGAAGAGAAGAGTACGATATGATTCTACTTTGTGTAGGCATTGCCCTCTAAGAGCTGTTGCTATTGGTTTTATACTAGTGGTGCACAATATATCGGCCGATATGGTAAATTCTTTACACATCGGTATTGTTCCGATGTCAAAATAGGGCCGATGTGAATCATTGCTGTGTATTTGACGTGTAGGCTTAGATGTGAGTGTGTGTGAGAATTTAGATCAAAATCTGACCTGTCAAGAGCTGTAATATGCTTAACAGTGTCTAAATTGCCAAAATCCAAAATAATAAGAAGAAGAAGAAAAAGAAGAAAATGTGAGTGTGGAAGCAGGGATGTTTGTTTTTACACCATCACTTGAATATACACGCAATGAAGAGAGATGTGTTACATGCCCAAGAATTCCCTCACACGCATACAGGTAGGCAGGGCCATTGTTTTGTACAGATGCAAATTAAATTAAACTTCGGTCAATTTTTACAGTAATCTTGATAACTAATACTATTCGAGACCTACCAATAGAAAAAAATTATCCAAATTGGTGCAAGCAAAATGGAGCTACTGCAGCTAATGGCTATAGCTCCCAGGTAGCTAAAACGCCAATTATGGGGCGGGAAAGAAATCTTCAGGATTGTGCATGCATGAAGGGATAGCCCCAATAGCAACAACTCTTAGAGGGTGAAGCCTAGATGAAATAGAATGTTGGGATATGTTGTGATAGGTTGTGCAAGAGGGATGTTAGGTTTTGAGTGAAGTATAATAGAGTTGAGTAGGACCCGTCAGTTTTTGGAAGTTAAATTACAATAAAATGGGTGGAATAAAGTTAAAGTTGATTAAGGGTAAAATTGGATTGAATATGGTTGGTTTGACAGCAGTAAGGAGGTACAAGACAGGCCAGGCCAGGGCAGGACGATCATTTTTTAGGATGTTGGAAGGACTGGAGAGTCCAGATGGACTAAACAGATCAGGACAGACAAGGAGAGGACATAAGGACCAGGTCATGCAGTAAGAAAAAAGGGTTTTACAACTGTGGGTGTTATGGTGACCAATCTCAAGGTGCCATGGTTAAGTGGGAAGTTTGAGTGTGCATGTAGGACAGGACAAGGTGGCGTGTAGTTGATTAGAATGGGATAGAATACAGTAGAACACAATGTGGATAATGGTGAGCAAGACCTGAGGGAATTACAAGAACAGCCAAATGAGGGCTACGTAATGAATTAGGAAATGATTTAGCTTCAAGGCATTTTGCTGTTAACAGAATATGCGCTTGAGTAAAAACTCAATTTTATTAGAATGTCATGTTAGAATAAAATGAACAAGAATGGCTTTAGGTATGAATCATGATTAAGTGCTAACCAATTATCTCCAGAGCCCATATTCAGAAAATGATCCTTTCCTATCATCTGCTTCTTTTCCTATTAAACTGTCTTGTGTTGAAACTGTTTCCTTTTCAACTTTTCCAACTGTCTCTGTTGTGTCTGTTTGACCCTCAGATGCCCTCTTATTTCTTCTCTAAGGCAAGACCTCTCTTTCTCTCCTTTGCTAATCCCTTTTAAAATGTAACCTCACCTCACCTGGTTTTCTCTTGACCTTTTTTCCTCTATTCAGTGTCATTCTCTGCTGCCCCCCCCTTTTCTGTGCAATAGCCAGTGCATTGAGTGATAATGTAGAATTGTTTTCAACTCACCAAAAGGCACTCCTAGGTAACTTGCTGTGAAATGGGTTTTACTGTAACCACTGCAGGTCAGAACCAGTGCACCGTAGTGTTTACAGTTTGCATGATCACCACCACAACTGTTATTCTGTTTTCCTGTCTAGTGGCTATGCAGGATATGATTTAGCCTTGAAGAAAAAAAAAGTACTTTACACACTGGCTACTTTTATGAGAAATTTGTAGTTCTGCTGCAGTGTCACTACAGAATGAAGGACCGCAGAGCACCTAGTTGGAATCTGTAGGCTGTTACTGACTAATCTTTAGTTGGTGAATGACTGTGTAGCTTTACATTTTCTAAATTCAGTAAAGTCATGACAACATTCTGCAGTGAAACAGTGAAAACAGTCAATTTCAAAACACTGTTCATTATCAGCCCACTACATCCATATCTACTGTTTTAGCAAGTTGTGGGTTGCTTGTTGGAGAAAACGATTTAATCTCATTTAACACCTCTCGACAGTATTCCATTATGTGTTTACGTATTAACAACACAGATGATCACAGATGGTCCCACTGTGGGAATCTTGCCAGTATCCTTCCACTTAGCACCAATCAAACCACACAAGAGCAGGGCACAGTTGTGCTGCTAGCCAATATAATAATGGATAATATAGTCTTCACACCAGGAAACCGGTTCAGTGTTTGGCAGGGTTCTGGCCCCACTGCGTGCAGCACCGTTCTTGTCCCCACAGTGTCTCAAGGTCTGGTGGGAAAACAACAGTAGAAAAGCTGTAATTACAGCCTGAACGTCCCGGGCCAAAACGCATAATCCCCAGTCTGGAGCAGTGGAATGCAGAGCGAGTTGAGCTGAGCTCCCTGCTGTCTTTGATGTGAGGACTGGAGGGATCAACACATAACGTTTGGTTTGGCCTGATTCTGCCAGAGCACTCCTTACCCTTTCCCCCTCCTCTGGGATTTTTTTCCCTTCTTTTCTCTGTGGTCCCCAAGGCTGAGCTAAAGAACTACAAATATGACCGCTTGATACAGGGGAGTTCTTGATGTTTCTGGTGTTCATGGATGCTGGGATTTGATGTGCCGGATGTAGTTTTGTAGGGATTTAAGAATGTAGGGCGATACACAGCGTCAACTATGTGAGGGCTGAACTTCAGGTATCCCTTTATTGCCACACAGTGTTTAGTATTTAAAGCACAATTTATCCTAGATAACACCCCAAAAAAACAGAACTCTCTCTCTCTGTCACTCTTTACCCCACACACTTACTAAAACCCCTTTCACATGCTGGGTTGTCACTATATGCGCATTTTTTCCGAACATTACTGTCTGTATTTTGCACAAAAAAACACACAGATCTGCTTCAACACCATCCTCCTTTTTTGCTGCTGTACACGAGCGCACTCACCCAAGTCAGCTCTCTCTTCCTCTCTTCTTTCACAAAAATGTGTACAGATATACATACAAATTGCTCTGCATCTCTCAGAGCTTCTTCCTTCTTCCACTTGTAGGTGAAGTGTGATCAGTACTGGCCAACACGGGGCACAGAGACCTACGGCCTCATCCAGATCACTCTGCTGGACACAGTGGAGCTGGCCACCTACTCTGTCAGGACCTTCGCTCTTTACAAGGTAACCTACATGTGCAGTGGAGTGTAACAGGGCTTGTGTGCATTGATCTGTCGAAATATTTATGCATACCAGTTTGTGTGTTTGTGTTTGATGGCCATGTCACATGAATATGCACTTGCTATTTGTGACCCAACATTTTTACCTTTTCATACATTAAATATCCCTCCATAGATTTCAAAAGAGTCATCATCCATAATAGAGGCCTTTTTCTTAGAATTGTTAATTGTTTAATTGAAAATGCTAGCAATTAATTATTGTTGTACATTTAAAAGGATAGGTCTGGTGATACTTTCTATTTTTCTTTTTTCTCAACAAAGTATTGGTCAAAGAGCCAATGACTGATGTACTTCAGCTCATTTCTCTGTGCCACAGACCTCCATCATTGCCCAAAAACTATTAAACAAAAATCAGTAAGCCACACTGTTGTTCTCTGCTACATTATTATTGCCATATGAGCACTGTAGTTTATTTTTATTCAGTCCAGATGTGACCTGTTTTAAAGATTTACATCTTCAGTGAAACAAATGCACCTGGAGCTGAGTACGACAGATGAACAGATTGTGGGTTTTGGTTTGTTCATGGGAGACTAAATACTGTATGTATGTTGATAATAACCCAAATTCAATTCAATTCAATTCAATTTTATTTATATAGCACCAAATCACAACAGTTATCTCATTCCGCTTTTCATAGAAGAGGTGATTTAGATGGTACTCTGTGATGTTATTTACAGAAACCCAACAATTCCCCCCAAGAGCAAGCAATAGGCAACAGAGGCAAGGAAAAACGTCCTTTTGAGAGGCAGAAACCTCGAGCAGAACCATTGCTCGGGGTGGAGGTTCATCTGCCTCAACCGGTTGGGGGTGAGAGATGGAGACAGACAGAGAAAGAGAGAGAGAATTAATTAATGAAACTATTAATGACTAGTAGTATGCTGCTCTGGCATTACAGAGGGCCTTCCCATAGGTTTTAAGACTATCTTGCCAAATTAAACGAGAATTTTCCAGTTTGGTGGAACGCCAAACCTTTTTCTGCAATCTTTGCTTTAATTTGCGAGTTTCAGTCAGTTTCAGTCAGTTTCATGGAGCTAACCATCTTTGTTTTATTATCTTCTTTTTTAGAGGGGCAACAGAGTTGAGTGTCATTTGCAGCGAGCCTGCAGGACTATCATCAAAATGATCGATTTGGATAATAGAGAGATAAATGCAGTACTAAGGCTATCCTTCTCATTGTCCACATGTATATTAAAATCCCCTACAATAATAACTTTGTCCGTTTTAAGAACTAAAGTTGACAAAAGCTCTACAAATTCAGATGAGAATTCAGAGTATGGACCAGGTGCTCGGTACACTATAACGAATAGAATTGGTTGCAGCGATTTCCAACTTGGGTGTGAAAGACTAAGAACAATACTTTCAAATTAGCTATAATTTAGTTTAGGTTTAGAGCTGATTAGTAGACTAGACTCGAAGATAGCTGCAACTCCACCTCCTCGGCCTGTGCCTCGAGTAATGTGAGTATTGATATGACTGGGAGGAGTGGATTCATATAGGCTAACATATTTTCAACCACCCAGCCAAGTTTCAGTGAGACAACATATCTCAATATTATAATCCAATATTAAATAATTTACTAGTATTCATTTACTTTAGAAGAGAGAGATCTGATGTTTAAATGTCCACATTTAATTTTTCTATTCTTTTGCACAATTGCACTTGTGGTTTTAATTGTAATAAGGTTTTCTTGCACAGTTCCTCTTCTGATTAACTTTGATTTAAATAATTTCGATGGTCGGGGGGGCAGACACCGTCACTATGGGGTTTTGACTAGGTAACTCCTAGCTTAAATAGAAGAGCAGAGAAGTGTGTTAGACTGCGATACTGCCTCCTGGTCCCAACTCTGGATTGTCAAGGATTAGGTCCACTAATAAACTTGTCCAGATATAACACCAGCTTTATCTTCAACATGTCCGTCTGCTTTTCCAGAGTGGTTCCAATGAGAAGCGTGAGGTTCGTCATTTTCAGTTCACCGCCTGGCCAGACCACGGGGTGCCTGAACACCCCACCCCCTTCCTGGCCTTCCTACGTAGGGTCAAGGCCTGCAACCCTCCAGATGCCGGTCCCATGGTTGTCCATTGCAGGTGTGTGTGTGTCTGTCAGTGCTTTATCCATGTCTTTTCTTGGTTTATTTGTAATTCACTGTACTAAATTAACTCTTCAATTCACCAAGCGAGGGGGGGCCTTTAAATTACTCAGTTAGTGCACTCGCCCCGTGTTGGCTGAGTCCTGCAGCGGCCCAGGTTCGAATCCAGCCTGCGGCCCTTTGCTGCGTGTCTTCACCTTTTTACGCCTGTCCACTGTCTCTGTTTCTATTAAAGGAAGAAAAAAAATCTAGTGGTCCCTGACCAAAAGAGAAAATACATTTGGTCCTTGTGTGTGTGAGAAACACTTGTTGTTTTGGGTTTTACTTGGCAACATCATTTTCAAAGGCCCAAGTCTGAAATTCAACAAGAGTCCAAGACCACTTGCCATTCATAGGTCCTGAACTGAAATGAGATTGAGCTGCCATTATGTAAACCCCAAACCATCCTCACTGACTATGACATCCATATTCCTGCCTTTCATCTCAAAGGTTTTACAACAACGACAGCCGCCATGCTGCCATGCTTTTTCATAAGTAGCTTTCAGTGTTCACTATTTACAGTTTATGCTGTTGAAGTTATATTCGAATGAGCAGCAGGAGGCTCACATGTTTGTTGGAGAAAGATTATGGAAACTTGTTATTGCAGTCTTGGTACAATGTTGAGTTCCAGAACTGGAATGAAGCTGATGTTTATTTTTTCCAGGGAGTGAAGCAGAAAAGCGAGAGATAGATGGAGGAAGGAAGAGAAGGAAGGGTAGAAAAGGGGATTTAGAAATGATTGAGAGGCAGAGTTTGTGAGTGACTGGGAGTTAGAGGAGAAGATATGTGCAGAATTAGAGAGAAGGTGAGGTCATATCCAGGACACAATGAATGGGAATGATAAATTGGAAATGGAAAAGTGTGGAGAAAATGGAGTCTAAAAAAAAGTGCTGGTATGAGTGTTGGAAGGGTACTTGGGGAAAAGATAAAGAAGCAGGGAGATGAGGGTGGGAGGAGGGGGGAAAAGGTTGTCAGGAGAGAAGCTCTTCCTAATCTTCCGTAGTAGTCAAATGGAGTATCTAACAGGATTATCAGTCAAATTTAATTATCCCAGCAAGACTCCATCATAATGTGCCTTAACATATCAACCAGCCTCTGTATCAAACAATGGACCGAATCTCATTCCACCTGAACAATACACATGCTAGTGCGCACACACACATACACATACACATTGATATTAATTTAACCATATAAAGAGGTTTTTATTCACTTGCGGAAACTTGCTTGGTCAGGGTGTTTCACCATTTAGGTACTAGCACTGCAAAAATGTGAAGTGTTTGGGTGGGCAGCTAAATGTATTATATTTCTGGATTGTATGTCGATAGGAGAGGATATCTTCCTAATGCCAGTCAGACGGTGATGCTGACTCATCGCTGATGTCAATTTTTACATCCTTTGTTTGGAAATCTTGCTGGCCGGCATCTTTGTGATACTTAGTTGATTCAGGCAAAGTATGTTAAAACTATTGCAATAGGCAAAAGGGCCAGATTTGTACCAGGTTTGAAGACACAGCAGACATTCAGGAAAATTGTTTGCTCAACAAGTCATACCTCATATGTTATTAGAGATCACATCACCACCTTGTACCCCCCTTTTTTTCTCCGCATTTGGGCTCAGTGCTGGAGTGGGTCGCACAGGCTGCTTCATTGTGATTGACGCCATGGTGGAGCGGATCAAGCACGAGAAGACCATCGACATCTACGGCCATGTCACACTGATGCGCTCCCAGAGGAACTACATGGTCCAGACAGAGGACCAGTACATCTTCATTCATGATGCACTGCTGGAGGCCGTGACCTGCGGAAACACAGAGGTCCCTGCGAGGAACCTTTACTCCTACATCCAGAGGCTGACGCAGATTGAACCAGGAGAGAATGTAACGGGCATGGAGCTGGAGTTCAAGGTGAGGACTAACCACCATTTCCTTTTTTTTATCAATTTCTTATTGAGAAAGGCAAAAACCAGAAAGTGTACCCCAACCCCGGACCTCTCGCTCCAAAAACAAAAGACTAGAGATGATGATGCTGCACCCTTTCTTTAATTAAAGTGTATGTTTCTTCTCATGCCTGAATTGCCAGAATGTCTTTGAAGGTTGTAAAATGTGTTCTGACTGATTTACAATGGTTCATAAAACCGATTAACGATGATAATGTGACACTTCACTGGTCTCTGTAAGGGAGCGTTACCTTTTTCTTGCCCCTTGCCACAGAATAGGCCAGACATAGGGGGTCACTACACAATAGTATCACTAAGTTTGGTACTGTAGTTCAGTGCCTCCTCAGGCTTCAGAGGAATCAATCAATGTCTAAAGATGGTCTCTCTACATATTGGGCCATCTTACCCCCAGTGTTTTTCATATATTACTTTATTTGTGTCGGCCCATCACAATAAGAACGATTGTTGTTTTTTTGTTTCCTGTATATTACCCATGATATTACCCCTTGGTTACAAGTAGGCGTGCGTCCTCCCTAGGTTTTTGTCAGTGGTTTTCAAAGGCCATACACCCCTACCCCTCGATCAAAATGAGTATTGGGACAGTCCTAGGTTTTGCGTGAACGCGCAAAACCTAGCGGAAAAGGTAAATGGTAGGGGTAAAACAGAGAAATGAAATTCAGCCTATATCTCAAGAACAAAAGCCCCTGGGATAAATGCACAGTGACATAATAGTTCCTATAGTCAGTTGAAACAGCAAACCTTTCTGTGTCTTACATGTCTGTGTAATGTCTAGAACGCACCTCATCAAACAATGACAATGATGTCCACAAAACAATATCACCTCTAAGCCTATTTAGTAGCTGTTCTGAAGATTTCAACTGTATCACAGGGTCAACCTCAGCTGATTCAGTTTGCTCATTTGCCATGTAAATACAGATGTTGAAACTCAACATGATTTTAATCACCTCCAGCATGTCTCATCTATGTTGACTTAAAGGTTGAGGATCAAATTAAATTCTTGACCTTTTAAACAAGCAGCCAATCTCCCCCTGGAAGTGATCTATTTAGTAGCTGCTGGGAATTTTATAGGTAGACCATTATCTTAGCTTGAGAACAACCTTCTCCACAGGGACATACAGTATTTATGATCCTGAAATTCCTGACCTTGATAGTCAGTGAGCATCTTTCCCAGGGCTTTTAGCGGTTCCCTCTCTGAGACTTTCATATACTCAGGATGGATGGTTGGATTTGACAAGGATTATGGGATTTCACCTTTCAAAAAAACTAAGAGAGTTCCTCTGACAGTTTTAGCAAGCATCACAGTTTTTTAACGTTTGATGGGTATACACAGAAAGACTATATAATGTCGGCCAGAAAGTTGCAGTTTATAATAAAATCTTAGGGGAAGGTCATATGGGCGTTTTTAAACATTTAGTGAGCGGATAATCAAAGTGAGAGCACCAAGCAAGAAGGACATAAGGGAGTGTTATTTATTCGTGTTATTTTGATTTTTATTCTAGCTGTTGTTATTTTGTTTACTGTGATTTACCTCTTGCCAGACAAGTTTTTAGCCGAGCCGTCTAGTTTTTCTGGGTGGAAAGAGATTTTAGCCGTACAAGTGTATATATTGAAAGCAGGTGGCTTACATTTTCTTCTTGTAATGGTTTATGTCTGCCCAGATGCTCAGCTGGCAAAGTAAACACAAAGCCACTCTAAGCAATCTCCTTCATCCTATGCTCAGGAGTTCCTGTGTTAATGGAAGCGGTCTCCTCAGAATGACAATGAAGCCTTATATCGATGTAAAGATTATGCTATAGGTGTCAGAGTCACCAGATTTCATCACACTCAAACACAAGTGGGATAGAATCTGCACTTTCCACCTCCATCAACAAAACACAAAAAGAGTGGAATTTCTCTATGGATGCATCATTCAAAAAAAAAGAAAGTTGAAGCATGTGTGTGAGAGAGCTGTTTTGGCAGCTTTTGGTAATCCAACACCCTATTAAGACACAGTTTTTGTTTTCTTTCACTGAGAGGTTGCCAACAGGGCATGATTTTATCTAAGCTTAACAGATGTGAGGTGAAAATAATGGGCATGTATCAAAGCAACAAAAAGTGTTGTGTGTGTGCCAGACTCCTATTGATAAGCCCAAGAGTCAAATTCAAACCAAATCACATGAGGAATTATCCTTGGCACTGGGAACTTTGGTTCAGAGTACCAATATGAACTGATGAACTTGTGGTTGGTGCAGGATTTTGTAGCTTGATCTGTCTGAAAGAAAATAAGGTACTGCTGTTTTTCCCACATGGTTGAGCTCAGTTCATGAGACCCCATTGTTTCCCCCCAGAGTCTGCGGTTTCCCTCTGCTTATTCACCGTTGTTCTGTCTTTCATTTTAAGCCATGTCATTGAATGGTCGAGTGTGAGAGAGAGTGTACAGTATGTGCTCACGTCTGTCTCTGCACATATCCATATGAATGTGTGTGTTCCAGGGCTTTTTTCCTTTGCTGGTCAAGGATCAACTGTTGTTCACATACGTGCGTTGAGACAGTGTGGGGCCTTGTGGTTTCCTGCCCCCCAACTCTTGATTTTCTTCTTCCTCTTCTCGTTCATTTTATTACATTCCCTCTCCTGTTCCCTACCGCTGCCCTCGTCCCTCTATATTGCCCCTTTTGTTTATTCAATTGAAGATGTCTGACCAAATATCCTGAGGCCTTCTGAGTCAAGCTGATTTTCTATCTCAGTTGTCCGTTATGCCAGTGGGAAACCAATGCTTGGGCTAAATACATATGAATGAGGTCCTTAAATTTGCCTTAACATTCCTTCCTTCTTTCAATTACTCCCCTTCATCCTTTTTAACTTTTTCTTTGGGTTTTGTCTGCTCTCACCAACACCACTACTTAGGCCCATATCCAAGGATCTGTAAACATTTACAACTCCCCTATGTACAGTGGCCCTAAAGTGCAAATTACAACAGCAAATAGAAAAATGCAACAGCAAATCATAAAACACAACAGCAAATAGAAAAATGCAACAGCAAATATGAAAACACTTCAGGAAATCATAAAGCACAATGGCAAAGAGGAAAACAAAACGGCAAATAGGAAAACACAACAGAAACAGATGTTTTCTAATTTGCTGTTGTGTTTACCTATTTGCTGTTTGGTTTTCCTGTTTGCCTATTTGCTATTTTTAATGTTTATTGTTTTCTGTTTTGTATTTCAAATTGTATTTATTGAATTTCTGGACTGGATGTATTTCTAATATATTTATTATCTAGCCCAACTTTCTTTTCCATAAGTGGCTGTGCCATTTGTCAGGTTGCCATTGTAAATAAGAACTTGTTCTTAATGCCTTGCCTGTAAAAATAAAGGTGAAATAAAAAAGAAAAATTCTTAATATTGTCTGTCAGTGTAATATTGTAAAATATTGATTTATTTCTCTTCCAGCGTCTGGCCAGTGCCAAGGCCCACACATCACGGTTCGTGAGTGCCAACCTGCCATGCAACAAGTTCAAGAACCGGCTGGTGAACATCATGCCCTACGAGACCACACGTGTGTGTCTGCAGCCAATCAGAGGAGTGGAGGGATCCGACTACATCAACGCCAGCTTCATTGACGGATACAGGTTAGAAAGAAATTGATCAAAAAAAAAATGTTATTTCTTATTTTCTTGTTGGCATTTAAGTTTAAGGTTTAGTTCAGTTACTGCATTAAGACTCAAAGGTGTTTACAGAGATTTTTAACACTGCATAGATAAGACAAGAAAAGATTAACCTTTGTTGTCTGTTAACATTGAAAATGTTCTTGCATTGTTTTCTCCAACAATCAGCAGATGACATTTAAAACATAAGCATGGTCACCCAACAAACATCTGACACACCTTTCCATCATACACACCCACACACACACAAACATACCACATCCAAACAAAGTACAAAGTAATATAATTGGGGCAGCATCATTTGGAAGTAAAATCAGTTAATAGAATGTAACTTCATGTACAATTTTTCATTCATGTGTGTTTGTAGGCAGCAGAAGGCCTACATAGCAACCCAAGGCCCGCTGGCTGAGACCACAGAGGACTACTGGAGGATGCTGTGGGAACACAACTCCACCATAGTTGTCATGCTAACCAAACTAAGAGAAATGGGACGGGTATGGATACAAATACACACACACAAACACAATTAGGTAATCAAGTACACTATGTAGGGTACATGTTAGTATGGATTGGCTCTACTGAGAAGCAAACTTCTACTGATTCTACTACTGTAAAGGCTTGTAGCTCTGGTGATCATAGGGACCAAAGCTCAAAGTTGGTGTGGAAAGATTTCAGAGGAATGATGTAAATAAAGAAGGTCTAGGCTTTGAAAGAAGATCTAATCAAAGAAATAATACAACTTTTTGAAAACCAATTACATTCTTTTAGGTGAGCTGCAGCTCACAAACGATGGCCATGCCCATTGACTAAAACTTTGAGATAGGGATTTGTTCTTAATTGTGTGATCAATTTGATCCAAACGTGAACTGTACTTTGTGCTATTCTTAGGGCTCATTAGTTTAATTATTTATTTTACGAAAATTAACAATATATCTGTAAAATCGGATAAACTATTAAAAACAATACATGAATAATTCAAAATGAAAGCAGTTATTGATTGAAAAATAAATAATGATATGAGTTATATTTCATGAACATCATATCTCATCTGACACAAGGCAATCTTCAAGTGAATATTGGATTTCATTCAGTCAGGAACATATCTCTACAACAAAGTAGCCAGACGTTGTTCTCCACACACTGAATCCCTAGGACTGGATGTAAAGCTCTGAACAGAAGCCTCTGTCCTGTCCTCATGCAGGAGAAGTGTCACCAGTACTGGCCTGCAGAGCGCTCAGCCAGGTACCAGTACTTTGTGGTGGATCCCATGGCTGAGTACAACATGCCCCAGTACATTCTCCGGGAGTTCAAAGTCACTGATGCCAGGGTTAGTCCTCACTTTGTGCGTGTTTGTGTGTCATCAGGGGACTGCAGATGAAAATAAGCCTGAATGGCAAAATCGGACAAATTTACATGTTGGATTCAAGTGCTCACGTTAATTAATATGCATTGTCATTTCTTAAATAAAATTAAATAAATACAAACGTGCAAGTAAGAGGGTACCATTTTTACTGCTTTAACATTATTTTGGTGATTAAAATAATTAAACACATTCTCTCTATCCAGGATGGCCAATCGCGGACAGTACGTCAGTTCCAGTTCACTGATTGGCCAGAGCAAGGAGTGCCAAAGTCAGGGGAGGGATTCATTGATTTCATTGGCCAGGTGCACAAAACTAAAGAACAGTTTGGTCAGGATGGGCCAATTACTGTGCACTGCAGGTAAGATTTGTTCTTTTTCTTGAATTTGTCACCGATCTGTCAATGTGTTTATTATTATTAATTATTGTTAAAGCTACAATTATTTTTTCTCCTGCTTATACATTGATAATACGTACCATGTCTGATCTTTGCCAGCAAAAATCTGAATTAGGTCACTACTAACACAGCAAGTGGAAGGAACTTCCATTCAGTATAGGATTGTGAACAAGTCACTTCAATTTATTATACATTACACTACAGATGTTACAGTTCTAAATATATCCATCTCTAAATATGTTTCCACCTGTCCGCCCACAGTGCTGGAGTAGGGAGGACCGGTGTGTTCATCACCCTCAGCATTGTTCTGGAGCGGATGAGGTACGAGGGAGTGGTGGACATCTTCCAGACTGTCAAGATGCTGCGCACCCAGAGACCTGCCACCGTTCAGACAGAGGTGAGCTTCCACGCTGTTATCACTCTTTCTCCCTTCTAGTTTATGCTCTCTTTCTAAGACTCAGTTTTATTTCAGTCTTCTCCGTCACTGACCTAATATTCTTCTGCCTCCCTCCAGGACCAGTACCAGTTCTGCTACCGGGCCAGTCTGGAGTACCTGGGAAGCTTTGATCACTATGCAACATAAAACCGGATGGCCGTCTCTCATACCACATCCCACCTAGCGCACTTATCTTCAGTCAAATGGGGCCTGAATTAATGCACTAGGCAGCGATGTATCTTTGAAGATTCTTGCCACAACATGCAGAGTGAAGGGGGACCATTGGCTTTCCCTTACCCAGAAACAGCACCTCTAACTGAGCCATAGCAACCTGCTTGACAAGGATGCTTCCTTTCACCCTCACCCCAAACACACCCATTGGTCAGTCTGAAGAAGCAACTTCAACCACTGTTCCAATTAGAATACTTGATCAAATATTGATTTTTTTTATTTGTTTCAGTGCTTTTGTGAGCACCCAGATTGCTTTACATTGTTTGGGTGGGGAACTCTCACCTCGTCCACCACCAGTGTAGCATCATCACCAACCTAAATACAGGACCCGACTACAGTATTTAGCTGTCCCAGGAAATTTCAATTTTTCTATCTTGAGGACTGTCTACAAATCCATCTTATGGAAGCCTCGTTGACTGAAAGAACTGGGACATTTGAGCACCAGAGAATTGCCAACAGGAGACTGAAAACACAGAGCACCGTATTAAAAAGACAAAGAACACATCCCAAAAAAAAGAACCCGAGAAGTGTTTTTTCTGTTTTGTTTTGGAAAAAGACTCTTGTTTTTTGTGAATGAAAAAGAAGCTATTTCTACCATACAGTAATAAAAACCACCAGTTCAACCTTATGCTTCATGATTTAAGATAAGGGAAACTTGAGAGGTTTAGAACCACAAAGTAAAACATTAATTTAGTTTTTTAGAAAAAATATAGATCTGTGACTATCTTGTTGTTGTTTTTTAAACTGGGTATTCTTTATGACGTCAAGTTATGTTTTTTTTTTGTTTTTTTACAGATTTATTTCTTTGTCTCCACAGACCATACAAAAGTAAAGTTGCATTTTTTTCCCTGTGTAATCCAATGAGCTGTAGCGATTTTTGTTTTAAAGTGATACGGTACTTTGGAAGTGTACAATCAAATCTAGTGTGGAAAATGTTCACAATTCTATGAAAAACACCACTATTGAGTGTCACTCTCCTGTATTCTCTACCCACTCTGTTTTTAAAAACACATTTCGCATGCACACAGGACTCTCAACCTCATTTCTATCTGGCCCGCGGTGTCAGAGAAGACGGACATTTTTGAATTCCCAGGGCCAGACAGAGGGGCAGTATTCACCCTGCTGCTCCCAGGAAGTCCCGAGAATAATCTCGCCAAGTTGTTCTGTGTGCAGGTCGAGAGATAGCCAGATAGAATTACAGAGAATGCACAGAAAGCAAAATATGAAAAAAAATATGTATGTGTCCAAATAAGCTTCACAAAGATTTCTCAAGCAGGGAGCAAGAAAGGGATGTAGAAAACAGGGTGGAATGGAGGGGGGAGGTTGGGGAGGGAACACTTTTCTCACTGAAATGCTCACCTGTGTCTTTTCTCTCTGATTCAGTGTGCAATAAGTAGATGTATTATATATTTTTGTGTCAAGTCACTAACTGCAGTTATATGCCATTATGATGACGGTGATATTGATGATGATGCCGCATCAATTTCCAGACACAAGGATGTTCGGTTTGATGTGTCCAAACAGAGGGTTGACCTCTGACCTCTTAGGAAGTAGATCTTTTATCATGTCACAACTTCAGTAGATGATGTCATCTTTCTGTGTGTCACGGCAACCAACGAATGATCAAACTCATACTTTAAACAGCATCTTATAAGTATTTTGATTTTAGATTTCTAGTGCCTTATATTACACGCCTATTTTGATAAAGTTACTTTAAAGGGTTTTTTGTGTATTTTATGTATGTATGCTTGTACGTATGTGAACTGAATGTCTATATATATCATTTTGTTGTGTTATAGTATGTGAAAATGTCTTGTGTGTTCTGTTTTTGGCTGTGAAATTTCGTATGGAAGGCTCTGCATAGGCCGAATAGTTGTACTCATCACTTTCAATCCAGCAACAACAACAACATCATATCTCTTCTACATGAGACTTAACTATAGATAAAACATGAGGTTTTAAAGCAGGTTAATAAGCAGAATGGTCATTTGAGACAAAAAAAAAGTTGACTGTTTTTGTCTTTTCTTTCCTGGGACACTTGCACAAGCTTTGTGTATATACTCGTTCACTCAGATTGCAGTTGATGGGCCCACTGACAACTTTTGCACCAACTGTGAGCTGGCTCAGAAAAGTCATAGTTACTCAGCTATTTAGAAATCTATAAGCTGAACGTCATTGGCAATCTTTGTCAGTTTGGAAATTTGGAAGTTTGGAAAAGCGAAATAACAAACCACACGGATATCCACCTATCCCACCAGAAGCCCTCCATACAAAATCATTCAAACTGCTCATCTGTGTTCCTCATTCCTTGCCCACAGTTACGTATTATTTTCATATAGCAGCGAAGACTGAGAGAAGTACAGGTGCTACGTCTCCAACAACACAGAACCCACATCATTTTTTTTTTGTATCTCTATTAACGTTTGACCATACAAAGGATCGTTGACAGTTTTCCACCATCTAACACTGTTGTTGTTTTTGTATGCATGGTACCACTTTTGAGATGCCCCTTTGGTTGCACCTGTTATGGGAAGACTTGCACTTTCTCTCTTTGTACTATGCACTAATACTAGTATCCTATTATCTCTGATAGCCCCCCCAAAAAGAGTTTTACTTGAACTCAGTAAAGATGGACCCTGTACTGCTCACATGGTTGTGTATATGTAAATAACACAAAACACAGAGAGTAATTGAAATGCATAAATAAATGAATAAATAGATAAATGATTAAGGTAACAAGTGAATAAGAATCTATCAGTTATACAGAGTGATATAATAAAAGGCTGCACCTGAAATCACAGTTTATGGCACAGCAGTATGCGCAACACATCACATTGTGGATTTGTTGTACCACAAAAGAGAAGTTTCACAGGTGTTCTATTTTACCGCCCAATGTATAATGTAGATGGATAAAACTGGAGTTTATAAATTGTATTAAAAACGAAAATATGGTGTGTTACTTGGATCAATTACCTCCAATTGGTCTGTAAATGTAAACTTTTTTTTGGTTTGTTATCTACTCCGAGTCAACAAGTGCTTTTTTATTTTCTTACATTGGTTCTTGGAGCGCGTGAAAACCGAAAAACAGGTCTGGATTTATGTTCTTTATCGACACAAGTTTCATTTGTTACAAATAAACTCAAGTGAAATAATTGCTACTGCTGTCATTTTGTATATTTGTGTGAATCACAGTATTGTTATGCGATTATTCTGTAAGTTCCGGTTGCGTACTTCTTCTACATACTTTCAGCTACATAAACCATTCAGATATCCAAATGTGCAGCTCTTTAAGGACATTTGTGTTTTTATTCAACTTTTCTCCAACATTTGTAGTTTTTGAAATATTAAGCTTTTTTCTGTTTTTACATTGAAAGTCAATGGAGCAATTTTTAAACCCACCTTAAGCTTCTTCCTCTTCTAAAAATAACACTGCTCCCACATACTTTCAACTACAGATGTCACTGAAACGTTAAACTTTTTACATAGCTCAAAAATTTAACTTTTTTAAAATATTTTACCCTTTTTGTGTTATCACTGTTTAAGTTTAGCGCTTCCTTAGGCCTTTTCTGTATTTTTAAGGGCTACTCAGTGTGGGTGATGTCACAGCTACAGTGCAGAGGAGAAAAAATCATCTCAAAACTTTCTCTTTAACTTGCTCTCACGGCCACAATTCTTACTTCTCATTAACCATTTATACGTCAAAACGTTGATATTCTCTACTACTTTCAGAAATAGGACTATTACATTTGGATCAGTAAGCCTCCAAATGACAAGAGTCACAAGCATTTAATCATTGACAGCCCTCCTTATACAACCTCAATATTTCTGGGCGCACTGACTACAAGTTTCTCAAATCGCTGTTATGTCCACATTTTTTAAACTTTATCCAGACATATTATAAATCAATATATTTGCAAATACTTTCTGGTGCTCACAGTGAGGTCATTACATTGATACCACATAATGTTTAGCCTTTTTACGGCCTTCTTAAATGGGAAGTTTACCAAAGCTCTTTCAGTCTCAGATACTATACTATGACTTTTTTAATCACATTTTTCCACATACTATACTATGACTTTTGTTATCACTTTTTTGACGTACAATAATATAACATTTGATCACTTTTTAAACATGCTACTACTGTAATTTACGAATGGCTTTTTCCAACACATTATGCCATCACTGTTGTTAACATGAAGTATTTGGTGGCAAACTGGCTCAGTGGTTAGCACTGCTGCCAACAAGCAATCAACAAGCAGTCTTTTTGAGGTTCCCAACCCACGCTGGCTCTTTTCATCACTTTGTTAGACACGCTATACCATGACCTTTTTATCACTTTTTGGACATACTATACCATGACTTTATGACATTTTTCAACATATTATGCTATTGCTTTTTTGAAACATACTACACCTTGACTTTATCACTTTTTTGACATACTACATTATGAAGTTTTTGATATAATAAACTGTGACTTTTTTTATTTTTTTTATGTACGACTATGACTATACTAGCACTTTTTTTTACATGTCCTGCATATACTATGGCTCTTTTATGTACTGTACTTTTTTTTTTCTAACATTCTGTACTACGACTTTTTTCAACATACTTTTTTCACCATATTTTACATTCACTTTTTTCAAAATACTATGCAATGAATTCTTTATCACTTTTTAAAACATACTAAACTATGGCTATTTTATGACTTTTTTGACATACCATACTATGACTTTGTCAACATACTATACTGTGACTATTTATGACATACTATACTATGACTTTTTTGATGACTATAATATGACTTTTTATGGCATTTTTCGACACATTATACCATGATATTTCATCACTTTTTTCAATATCCCATACTATATATTTTACTGTTTTTGTCGACATACTTTACTTTGAGTATACTATGACTTTTATCAACATACTAGATTTCCGCTTTTCAACATTTTTGACTTCTTAAGGTCTTTTTCTATATCCTTTTTTCATCACTTATTTCAACATATAATACCATCCCTTTTGTATCACTTTTACTGACTTATATATTATGACTTTGTTATCACCTTTTTTGACATTCTGTACTATGACTTTCTTATTACTGTTGATGACATAAAATACGTTTTTTTGGACAACCATGCTATGACTTTGTCATCACCATACAATCACTTTTTTCGACATACAATACTTTCCCTTTTTTCAACATACTGCACTTTGACTTTTTAAAGGCTTTTTGTCAACATACTACACTTGACGTTATCACTTTTTTTGACATATGACTCTTTTTATATACTATATTAGGATTTAGTTTTAACATTCTATGACTTTTTCTGACACACTATACTACAGCTTTTTTAACACTTTGTTCTACATATACTATCAAGATTTTTTTTTGAAATATTATACTATGACTTTGTTATCAATTTAATTCAACATCTACTGTATATGCCATGACTTTTTTATATACTATACAATGATGAGCATAAAGTATTTGGTGGACAACTCATAGTTAATCAAATCTATCCCCAGTGATACTCAGAAAAGTATGAAGTATGATTCCCTTACAGTCTCAGCTGTAAATTCAATTCAATTCGATTCAACTTTATTTAAAGTATCAATTCACAACAAGAGTTGTCTCGACACTTCACAGATAGAGTAGGTCTATACCACACTGTAAAATTCACATAAATACACTCCAAATCTTCCTCAGGATTTCTTCCTGTGTGGGCGGAGCTTCTGTGTCACCTGTGGCAAATCCTCCAATCAAAGAAGCAAGGAGGCCTCATGGCAATGACCTTTTCTTCATTAGTCTGTGTTGTAGTTGTTCTTGAAGTAGTTGGACAGCGTGAAACTGATCTGTAAGTTAGCTTAATTTAAGAGTTGATTATAGTTGATAATTTTATGGTTTGTTCCTTGCAGTAAAAGTAAAGTTTCAGCAGGATAATGTTGATTAAAAATGTGTCTCTTATGTTATTTCAGCATCATGCAGCAATTTTTCCGGAAAATTTTTATTGGCAGTGTAATGGGCGTTCCAGCCTCACAGGGCTTCCTTTAGTCTTGTTAAATCCATATTGGAACACTGATTGAGGCTACAGTCTGCAGCGAGCGGAGCGTTTCGGCTAAAAGGGCCTTGCTCGTTCATGTCTGTGTTGTCATTGTAAAGGCTTAGCAAATTATCTTTCAAGTCTCCACCAGACCTTAGCCAGGCCGTCTTGCTTCCGGGCTTCAGCTGCATTTCGTGTCACTTAACTTGACTCCCTTCCTCGGGTGGTAGTCCTTCCCACCAAGGAGGCACGGGAGGGACGCGAGGAAATCCTGGGAGACATCCTTTCCTCTGAAGCTTCACATGAATTTGTCAGCTGTGTGGCTGGAGTTGGCAAACCTTTTAGCTGCACAACTTCCAGGAAGGCTACTCTTGTGTTTCCTCGGCTATAGCTCCTCAATGCTCGCTCCTCAATGCTTGCTCCTCGGTCTTTGGGGTAGAAATCGCCATGAGCTGTGTCATCAGCTCATTTCCCACCACTTCAACATTTCCTTGATTAGATTGTGTAGGATGCTCTAAAAAGGCTCAGTCCAAGCTTCTACATTTGACTTTCTGGGCACGTTTTCTTCTTAACATGATCCTGTGTCAATGAAGCAACATGTGTAGTACCATGTACACAGTAAAGTCATCTCTTTGTTGGGGAAGCTAGAGAATCAACTTGGCGTTGTTGAGGAACCACAGACACTGTGCTAATAAAGGGTTTTATTTTCCCACTGTAAATTACAAAGCCCATGAGAAACAAACCGTTTTAACTTGAGTGTGATAAGACATATGAACATAGCAGCACAAAGTAATGCAGCTCTTTTTAGCCTTCTGTTTACCCAAAGAGGGAACACATTTGACTCACAGGATAGTGAACACTAAAAAAAGTTTAGTAAAAATTAAAGTAAGTACAAAAATAAAAGATAAAGAATAAAAAAATAAGTACAGTACTTGAGTATATGTACTTCGTTACTTTCCACCACTCAGGGCAGCATGATTGTACTTAAAGGACGTGCTCATGATACTCCACTTGAAAGTCCTGGAGTTTATACATTGTTTTTGCATCTTCTTTGAAAATCACTTACTTTGGCCTAAGTATCACAAAGAGCCATTAGAAGCAGGCTGTCACCTTTTGCAGCCTCGTCATGCCATTCAAGATAACTCCTGGATTTCACTTCCTGCGTGTTCCAGCCATGCTCGTCGGGATCTGCGGGTCTCATTTCCTGCATTTCATTCAATTTGAACCGACTAGTGCCCCAAAATTAATATTATTATCAAGCCTAATTCCATTTCAGCAAACACCCTCATATGGAAAAACAATAAAAACTTTGATATAAAGTCACAATGAACACTATCCGTACAATTACGCACGTTTCTTTTAACCTAGCAGTTCAAAAGTATTTGAAGTCTTGATTCTATGGACTTTCCTATCAGTCTATAATTGTAATGGTAGATTTATTTTGAACAGTGAGAGACAGAATAACAAGAAGTAAATCCAGAAAAAAACATTTCAAAAACATTATAAAATGATTTGCATTTTAATGAGGGAAATAAGTATTTGACAACCTCTCAATCAGAAAGATTTCTGGCTCCCAGGTGTCTTTTATACAGGTAAAAAGCTAATTATGAGCACACTCTTAAAGGGAGTGCTCTCAATCTCAGTTTGTTACCTGTATAAAAGACACCTGTCCACAGAAGCAAGCACTCAATTGATCGATCATATTCCAAACTCTTCACCATGGCAAAGACCAAAGAGCTCTCCAAGGATGTCAGGGACAAGATTGTAGACCTACACAAGTCTGGAATGGGCTACAAGACCTTTTCCAAGCAGCTTGGCTTGCCAATGAACATCTGAATGATTCAGAGGACAACTGGGTGAAAGTGTAAATGGGTTGTGGATGGTATTCCAGCATGACAATGACCCAAAACACACGGCCAAGGCAACAAAGGAGTGGCTCAAGAAGAAGCACATTAAGGTCCTGGAGTGGCCTAGCCAGTCTCCAGACCTTAATCCCACAGAAAATCTGTGGAGGAAGCTGAATGTTCGAGTTGCCAAACGTCAGCCTCAAAGCCTTAATGACTTGGAGAAGATCTGCAAAGAGGAGTGGGACAAAATCCATCCTGAGATGTTTTCAAACCTGGTGACCAACTACAAGAATCGTCTGACCTCTGTGATTGCCAACAAGGGTTTTGGCTCCAAGTGCTGAGTCATGTTTTGCAGCGGGATTAAATACATATTTACCTCAATAAAATGCAATTCAATGTTCATCAATGACAGGTTCTGTTTTTTGTTATTCTGTCTCTCACCATTCAAATAAATCTACCATTAAAATTCTAGACCAATCATTTCTTTGTCAGTGGGCAAATGTACAAAATCAGCAGGGGGTCAAATACTTTATTTCCCTAAATAAATATATAATATAAATATTTACCTAAATGTAATACATTCAATATTCACAAACCATCCTTTCCATTCTTACTGACTGAATTATTTGAAATAACTTGACAATTTAATAGAAACATGTAATTTTTTTTATTGTTTTCCTTACAGCAGTTAGCAATACTTTAACTATAGCAAGCCAAAAATAAATACAAATTTTAAATAATTTTAATGTGTTTCATTCAACAGAGCAACAGTAGCATTTCACATTAATTTTGAACAGAATCCAATACAAAGGCATGGCTTCCTTTCTGAATTTTTCACCTTATGAAGGGGATTAACATGTCAATTCTTTTAATTCAGTAGGTGTGTGTTCATATGGATAGAAAAACATGCAGAGAAGAAGCCATTGTAGTGTCTCTGGACTCCAGCAGGAGCAGTTAGGAGACTGTTTAACATGCAGGGAGAAACAGTAAGACATGAGGAAAATACTACAAGCAAAGTGCATAAATATTCAAAATATCATGGAAATAACAGACCCCAAAAAAAGCTACCATAGACAAGCTATTTAGAAAAATCTCACCTTTGAATTTTTCATGTACAAAGAAAAAAGTTTGTCATTTATTTCAAAAAAAGGGTGCTGTGACAAATGTAAGTCACGTTTATTTTCCCTGATGGATGTGAAAGCACTAGGCAACTGAGGCAATAACACCCTCTGTCAACCCATTCTATAAGAGTCCCATTGTCCAATTCTTCTCCAGCCTGTCGCAATCACCCATCACTGATGTATAATGTACAAGCACACGCAAGTTAACATCCATTTAACCCAATCAACCATTCCCCTCACACAATTCCTCGGAATTTTTCACAGGGAAGTTGTGAGGCAACAGTTGATATGGAAGTACAGTAGATCCAAAACACACAAGCATACTCACAAGCATACTTGCAAATGCACTCAGACACACACACACAGCCTTCCCTCTACATCCACTGGTAATTCAGTGCATTAATTTGTCAGTGATCATTCACCATGACTTCATTTCCCTTTGTGGCTGCGTTGCTCCCATGTGCTTTTGGCATTTGTACGGAGGCCTGGCAGGGCCACATAGTCTTTCTGGAAGCGTGAATTGGGCGTTCTCTGCCGTTTCCTCTCCCCCTGCGTAGTGAAGAAGGCGTCCTGGAAACGCATGCTTGAGGCCGTGGACTGGAAAAACAAGACGTGAAAAAATGAGTAAACAAGAAAACTTTTCAGATGGCAAGCAAATTTTTGAACTTTCATGTCATTTAACTATTAAACTTATGGTTAACAGTTTATGTGTTGCCCATTAAGTCTAATACTTACAAGTCTACGTTTCACCTTTATAGGCAGGTCTTCATCTAAAGTATAGACATCTTCTCTTTTTGCCAGCACCTGAGACCCGTCCTCAAACTCCACCTGAGATGACATGAAAATATTTCGCAGTTAGTCAACGTTTCAAATTAATGGACTGGATTTATCCAAAGTGCCTCTTTTTCACTCATATACACACACAAAGATAAGGGTAGAGTTTCAACTTGGTACTTTTCAAACTCCTAAATTGAATCTATGTATTTGCAGTCAATCTCCTAAAATATGCCAGAAATAAATATCAGTCAAAGGTAATGCAGCAATCTTTGTGGTGATAGTTCAAATACAACATTGTCTATTATAATAGCACGTATCAGCAGGTATCTATCAACAAAGAAAGTAATCTTGAAACCAGAATTGATGTCATCATAAATTACGAAGAAACAGCTTTCTCTCAACAAATCTGCATTTTTTTTGTGTAAATGTTGAAACAAACAGATCTGACTATGCAGTGTGATTAACAAAAAGTGCCTTTTCATGTTACCATGTTTGTTTAATGTCATTATTTTAATTACCTATTCAATTTAATTTTAACGTCACTTACTTATACTGCAATACTGTTTTTTGTACTATGACAACCGCACTTTACAATGGCTTTATTTTTTATTTTATTTTTTGCTTTTACTGTAGAAAACCGCTGCTGCTTTAATAAGGGAATTTCCGCACAGTGGGATGAATAAAGTATTCTCTACCTCTGCTCACAAAATAGTTTATGCTCAAGAAATTCAAGTTTGTGGAGATCACTATGTAGGAGTAAATCTTTAAGTAAATGACCCAGCCTGGAACTATTTCATACCTAAACACACCTTAACAATGGAAAGTTCCTTTTCAGCTTTTTTTAAAAAAAACTGACCCATCTTAAACGGAGTGTGTGCACAGGTGCATTTGTGCATAACTAATGGTCGACGCCCATCTCAACTAAATTAAGCTTTTAAGTGGAAGCCGCATGACTTGGCTTGGTGAATATTTCAGTAAGTTTGAATAATGCAGATTGTCACCTTCTACTCATCCTCCTTTTCGCTCTCTCCATCTCTCTTTTCTCTGCCCATCTGCTTCCACTCTGTATCTGCAGAGCTTTTGCTTCCCATCCTATCTACCTTTTCATTGACCTATCATCTTCAATTTCATCTCCACTCCTCCTCGCCATGACTTCAGCACCTCCCTCAATCTCTGTGTCAGTGTGCTCTTTCTTTTTCTCTCTCTCCACACATGGACCCGGGGACATTTACAACATCAGACGAGTCACGATGATTCTGATGTTAAGGGAGTTCAACAAGTTTACTGCTTTCTCGCTTTGACCGACAACCGAGCATACAATTTAACAATTAAAAATCTTTCTCTTTGATATATTTACCATTTGTCATGATTGTGTACATCTTTATCAGTACATGCGTGTGTCTGTACCTGATACATGTAGGATACATTGGATCCCAGGTATTTGGCACCGTAGAACAGCCCATCGGGCCACTTCACTTGAACAGCTTCCCCCACTTCAGGAGGACCCAAGTTCATACAATCTCTGCTCTAAAGATACAAGAAAATAATGGTTGGTCTGTGCAAGAGTGTGTGTCAAAATAAAAAGTCAAAGTGAATGGTATAATGTTGAAAAGATCTTTTTTTTTTTTAGTTTTGGGTAGTTAAAGCTATAGTGCGTAGTTTCTGCCGCCCCCATGAGGAATTCTAAGTAATGACAACAACACTGTTGGCGCATCCACATAATACAAGCCTGCCATGACCGCACACTGCCATGACAACCCAGCAGCCCCATGATGGCCACGGCCTTTTCAGAAATCCAAGTTGTTTCATTTTAAAGTTTTTTGTGGGGGACACAATTCGAAATAGACTTTTTGCAGGTGCACAAGATAATTAAATAAGTTTATATGTAATCCCTCATGCAATCACCTTTTGAGCACCAACAATTCTTAAAAAAAAAAAAAAAAAAGGAGGCTCCTTTAAAACTAGCAGGTTTTGATATCTGATATGACCTCGTACAACTGGGACGTGACCTCTCGAGCATGTCTCTAATTAAACATATTCTCACCACTATATCCTCGGGGTAGGTATCGTTTGAGAAGGAGCCGTCATCAAACATGACCTCGTAGAACATCTGGGAGGTGATCTGGGTGACCTTTGAGCTGTAGTAGCGCAGGTTCTTGTGTTTTGAGATCACCGTCTGGCCCAGTGAGATGGATGCTTGGCACGCTCGCTGCTTCTGGTATAGACAGAGAGCAGCAATTAGACTACTGTCCAATAGTCAATGCAGTATCACTTAAAACATGTGTTTTACTTATATCATGTGGCATCTAGCCATGCAGATAGTTTGGGTTTTATTTGTCCATGTGCCACCCACCCAAAACAGCTTTGAAAAACGGCATAAAAGAAAATTCAACAGCAACATGTCTTTGCAGAAACAGGTTACACAGAACTCCATGTGGACAGTTGTCCTTGCAACTTCTTTGTACTGACGAAATAGCCACTATTTGCATGGCTAGATACCACCAAAAGGTAAGTGAGAAAAAATTCATTTTGTTTAAAGCAGATCATTTCGAAAGATTTTTAGGTCAGTTTTCCTGAATTCCAAGCATGAACAATGAAGTAATACATTTTACATTATATCTTTTCTAAATAAATTCCATTAATATTACTACACTAAGCAACCACTGCACCTTTAACTCTATTTACCTTTATTTGGAAAAATGTGACCAACATTCACATGCCCACTTCTACTGCACTGTATGGGAGTGACACCAATCACCAGGTGTCTACACTAGAACAAATTATCCCTGTTTAATCATCTTTTATGGAATACATAAAAGGTTTGGTAGTTGTCTCAGAGCAATCATTGCCATGTCCATTCTTACTGAGCAAAACCTGCTTCATAGCAGCTCTAGGGAACACCTGTCCTAAAACTTACAGCGGACGAGCTCCGTGATTGATGTCTATGGCAGGTGATTGACACGACATACGGCCAATCATCAGGCTCCATGATTACACCGGCAGCATGGGCACAGGTCACATGAAAGGAGGTGGGACACCGGCCACATGAGCACTGGATACATGCACCTGCCTGCCGCTTCCCCGAACAGCGCTTACGACAATAGATGCACTTCTGTAAACACAGACCAGAGCACACTGTCAACACGAAACACTGCTTGGTGAAAGCCAGGTGCATCCAAATTCTTAAAAAAAGGACAGGGCTAGCTTTAATTCTCTATTTTTTTTTTCAAGGTCAAACAAGCACTCGGCCCTAAGTCAATACAAACAGGTCACAAATATATAGTTAATTTATATAGTTAAAGTTAAAAAATAAATAAATAAAAAGGCAAAATTATTTTGTTAAACAGCTGGGCACTGTAGTTTACACCTAATGTTACACAAGCAGGAGTAAATAGTGCATTTGTTGGGGACTATTTCCAGCCTTGAATATTTTACAGCAGCAGGGCAGGTACGTGGGATTAAATAAAACAAACTACAGTGCCCATGTTCCATATAATGAGGAAACATGTCACTCAGTTCAACATTGAGAATTACTTAAGCGTTACTTATCAGTTTAGTACAACAATGGAGGCTTATGGCACAGAGGATAGCAATATCTTTGTTGCTCCTGTTAATGGGATCAATGAATTGTTGGTTTTGGTCTTTTCATTGTGGACTATGAGAAAATACCCGCCTCGTCCTAAGGTTTAAATCTTGCCAGTCCCCTACCAGCAACCTGGTCAGAGGACATTTATACACAATACTACACAATATAAAAGGACAACAATCCGGGGAAAACACGCAGTCAATTGTTGTACAATTCCAATTAAAGTTTTGATAGGTTTTGATAAAATGAGTAACTTGAGTTTATATGTAAATGGTGAATAATACATTATACGTTATATACAGTAAGTGTCTAGTGTGTAAAATGCAGGTATGTAGAATATATTAACAAGTTGGACACAGCTTTGTTGTTGACAGACATTTAGGACAGGTTGAGGAAGTCAAATTTAGCTTAACAAAACTCATAAAGTGAGCATGAGACCTGTCCATCTTCTCCTTCCTTCCAATTTGTCCCGTCACTTTCACTGCAAACTACATTAAACCAATGTCTCTGAGTGCCTTTATTGCATTGGAGAAAACCTGAGCTTATTCGGGTTGGAAAAAAACAGTAATTTAAAATCTGTATTTCCACTTGAGAGACTTTGAATACGGGTTAAAGAAAAACAGCAGCAAATTAAAGACAACCGGCCTCTAAGTGAATCGTTGCTCAGTTGTGCCATGAACCTCTACCTTCATTTAGATCAAATATGTTCGCCACACAAACATATCTGTAAAATCTGTTCAATGCACTGTTATAGGATACGGTGGTGTAAACAAAACATAGATACGAGAGAATAAATTGCGGTAAGAGAGAGACCCCAGTTCTAACAATCAACAGAAACATGTTATTTCAACGCAACAATAGAAGGAAACACTTAAATAAAACCAATCAGATGACATTATTTAAGATTTCTACCACTGCTGCAACTTCCATGTTGATGTTTTTCTTTTTCCACATTTGAGGCCTGTGAAGGGTACACAACTGCACAATGAAATGCACAATACACATACACACCCTATGCACAAACACTGCCATGCATCCATGCACAGACACACTCGCACCAAAATTTTTAAGATGATTCCTCGGTTTTCTGCACCAAACAGCCCATCAAGTCTATTTCCTCTGCTGTGTCATCTTCTCTCTCCTGCTCTCCCACAAATCCTCGGCTCGCCCACTAAAAGGGAAAGAATGACGACATCCTCCCATTATAACCCTACTTGCTCCCCATTCCTCTTTCACCCCTTTGCATCCCTCCCATCTCACTCCACTCTCCTCCTCATAAAACATCCATCTACGCTCTCTTTTTCATTTCGCTTCCCTGCCTTCCTCGCTCTTGTGGTACTTTTCACATATTTTTGAAGGCAATTTATTCATTAATCTAATTTCTGGGAATCCATACTGAAATATCCATACATACTGGCAGATAATATGCCTATGTATAGACAAACTCCTTAGAGGATATGCCTCAGCATTAAGTGAGTACAAGCGGGAATTACCTGGTTTGTAAATATGAAGTCTAGGCTATAATAAGAGTGATGACATGTAAACTGTACCACCATCTTATCATATCCAAGGATGAACAACATGTGTGGGAATATGGAGATAAAATGATTTTTAAAAAGGACCTCTCTGGTACACATAATGGAAACTATGTATTGCCCCAGGAAGGAGAGCACTACATTTCATAGGTGGATAAGAAGGTGATGCTTAGCCAATATAAAACTTTTCTCAAAGTCTCTGTGCTTATTGGCTAAGCCTCTGAAATAAGTGTCCTATGTTCATTTCTTTCAAAAATCAATAGCTGATCTAATTACTTTACCTAGGCAGCATTAATTAGATTAACCTCTATGACGGGGCTGGCTGGCTTTGCCTTTACAATTACCAGCTTAGCCTACTTAATTGGGATATCAGTTGAGGATCAGGAGGTATTGTATATTGAGAGAATCCTCTTTAAACCTAAAAGGCATTACTTAAATATAAAATGGGTGATGAAAATGGGTACCTTTATCCCATTTTATATTACTGGAGCATCTATTGCTTCACAGATCCTCTATTTCTGAACTGAGAGACTTTTACTTAGTGCTTTTCTTGGTGACTAACTTGGCCTACATTTAACACAGCCTTTTTCCATATCTTCTCCATTATGGACAGCAGATGAACTGGCCTGACTGTCTCGTCCACCTATTGGGGCCAACATGACAAGATTAATTCTGACTGGCATGCAACACACCGTGTGTGTGTGTGTGTGTGTGTGTGTGTGTGTGTGTGTGTGTGTGTGTGTGTGTGTGTGTGTGTGTGTGTAAATGAGTATTTATGTACATTTATTGGTGGGAAAGAACTGTAATATTACAACGAACATAAAACCACGTTGACATATTTATGTGTGTGTGGGTTTGTGTGTGTGTGTGTGTGTGAACCTAACCAACTTTTCCCCATGCCTGTGCCTTCTCTAGGTCGTATTTGGGTTCCTGTGTTGATCCATGCGTTAAGAACATTCCCACAGTAAATAATGAATGTGTATGTGTGTGCGCTTGTGTGTGTGAGATGGTAAATTATAAATGTATTGGCCTGCTGAGGGGGCATTGGGTCCAATACAAAACACGTGGCTCACGGAACAAACACACAAATGATGAAGTGGACAAAAGAGAACGGTATACCATCCATAATATGACTCAATTTAAATATCAATTAAGATCAAATCTGTGTTAAAAATAAATAAAAATAAAAATATCACGCTTCAGTATGTGTGAAAAGGCTTATTAAGTCAAGCATTCCATATGTTTTTTTTTTCAAACAGTTATACCTACATTTTACGACACAAAGAGGTTGTTTAAAAGAGGTCCATCTGTTTTACCTTAAATTGGAGCAGGCTTTCATCCCAAAAGTGCTTGTATCAGCATGTTAATTAGTTAAAATAATTGGCAACAGAAAGTGAAGATTTTCTGTCATCATGAAGTTTGCTAATTTAGCAATATCTTAAGATCAGATACATCTTCCGAAGGGAAGTAATTTATCAAAGCAAGTGTTTTCAGATAGAATGCGATAAAATAGTGAAATAATCTGTGGTGTGAAACTAAGATTGGCTCTGTGATAAACCTAAATGCATCTAACAGCTAAAGGAAGGAAGCACAGTTTCTTCAAAAAAAGGATTGGGCTCATTACAAGATTTCAAACATTTTATCCATAATCAGGCTAATGTCAAAAGCTTGTCATGAGAGTCCCGTCTTTTCCAGTCTTGCCTACAATTTCTATTTTGTTCAGATTTTCATCCGTGGATATGAACACTTTGTGGTCTGTGCTTTCATATCTGTATGGGCTTAATTTCAATGGAGTCTGAGCCAATATAAACCCTATAAAACATACCCTGTGCTGTGGGTTAATGTCCCCATGTCTACAAAGTTAGTGTCCCATTCAGTGTCTGTGCAGGAGTATCCCTTCATTTCTTGTCAGGAAGGCACTCATGTAGGAACCACGATTGGATAGTTTCATTATGGTAGAGTATGACATTGGTAGTACAACGTTGAAGCCTCTAAAAACTCAGTTGCCAGTTTATGAGGGACACCTTACTAAATTCAACTTGATAGTATTGCTTTATACTTCGAGGGGTTTCTAATATTGGCAAGAATTACTGTCCACTCATTTTTTATCATTAAGTGTTGCTATTTTTTATTCCTTTGTTTGATAATTGACAGTAGAACGATAACAGGAAACGAGAATGTGAAAGGAAGGAACGACATGCAACAAAGATACTTGACCAAATGTGAACCAGGGACGTTGGGGTTCAAGGTTTTACCCCTAGGCCATCACGGCGTCCCTCGTCAATGAGGGTCGACTGAATACTAGAAAGACCTTTCAGTATAATGTAATGTAGCAGCACTAACTATATCCTCCAAAATGAGCATAAAGTTGAATCAACACCTCTCTAAAACAGTTTTAGCTAGGTGGACCTAATATGCTGGCACTTGAGATTATATTTACAATACCTTGATGATCAAATTCAACAAATATTGTATATTATTTATGTTTAAATGCCAATCTTTTATTTAAAGCTTTGGATAGTAATCTGATATTAATGCAAATTGTGTTTTAGGGAGCCCCAATCTGTGTCCTGAGCAATCATATTGGCATCTTTCAACAAAAAAAAATCATTTGCAATCCTTATTGCATCCATCTTGCATTAGGATGTAACAACACTGCACTTTCAGCTGAGCTATCATGGTGCCTGCAGCAGAGTGCTAACTATAGTGGCAACTTGTCAGGTCTGCTGAGACACACTCCAGCTCCCTCATTAAACAAACACACGCACGCAAACACCCACACACAGAAAGTCCTACATACACAAACATCCCCCACCCACCCACCCACCTACCCACCAGTGGTTAATTATCTAGCTTTGATTGCGGGCATGTTCGTCTCACATTGTTAATTACAACTGTGAACACTTTATTAATTAGACCTAGCCAGTCCTCAAGGATCTGGGGAATTCCAGCACTGTGTGTGTGTGTGTCTGTGTGTCTGTATGTGTGTGTGTGTGTGTGTGTGAGAGCGTCTACTCACCAGTTTATATCGCTGCATGGGGATCCTACTAGTGTCGATGAGACTTCTCTTGGCTTCATCGCTAAAACTTGCCTCTGGCAGTGCTACTGCACACATCACGTGGGCCCATCTACAAACACACACAATTACAAATTCATTATGATGATTAAGACGCACGGACAATTTATTTGTCTGAGCTCTGGAGATCAGAGATGAGTATGCATAGTTAATCACAGAACAAAAGCCTGTCTCACTTGTCGTTTTGGGTTTTCTTCAGAGCTCCACCTCTGAGGTTACAAAGACAGCATTCCTGAGAAAACAAATACAGGTGAGTATGAGTGAAAGAATTTATTTTCTTCCACTTACCAATATCAAATTTGTAGTTCAGAGTCACTGTGCAGGTGTTGCTCTTTTTATCGGTGCCGTTTTCCAATAGTCCTGCACCTAAAAGCGGCGGCTTTGCTCTGTGGTGTTAATGTATGCGAGTGTTTATCTGATAAACATATACAGCAGCCTTGGCCAGTGCATGAATGTGTGTGGATGGTTTCTGTACTACGAATCCATTTTCATAGTACAGTTTCAATGACTACCCAAAGAATTTGAGTAGTTGTTGAAAAGCGCAACATAAAAACATTCCATTTTCAAGTAATGTGCATTTAACTCCATCTAAAGCACTGTTATCAAAAAAAAAGTAGTCCGTCTTACCGGATATACAGGGCTGGGATAAAGCCTGACATCTGTCCCTCCCCTTCCACTATCCCCCTATCTCTGCTTTCTAGTTTTGAAAAAGGAAATAAATGCTATGGCTTAGCACTGCCCGGGACGATTGTGACTGTTTGAAATAAATACAAAATAAGCCAGAGCGGTTTTCCCCTTATCCCAGAACAGATAAGCATTGTAGCCGGACTTTACCGAAGTGCTGATTCAGCGCTGTGGAGATGGGTCTGGCAATGCCATACTAAAGGAAAAGAGACATCATACAAGGATAGAAATCGTCTTACTGCTGTAAAGCTTCCTTCCGTACAGCGATCACACGACCACTGTTCGCTGACATCATCTGTGGCAACACCGTAGCAACCTAAAGGAGGAAGTGATTACCAAAAATTAGGGGCAAAGATACAACTATGTAAAAATGTAAATCCTAACACTCAAATACTGCTAAACCACTTTTCTCTAACCTAGTGGTAGGGTTTCAACAAACCATTCACAGAAAATAGCGGACATCACAGCAAATGGTATACAATCGGTTACCATGAACAGAATAAAATGCTACGTCCACATCGTTTCCACATATTTTCAACAAAAACATGGTGTTGTTAATGCAGAAATGCACAGTATTGCAGAGTAAGTGGAAAAGGAGGGCTCTATGGCATGTGTGTCTATGTGCGTGTTAGAGAACAGTTGTGGTTAAGCAAGAACTGCAGACAACACAGGAGCAAGGGGTTGATCTATGCGTGTTTGCGTGTTCATCTGTGTATCAAATAGCACTCTCTATGACAGCCAGCTTTTGTTTCAGACACTCATGCAGCTAGCCCTTTGAAACCCAGATGACATACACAGTGGTATGAACCAGTGCTTTGAGTAAATATTGTTGTTTTGTTTAGGTCTATGTCCTTGGTGTGGCAGAATAACAGAAATGTTTCATAAAAATAAAAATGCTGGTGGCCTCCAACAGAAAAATGGTTTGAATTTAAAAGTAAGACAAATTGGAACGGATTTTAACCAGCTACCAGCTTTGAAAAGAATCCTAGATGTTTTAAACAGATAAGCTGAGGGGGAAGAGTTTTTTGTTTAAAAAAATTAAAAAAAATTAAAACTTCAAGTTGGTAGATGTGTGTTTCGCTCCGTTCTTTCCCCCCCTACTATCAATCATCAAACCAAACATAACATTTAAGCTCACTTCTCTTTCCTTTCTCAAGTTCGAATAACAGCACATGGGGAAAGCAGCATCAACCGGCACTTATTGTTGGTTCTCAAAACCAAACTTGTGGCTTTTTCATCAGTGTCAAATGACATCCACCTCAGCTCCTACTCCCACCCTACTGTACCTTAACACTCATACAAAGCAAGTAAATGCATGTGTACCTACTTTGTACAGCAGTTAAGTGTGCACACACACACACACACACACACACAGTATATACATAACACTTTGACCCTCCCAAGTAAAAACTGAGTAGGAAGCAACACTACTGGCAGAAAAGTATGATTGAAACTGACTGAGAAAAGCAATGTCATTTTAAAGCTGAGGATTTATGACAGTGTGAGATTTCAATAAGTGTGTGTGAGTGTGTATGTGTGTGTCTATAGAAGACAAATGTGTATGCATTGGGATAGACTGGACTGGCTGTGAATGTGTATGAATGGGGGATTGAGATAATGTACAGTGTGTGTCCAGGGGAACAGAAAGGCTCCAGGGATTTTTAAAAGTGTGTGTGAGAGGCCTTGCTGCACTGGCTTGGGGCTTTTGGCCAGGAAGTATGTGTGGTGAAAACAAGGATTCACCCTCATTCGGCTGACGAGGGAAATAAAATACTCCAAACCACAGAGAGAGGGGGAGAAAGGGAAACAGAGAGGGGTATGAACACTGAGTCAGTACTCAAACCCACTGACCCTCTCACAATGACATAAAAAAAGCTCAAAATGCAGAAACATACAATGTGGCTTTTTGAGGTAGGCAAATAGATGCTATAAAGTTTAAAAACTACACTTAAAACACCAGTATCAATCTTAGAATCACACACACACACACACACACACACGCACACGCACATGCACACGCACACATACATTATACATACTTGCATGAACTTGCAAGCAACAGCCCTGGCAGTAGAGCAGAGGGGAGGTGCCATCTTCCTGCAGCAGAGGGTTTGTGGGAGTTGGGGGGTAGTTCTGCTCCCGGTAAGAAAAGCAGATCTCTGGGACCAGGGGCCTGGTCCTTCTCAGACCTCTACAGGGATGTGTGGGGCCCTCCTTTGGAGATGAGGATTTGGAGGTATCCATAGCTACGATAGGTGTATTGTCCTCTGCTTTGTCTTCAGCCTAACAAAAGAATGTGTGTGATTTTCATGTTCTTCCTAAGAACACCTAAATATTATAGAGGGAGGTGGGTAATAAAATATATATCCCTTCTCCTTTATAATTAGAGTTGTCATTAGCCAGTGGAAAATTACAACAGGTGGTTCTGTAATAAGGCAATGATAAGCTAAAAGAAAGCCATGTGACGTTCATCACCAGGAGGCCTAGTATTTTTTCAATAGTATTATTAGTTGCCGGTAATTATTCAGATGTAACTTAATTATTTACACAGATAGTTGCACATTACTTAAATGTCTCTTTTTGATTTATAGCTTTCACAATAATAAAAGGGCCTGGTATGTCATTAACAGTGTTATATACATCAAATCAGTTTAATATATATAAAAAATAAAATAAAAAAAGGGTAGACCAGCAAAGACTGAATCACCAACAACAGCCCATTTGATTAGCTTGCATTGTCTTGACTTGTTCCACCGTTGACTAATGTTACAGTGATATATAAAGGTTAGCAAGAGTCTTTTTTCAGCTATCACACTGTGATTTAGTATTAGAACTCAGTTAGTACACTTCACTAAAACAGCTTGATTCGTAAAAACTCAGATAAAATTTTAAAAGTTCTCCAGACTGGACTTAAATGAAGGAAGGACATGTGAGTTTATTGAAAGAAAAAAAGTGGGCAGTTGTGGCTCTAAATATTGTAAGGTTGGGGGGAGGTTTAGTCACTGACCAGCCCAGGTAAAATTGAAAATGCCCCACCTCACTGAGAGAAATAAATCGTGCAGGACTAAGGAGTGAAAGTCATAACTGTTGGAGATATGCTAATATTGATTCCTCTATCTTCAGCTCGGTGGCTCGGGGATACAATCATCTTAATGGGCGTTTATGCTTGAGACTGAAATGGGCACTACCTTACCTGATAATAGGGCATGAAGAGTGTGCACACAGCACAGTATGGCTGCACGGTGGCAGCATGAGCATTGTACTCCCTCTCTGCTGTGAAGCAGCTCTTCCTGTTCTGCCATAGGTAGATGAGGGGCTTCGCCCATGCCTCCATTTCCTGTTCCTCCTCCTCTGCCAGGCTTGCTTCAGGGGGCTCTAAGTGGAGACAAAACAAAGCCTCACAATCTTGCATCTCCGATCTATGTACTGCAACTGGTTGGATTCAGGTAATACGGAGCACATATCTCCTGTCGGGTAGATGCTTAATTAGGCCTGTTCTGAATCTAAAACCGTTGTGCCCTGAATGTCAAAAACATAGTATGCATCATTTTCACATCTGACATCAGCAGTATTAATAAACGTGCTGCAAAATTAGATCTAATCCATCAATAGTGGTGACAATCTCTTCCTGTGACTTGTAAACTATATTCAATGAATAGAAGCCTGTCTGTTTGCACAAGTACTCAAAATGATTAAGAGCTCTCATCACCATAAAACAGGCTTCTCACAGCCATGGTCATTTCAAACTCAGGGATAAACAACTAAAATGCCTTCTGAATTATTCATCCGTTTTCCCAACCCTGGAGATAATGAATGCGACAGTGTGTGTATATGTGCATTAGTAGTTGTTAATTGAGAGCCCAATCGCCCACCCTGTTAAAACCACAAAAACAAATAGAGTATCTAACACTAGGTCATTTTACTGTGGTAGGCCTGAGAGTTAAATCTGTTTGGTTTATGTGTGCATTGACGTCAGACGAATCATTTGGGGAGGACATAAAATGTGAAAAATGAGGACGGGAAGAAAGTAACCGCAGAGTAGAATGGTTCAATGGTTATAATACGCTAGGGTGTGGGAGAACACAAATGTTATCTGACATTACTTACTATTTAAGTTTCAGGATTCTCAACAAAGTAAATTCTATTTCTCCTGAGCTTATTTTCTTGCTAGCTAAACTGTCCTAAAGAAGATGTCATGCTTTTTAAGTATGCTGAAAATTGTTTTTTTTGTTCACTGCAATGCAACCAGCAGAAGTCAACGGATCATGGTTTCTGGCCTGGTGCCACCCACTACACAGCACCAACCACAACAGGAAATGTCCCTGGGTTTTTATTAAAAAGAGCATGGCTTTTGGCTCACTGCATGTGTCACTATGTGAATGTTAGCATATTTGTGTGTGTGTGTGTGTGTGTGTGTGTGTGTGTGTGTGTGTGTGTGTGTGTGTGTGTGTGTGTGTGCGCGCCCACCATCGTCACTGGCAGTCTGTTGTTTGACAGCAGTGGGTACAGCCCTTGCAGTAGGTTTTCTGAGTGGGTGACGCCAGCTCTTAGTGGTCCTCTTCACTGACAGGGCAGGGTACTGGCATGAAAATGTATTATTGAAAGGCATTAGAGTGAAAACTATCTCTACTTATAAAAATTGAGCATAAAACTGAATGTGTATGATCTTGTTTAAGAGACGACTCACGGCACAAACCTCCCCAGGTTCCAGGCCCGATTCATCACCCTCGCAGTTACTCGTATCATTTCGCTCCTCTTCTTCCTCCTCCTCCTCCTCCTCCTCATCAGATGAGTCACTGCTGCTTTCTACCTTGGCACTGCTTTGCTGCTCAGCCTCTTCAACATCAGATCCCCCTTCTTCCATATCAGACACCCCATCCTGTTCTCCTCCTCCCATCCTGAAAGGTGAAACCGCAGCATCTGCTGCTGTAGAGTGTAGACTCTCCTCTGCCTCCCTTCGTCTCCCCAGCTCCATGCACAAGGAAAGGGCTTCAGACCCATATGCTTCCCCTCTGTGGAGCTCATAATCTCCACAAAGCCCCAAGGGCTCAACGGCACTGACGGAAACAAGCGAGGTGGGCTCCAGCTGGGCCCAAGTGAGAGGTCCACCTTCCTCCTCTTGGTTCTCTGACTCACGAAGGTCTTGTTCTGGGTCCTCCAGGTCTGTGACTTCTTTGCACTGAGGTTCAGTCCACATGGTGTAAGGTAGAGGGTCATGGGTAAAGTCAGAAGGGAGTTCCGGGTGCAGACTCTGGATAAGTACTGCAGGACCCTGGGAATTGAAGTTTTTCCAGATGCTGCTGGAAAAAGGTTTGGGTTCCATGTATGGGTTCTCAGACGTACAATGTGAAGGGGAGTATGTAGTGTGGTGGTGGAGTTGTAATGCTGAGTGACTGACACTTTCAGTGCATAATGGTGGAAAAGGGGTTGGGGGATTATTGTTTGAGGTACAAGTTAAAACAGAGCCACAACTGCTCAGACTAAATGCACTGTCCCTTTGAGCTGGGTCCTTATAATCTTCACTTGTTAACTCTGCTAAGCTGTATTGTGTCTGTGTCTGAGGTGCTGAGCAAGGGAAAGCATCGGTCTGTCCAGTTGTCATATTTCCCAGTTTTGTATGATCTTTTTCTGCAGCAATTCCCGGCATTATTAGCATTTCATGGACACCACCAGATGTTATTTTTTGCATAGCATTGGCAGTTAAATGAGCAGTGTTTCCTTCCAAACCAGACACTGCTGCCCGATCACAATTATATGGAGAATCTAAATGCCACTTGATGACATGTTCTACAGTAAGAGGTTCTTTTGACATCATTAAGTCATGTTTTCTACCTTCCTGTTTGGCTCCATTTAGGGACTGAAAGCTGGTTGGCGTCTCCCGTTGAAGTACTGGTGCAACCTGGTGACTGCACGATGTAGCTTGTGGGACGTTGGTTAGCCCATCAACAGCCGGGGTAAGGGAGGGCATCTCTTGGATCAGTACAGGTGGCAAAGGGCAGATTCCAACCTTATCTGCCGTCTCTGGAGTGAGTTGTGGCATATCCACTGCATTCCTCTGTAGCAAAGGAGGGAAAAGATTCTCCTCAGTGCTGTTTTTTTCCAAACTAGAATTGTGTCCTGAAATGGAGACTGAAGCGCATGATGTGTAACTACCCCCCTCTGCTGGCTCAGTTTTGAGATCATAAAGTTCTTTAGTTGTGTGTGGATTGATATGTTTTGTATCAACAACTGTGCCTTTTTTCTCTGCTTTAGCAATGTTGTTAGTGTTATTTTCAGTACCCGTGTCCATGCTACAATCAGCGTTTGGTGTGCGGCTTAAAGTGTCTTCTCTACATGAGGAACTAGATGTCTGAGGTTCACAGTCAGGGGGACACAAGCTCATCTCGGTCTCAGCAGAATTGCTTGTTGTGTGGGGAGATGAACTGAGTTTGTTGGCCTCCAGGGGAGGGAACCTGATAGAGCAGTCCTGAGAAGGTGAGAGGTCTTGTTGTTCAGGAGAGCAACACCTTGGCTCGTGAATTCCCTGATGCATCTGGGTAGCCTCAGGCCATTGTCTGAGTTCTTTGGGAGTCCTGCTTGTGACCCCTGAGCCTGAGACGTGTTCACGGTCAATATGAGTGACCATCGCTGCCTTAAGGTCATTCTTTACTGGCGAGGAAGGGGAGGGAATGGGGCTGCAGTGAGAGTTGTGGGATGGTTCCTTATTTAAAAATCCCAAACTATTACTCACTACGCGATTTACCTTTACCACACACATCTGTCTGCAAGGACCTGTTAAGGGGAAAAGGATAGATAATATGTAACATTAAGTAAACAAGGACTGTAAAAATATTTTCCTAGATCTCAGTTGCGAGAAATTTTCCAAATACAAAAAATGGGTCTCAATCACACATGCACATACACTCACTACTGTCTCATACCAGAAAGCGCAGCAGAGTTCTGATTCTGGTTGTGCTTTGACTCTACTTCCTTTTTCTTCTCTTTCTCCTCCTCTTCCCTACAGCTTGTCCCTGCCACAGACCTTCGCGCCTTCGGCCCAGGTGGACCACCCAGGCCTTTCCTCTTGCTGCTTGTCAAGGTTGAGCTGCCATCCAGGCCAATAGGCTCCTTAGTGGTTCTGAGGCGCTTGGAACGCATACGTGAGTGGGGGCTGCTGTAAGAAGGGAGAGAGAGCCAAGCTCTTTAGAAAACCCTGATTAACACTGAAAATCAACCAACGCAAATGTATAGCTTTTGTGACTAAGGAGACAATGGCATTTGGCTTCTGCAGTGGTTAAATATGTCTGGCCACATACATAAGGTCACTAGCCATTGCCCCAGGGCACCATCACAGGCACCGACTTCATCACCATTACCTGATCTCCAAATGTTGCATAGGAAATGCAATTGTATTTTAAATATACGTATGTTTTTTTTTCTATTAAAAAGTGAATCTTTATTAACATTGATATGAACTATGTTTACTAAAATACAGAGTTATTACAGTTAAAGTAATTTATATCATAAATATACAATCGGCAAGACCCTGAATTAAAGCCCACTAGCACCATTAGCTGCAGTTGACTACTTCCTTGGAATAGAAACATCGTCCGAGAATGAATACAGTACCCTTTATTCGTAGGTTTGTTCTTGCGCCGCCTCTGCAACCAGCTCTGCAGCTCCGGTGTTGTACTTGGAGTGGCAAGTATATGGTCAAGAGGGGCAGAATCTTTGCCCACCATCCAGTTAGTGTACCGATCCGGTTGAAAACGTTTCACAAAGGGTTCCATGGATATCTTTACCATGTCCTTGCTACAGGTGCACTAGAGGAAAGACAGAGGAGGAGGACAAATATTGTCTCTGCATTGGAAAAGCATAGAGGGGCCTTGCGGTGGTCATTTTAAGGCAAAATTATAATCCATTTGATACTGTATGATCATCCCCTTTTACCATAAAATTAACTAAAATCAAACCTGAGACACTTCTTTGTTAGACTTTCCAAAAACATGGGGCACAGTTTTAAGCAAGATTCCCAACTGGTTGTTACCTGGGTGGCTACCTTGCCATAGTCTATCCAGCGCACAGTGGCAAAGTTGGTGGACTCCGCACAGTTGAAGCCATGATTGAAGCCAGCATGGTAGCCATAAGGGAAAGTAATCATGAACTCTCCAGCTTCCTGTGTAATCTGGCAATTTAGGATAGGGAGGAAAAAAGACATACATAAGGCGAGAGATTAGTTTATCAGAAGAGATTAACAACTAACTGTCCTTTTGTTTTTCCCCAATTGGCAAGGAAAATAAATAAAAATCATTCAAATAAAACACTTAAGATTTCTGAAATCAGTCAAAATGAGCACTGCTCATTTTACTAGCCATTTCCAGAAAGTTGATAAATAAAGGGAGTGTAAAAGGCAAGCAGAAGCAGACTGACAGAAACTTTTAGAAGGTGCTGAGAGCCTACCTTATCAAAGGGAATGCCATACTTCTTCAGTATGGAAGGGGAGATTAGAGTCATCTTGTGACGAAGAAAAGCCTCACACCCCTTGAAGCTGTTAGGAAAGAAACCTGACAAAAATATGCGCACGCACGCACACACACACACAATTAACATATAGTGTAAGCCAGTCAACAAAAATAACCATACATGAATAAAAAACCTAGCTATTTTTCCATTAGGGCTGATGATTAATATATAAATAAAGAAATCAATTAATTTGTTAATAAAATGTTCAAATATGACACACTGATATATTTTTATATTATATATATTATATTCTATTCTATACTTGAGAATATGTAACCAAGAAGTTTTGGATTTTTACCTGATGAATGACAAACAATTTATAGTCAATCAATAATTTTTAAGAAGCTTAGTTGCAGATTACGGCCTCATAATTTTACCTTTGTTAACCGGAGGGCTGTCTTTAACAACTTAGCACATGCAAATCTACATTAGACTAGAAACACATTAACAATTATTTAGTTGTAAACGTTATATGTATTATAGTTCACGGATTCTAATTTCTTACAGTATGGATGTTTTTAAAGTGGTTTGTCTATACATTAAGCATTTTTTCCCATTTGCATCTCTACTATTAGCAGTTTTTGCATGTTTGTCGCCAGAGCTCATTAGCATGCTGTATCTTTAGCTTTGCCATTACCTCGCATGCCCTCTCATTGCTGAGTTTATTAATTCATGTGCTGTACTTTGTTGTAAATGCAGACCTGCTTCTGTATTCTGCTGTTATTATTTAATTACCTCCCCCGCCTCCATTTATATGGAGAATACAAAGAGAATATAAATTACTTTTTTACCTGTAGCCAGACGCTCAAGTCTCTTCCCATGCTCAGGGGGGATTGCATACCTGTTAGTGACGACAGACAGATATGGAGCAGATACAATTATTTTTGACTGTGTATGGAAAATTCTGAGCCTGAATTGGTTATTATACTTATACTGTATACATTGTAGCATACACTGATAGTTACAGACAAGTTTTCAAAAGCAGCATTTACAATTTCAGGACTGCCATCAAGCAATGGATAATTAAATAACTACAAGTAGGCTTTTCCAGCAGTATAAAAGTTACAAATCTAAATGATAACACACAACAATTATCCTTTATCATAAATGTATATTCAAATGTACTGTAGAAACCCTAAAAAAAACTGCAATTAGCTTTTAATACTAGGACATGTAATGTATTTGATATTTGTCTCTGTAACAATGCATTTAGAATATAGAGCCTATTTTCTCTGATTGCATTTGAATTAAGAGTCTTACTCCAGTAGCTTACTCCAGTTTGGCACACTACGTACACAATTTTTTAGCAATGTTTATTAATTTTCTACACAAAATCCTGGTGAGAAACCTAGGGAGTGTGACAGATTTCCCTTAAGGTTTGACCAGGCGTTCCAATTGACTAGCACCATCCGCCTTCGGGTCTGTGGCAATTCTATCATCATATCACCTGTCGGATTAACAGAGCATGGAGCGACAGGATGAGAAGGACAGGCAAACTCAGGTGGAGGTGACATGGGGAGTTGGAAGGGGTAGGGGATTAAGAAGAGGTGAGAGAGGAGCATCTTTAAGCCTCTCCCCTCCAGGGAAAAGATGTCAAAATAGCAGCAAGATGAAAGAGTGAACACCTCTGTGCGTGTGTATGCGTGTGTGTGTGCGTGTGTGTCACTGTCTGGCTGTGACACTGATCCCTGTGGCTTGCAGGGCTCACTGCTCTAATGAGCAGAACTCCCTTCAGGGCAAGAGGGAGAGAGGTGGAGCAAGCCAAGCTGACAAAGAAATAAAAATCCAACTCCATTTTGACCTACTCAACCTTAACCTCCTTAAAACCACACTTTGAAAAATTAGACCTGTGCAATATATACTGTGGTCAATACAGTATTTTTCTGTTAAATTCACACAAGATAGTTTGGCAATTAAAATATATGAATGTATCTATAGCTGCTTTCCGACCAGAGGTATTTTTGCATTTCCTAGAACATAAAGTTCCTACAAGCCTTTTTTTCTCGTGTTCCGACTGGACCAATTTGGGGATTATTAAATTCCTCTGACCGCAGTTCCTGTAACTCTTTCAGTTCCTACTTCAGGGCAGGGTCTTTTCCCTAATGACAAAATGTTCCTATGGCCACTTGGCCAGTGTGAACGCAATTGGGGAAAAAACGGTTTTGGGGGAGAGTAGTTAGAAGTAGAACTGTTTAAAAGTGGACTGTTCCTGTAACTACTTGGTCGGAAAGAGCCTCAAAATCTACCATCCGAGTTTTTCTTTTCAATCTCATCTTCATTGTTCTAATCATGTATCGCTTCAAGAGTAACTTAACGCAAAATCCACTTTTCTTAGTTAGTAAATCATGTGTGCTGTCACTGTATACTTATTACACTACAAATTAACAATAGTCACAGTATAAAGTGTAATTTACAACAGAACTTATTTACCCTTTTCCACAGAAAGTCTAGTAAATCTGTCCTTAAGACCACCCAAAATCTACATAAAAGGTATGACGTTCCCTGGGATACCATGTCCCCTGAATAAGGCAACAAACTATTCATCCCCCAAACACCCCCCCCCCCTCCTCCTCCAGTCGTATAAATACACAAAATCAATTACTATCAGTGTACACATCAAGTTGTTATTCGTAGACATTAAACAATTTAGAGCGTGCAACTGATAGTAGCAGTAGAAAATCTACTGTACCACTCATAGAACGTGCTTAGTTTACAGTGGTAGTTAGTGTTATAGTGTTCGAGGTTAATTTATAAAAATAATGCATATTGTATGGATGACTGGTCACATATTCAATTGCCCTTGCTCCTCTGCACAGACAAGAATGATAGCTTTAAGAAATCCAACCATAAAATTACACCCTTAGAGAATAGCAAAGCTCCACACACACTCCCACCCTGGATGTCCCTTCTGCTGCATATGTTGTACCTTTTCTATTCTCTCTAGTATTTGGATTCTCCAAAGTATAGTCACTTATGCAGGTAACCACCTAATCAGCATGCAAACAAGCACTAAGGGAACAAAGTCTAGGGCCATGTGCAACAGAATGGCTGGGTTAAATGAATGAGATATATGACTGTATATGTAATTTACCATTTAAATCCACTTTTAAAGTGACAGATCTGAATGGAGAGTGATAACAATGGATTTTGCAGCCCTGATGCAAATATGTAGACATACATTATAAAAAAGGACATTAATCTCCATCTGCAAACCTTTTCCACACATACTATACTGTATACTCTGATCTGTATTGCACACCAAATAATTGACAGGATCAGAATAAGCCAAAGTCTTTACAAGAAACACTGTATAAATAAAATTAACAGATCTTTAAATGGGAATGTTACAGAAAAACTAAGGTGGCTAATGTTAGGCTAAATGCTCTTAACATTCTAGCTGCCTGTGCACACATCTTTACTAAACAACCAATGCTTTTTATTTGATTTCATTTGACCTGACTGTTGCCATTTGAAATGACAGCTCAGTCGTGAAAGCCTAAAAAAGCAGGAAGGCTTACTTCCTAGTTAAAAAAAAGCAGGGAAAGAAGGAAAATACCACACGGATAGGACCTACAATAAGTCCATTAACTGGAATTAACTTTTAGGGGTTAAAGCAATAAAGGGTATGCATAGCAACAGGCATCATGGGTACCCACAGAAAAGAAAGTGGATGGTACATAAAAGTAAGGCACTAATGGTACGGCGCTAGGAACACAGAGGTTTTATGAGAATTTTTCAGGTTGTATTTGTGGTATTTTGAATGTACATTATGTTGCTTCTTTCTGTTTACCCCCGGTACCAAAATCCCTGTCCCACACTAACCAGGATTTTGGCTCTCCAAAGTGGAGGTAGTTGATGCTGTACAGGTCCATATCTTCAGTGTGCCAGGAGAAGGTGGTCTTCCACATGCCAAAGTATAGATATGGAGTGTTAACTCCCTGGATAGATACACCACAGTCCTCCTCGATAACATCCAAGATAGAGTTCAAGTGGCCAATGTTCCACTCGTCCACATCCTGGGAGATTAGAAACAACAGGATGTCAAAAGTCAATATTGCAGGCAACAACTGGTAATGCAGTTGATGATGGTATTTTAAATCCAATCAGTATCAGCTACATAACTTATAGTTTAACTCATTGTGGCATCTGTCAAATACCCCCTATTTCTTAGAGTGGGTTTAAAACTGGATTTAATCTACAGTAGCCTATTTTATTCAAGATGGGGATGAAGAAGTTATCAACATATTGCTGTCAATTTATTGTTGTGTCCCCACATTGGATTGGTTATCCTAAAATGAGTCATCTTGGGGTTGGGGGCCAAAAACAAGTCACATGTTTTTATTTTCATTGCAAAAACCCAATTTTGATCAGATTGAGACTGATTAACAGGTGACAAAAATGAACATGCATGTTTGGGAATATAGACGGAGAGAGAAATAAAAAGAGAAAGAAAAGTTATCTACCTCATCATAGAGGCTGCCACTAACATCTGCACCATATATGGGTGAGACAAAAGTGAGGTTCTTCCAATATTTCCGCTCAAGATCTTCATAGTTCAGGTAGCGAGGTGTGCAGTACCTGTGAAAAACATTCACATTACAATTGGTACAGTGAAATGGCCATCAGTAACCTTGCATTAAAAACCTTAGCACATATCAGAAACATCGTATACCCTTCTTTAGCAAATATTGCCCCAGCACTTTTTAAACTACTCATGGAACTCCATTTTCAATCAAATGTGGAATTAGGATCATAAATCAACATCTAACATACACTCATATATTGATACTGTTGGTAAGTTTCTCTCCATTTCTAATAGCCAGTTTACAGATCATCTTCTAACGGTTATTCTGTATTGTTGAATGTTATAGGGCTGTACCCAACTCAGGTTTGTGTTAGTCAAATCGGATTTGGCTGTTCAACACAATTGTTCAACTATTTAATCTGAACCAGCATGAACTAAGACGGCCGCAGCACATAATGCTACAGCTTTAGTTCTACCGTTTTAACCCTTCACAATAAAAACCCAACGTAAATTCATTTAGAGCAATGTGCTAAGAGGCAACTAAATAAAACAGCTTACATGACACTATCAACAGTAGATGTCAAACAATACTGAGACTATATTGTATTAAGTTGCGCTGTAAGCTTGAGCTGTAAATTCTAACTTCTAGGCAGAAGGCAGAAGATAACATTATTTTAGAGCTTGACTTGGCAAAGCCTCTCTTCCTCTGGGCAGCTGCCTCTGTCTCACTCAGACCCTGGGACGAGTTCTGCAGCTGCCTGTACCCGCCGTCGACGTTTTCACTGAGCGGATGGGAGGACTTGATGTAGTGGAATGACTTTGACCCGGAGAGCACTGTGAACACATGGAGCGCTCTCTCTGACTGCCAAAAACAACTGCTCAACTTGAAGAATCACAGCCAAACTGAGGGCTCACTGACTGCTGATTTGAATATTGGACTTTTAGGAGGCATCCCTAGAATGGAAGCACTTTAACTCCCACCTAATATAATCATTAAGGCACTAAAAATATTGAATTATAATAATACTCACATGTCACTGTTGGCTAATCGCCTGAACTCCTGCACGCTGAGAGGCTTCTTCTGGATGTTGTATTGGGTGAAGAGCCCTGATTGGCCAGCCATCATCTGCTGGATGGGTGCATCAATCATTAGATCATCTATGTCGTCATAGGTGCGACGCGGCTTCCAGCCTTTAGGAGGAATCACCTGAGGGACAAAGAGAAGAGTAAAGGATTGCTGTTGAAAAACAAAAAAAGGATAGAGTTCCTAGTACAAACAGTTCACTGTGATCATCATTTCATCAATCTGTATCCAAGTAAAGATTGAAAACACGGCGTACCTTAGCCAACCCTGCGCGGTGTGCACCCTGAGACTCCATATACACCAGGTACTGGTTGAAGTCCTTGAACTCCTCCATGGTGGGCCTGAAGGTCATAATCTTGCAGGTGGGGTTTGCAGGGGTGTGCACCTCTGCTCCCGCCATCCCGCCGCCTCACCAGATATAACCTGGAAAAAGAAACAACAAAAAATGTGTTTGAACGTCAACTTATATTTTATAATTGGCTTTTAAAATTGTAATGGTTAAAGATATTGGCAAAGGTAAAATGTATTTATTACTTTGTTAGCTGTGAGGGGATAAACACACTGTAGTCTGTTCTGAAAAAGTAAAAGTGTAAAACCAAACAAGCAAACTAGAGGATCTGCTAAATCTATTTAGAAAGTGCTGAATAGATGTGGTATATACACCGTCACAAATATTGGCAAGGTGGAAATAAATCTCAAAAGTAATTCAAACTCTCCCATTAAAATGATGGTCTAATACCTTAGTAGAAAATATTACAAAATGTACAACTTTAGTTAGTTATTTAGTAATTTATTTTTACTACACACCGTTACAGGAAGATAATTTTTTTGAAGTAGCCTACACGGGGGTTGTCTTGTGTACTCTTGCTAGCACACTGAGAAGAACGCAACACGTAAAATACATACATTTCTATAATAACGAATTTTGTATGGAAAAACAGACACCATCATTTAAAAAAGCAGTGCTCTCTGGCTCTAAGGATGAAGGTGGATTTGAACTACTTGACTTTTTGGACTTGAATTTCCCCTTCAAGGTGAAATGGTTGAAGGAAAGTTAGAGAGCACCAGAGTCTTTGTGGTACTTTATTCCCAAAAACATTTTTAATACTGTAGGAGGTCGTACATTTTTTTGAATTGTAACTACAGTATTGTCGTTAAAACTATCCCATTTTTATCAACAAGCTCTTTTTGCATGGAAGCTGTGTCATCCTCACAACTTTTCTCCACACAAGTCTATCTTGTAGAATAATGAATGCATTGCTAAGAGGAACAAGTCTCTGTATTTGCAAAAAATGGATCGATAAAGATATTATCTTTGTAAAAGGATCTCTTTGATTGTAATAGCCAATAACTTAACTATGAATCCTTTCTTAGAGAGAAGGCATTCTTGATAACGTTCAAAGAATATAACTCAGTCTTCAAATCCTAATGGCATATTAGAATTAATGAAAAGTTGTAAAAAACAAAAATGAAGTTCCTGGTATTAATATTCATCTTTATATAAATGGTATGGATACTATGAGCAGAAATTGTACTAATAAGCACATTAGAAAGTACTTTCTAAATTTAAAGAAAATAACACATTGTGGGAAATTTTTCTGGAACTCTCATTTTAATTATAATAACTGGCATAGGGTGTGGCTTGTTCCTTTTAGATGTTATATCTCAAAAAAAGTAAGGGAATTAAATTTGTTTATTTCAAAATTCATGCCAGTTGACAATTATTGTAGTTTTTGTAAGACAGAGCTAGAATCGTTAACTCATCTAATTTATGGTTGTTCATTTTGTATTACATTCTGGAAAAGTGTTGAAATGTATATGGTATCTAAAATAATACATTAAATCACACTTGGAGGAAAACATATTATTACATATTTTGAATGTAAAGATAGGAATGTATGTTATAGAGTAAATCTTTTTAATTTATTATTAGGGAAGTTTCATATTCATAAATCAAAATTTTCAAACTCAAGACCATGTTTTAAACTCTTCCAACTTGAAATTGACATATTTTGAGACTTTTAAATTAGTAACAACTAAGAAAGCTATGGCTGATATATACTCCAAACATTTTATTTTTTTATTATTATTATTTTCATTTTGCTCTCTTCATAGACCTGTTAATATTGTACTTATCTAATTGGTCTCAGTATATAAATTGTTGTTAATTTTATCTAGAATCTTATGTTATGAGCTGTGTTGACTGAAACAACTCAATTTGTTGTTTGTAAAAGTGCAACATTAAAAAGTAAATGGTCAGAGTAAAAGACAAGCATTTTGGTCATCATGCGAAGCCATTCCACTACAGGCATATTTACTCTCCACGGCTGATAAAATGCAATGATATTGCGTGTAGCAAGCCTAAAGATTCATTTCAGCCATGTTTCTATCTGTCAGCAGCTCGGACACATTGCTGTCCTCGCTGACGTACAGTCACCTGTTGGGACACAGATGTTCGCAGTATTGGAAGTAACGAGTTACAAAAGTAACGCCATTACAGTAATGTATTCCTTTTGTCTTTAAACGCAGTAATATACCGCATTTATAGATGTAACTTTGTTTGTGTGATGGTGACAGATTTACCACTAGATGGAGGTAGAGATTCAACAAATGTCGATTTGGTCCTTTGATCCTTCCTCATGCCAACAACCCTTTTCAGCTTTTTGTCCCATCCACCCATCCCACTCCCAACTCTGACTTTACTGTGCATTCAGACAAAGGATTACACTGCCCTGGGTGATGCTATTGTGATTTTCAACCTTATATTTACGTTAACATTAATTCACTGCAGACCACCTTATAATGGCGTGCGACCAGATTATGTAACAAGCAATTGCAAGCTGGAACAAGTTTTTGAAAAAATAAATCAGATACAGTGTTTAGACACAATGTGTTTACAGCCTTACTCTGTGTTCAAATATTAAAACAATCATTTAAAACATGTATAACCTTAATCGGGTATATTCGGCATATTGTTAATTAAATCAAACCTGTTAAACCCCCGGACAAATAACGTTAAACGTCGGCTGAATTGTGGTTTCGCTTTTAATCGGGAATGAGCGTCTGTAGCTTGGCTGAGCTTTGTTGTCTTCCAAGCCAGCTAACGTTAGCCAACTAGCCTACGTTTTGTTATGATGCAAAGTAATGGCTGAACAACTAGCTGTCTTGCTAGTTCAGCTGACTAGCCAATTTATATTTATATGGTAGACACATTGGACACTCTTTGAGTTGAAGTTGATAATGCATTCATGGGACCGGACTCGAACGCGCTTGGAAATGTTAGTTGGGGAAGGAAAGCATAGCTAGCTGTTAAGCTAACCAAACTACCACATTAGCTAACTTCTTAGTGCACAAGTCAACGGGGTTTAAATACCCCTCGCCAGGTGGCTGGCTGCAGATAGGCCCGTACCTACTTCGCTCTGTGATTTAGTGTGATACAATTGAGTTAGAATGATATTTATATGCTGTATACATCATGTGTAGATAACATACATGTTAAGCAAAACACAGACTAACAATGACAAAGTAAACAGTGCGAGATGCCCATTGGCAAGAGCGCTTGCCAACTTATTTGGCTATAAACGCTAACGGTTAGCGTTAGCTGTTAATAGCTTGGCTAGCTTGCTAGCTACATCTCACTGGAGTCACAAACAAATGCACACCGCTTTCTGATAAGATGGTATCAAGCTAGCTACCATGCACCATTTTCGCCGGTATTTCATATCCCATAAAAGTCTATGGTAATTTACCTTGATTTAGAAAGACAGAGCAGTGTTGTTGTGTATCCCCCTCCTTGTTCGACCAGCTGATTCACATGACAGCTGCTCTGCTGCTGCAACAACTGATTCTTACGTTGAGATTAGAGACCGCGTTCCAGACCGCCTTTACTTTAGCTCAACTGTGTCAACGTGTTAACAGGCACGACCGTGATGAAGGACAGACTGTGTTGTGGCTCGACGTATCCATGCACTTTGAGATCTGCGAGTGAGCATGAGAGTCGACGAAGTCGAACGCAGCCAATGTTGGTGGAAAGTGCACCTGCATCTTCAGCATGAAACTGTTGTTAGACATATTTCATATGTTTTTGTCTTGACGCTTTTGTGTTCCGTTTTATTTTTTTAAACTCTGGTCTGTAAGAAAACCTATTACATTTTAATTATGAGTTTAAATGACAAATAATCTTAAACTTGACTCTTGAAACTACATTTTGGAGTTTATTATGCATTTGATCTATTAAAACAAATTGTACACACTATTATTTAAAGCATCATGAAAATCACCGAAACAATTATTATCTGTTAAGGTACATTTTACAAGTTGGAACTGAACAAATTTTGTAATGTTTTATAGATCAATTTTTGTGTGGTCAGTTTGTGAAATATCTCTAGGTTTGTGTTTAATTTTTCTTTATGACACTATGTCTTCCTAACTCTAGTTCATCAGGAATACCACATTGACTTTAAGATTTGTTTTAAGAATTTGTTAGAACTAAGTAAAGGATACATATTAGCAAATCTAAATCGAAAGCAAATGATAACAATGTTTTATTTAAAGTTCTAGGGTAAAGGTATGTTCCTGCTCTCAGTTATTGCTAATAAATTATCTCTCTAAAAGGTTTTAAAACAGATCCTTAGGAAAAACACCTCCAATGGATTATTTGATCTCTGACCTTTTGGAAAAGAATTGCAGAGCGTCCGGAACATCCACTTATTAATACATGTAAAACTGCAAACTTAAATTGTTTTAAGAACACTTTATAAATGGCCAAGTGTTATACTGCAGGAGGATCTACCAACCAGATGTTTTTTTTACAACCTCACAATCCAAGTGTTTGTCTTATAAATGGATAAAGTTTAAAGAATAGTCCATGTTTTATTAACATTTATAAAGTCAAGTTGCAACTTGTACTTCTTCAAGGGGCCTTATCAGAAAGTGGTACCATATGATAAAAAGATCAGGCTGTAGCATGCATTGCAGTGGCAAACGCAGTTCACTAACCCTGGTCATGTGTGGCCTACATTATTGTGATATGTGATTTATGTTGTGTTTGGTATAGAGCCTATATCCAGGAGAAGCAGTGGACTACAATCACACATTGTGTTTTGAAGATAAGATAAAATAAGATTATTAGGAAGAAATGCATACTGCATAGAATAACAGCATAATAGTAAGAAAGTAGAGGATTGAGAAACATTTGATTTCTGATTTTAATTTCAGAATTAATTTCCATAAGTATGGAAAAAAATCACAGTATTTCGATCTTGAACTCAGAACTCAAATACATTTTTACAAGTGGCCCAAAAACTCTAATGTGTTTAAGTAGACATACCATGAAAGTAGACATACTATAAAACAATAGAATAATGAAGCATAATAAAAAATGATATGACATAATAAAGATACATAACATGGTGAGTTATTTCAGTGGTCATAAAGCCCATAAGCATGCATGCCTGTATATCAAAATTGTGCTTTATGTCAGTGCTGTTGAAGGAGTGGTACTACTGAGTGCAGATACACTCAGTCAACGGTGTGCGTCGCTATGACTTTCTGGAAACATGGCTGCCCAGGATGAACTCAGTAAGTTTCTCTCTGCGTTATTGGTGATTAATATCTCTTAAAATGTCTTAATCATGGCTGTCAAAATTAAGCGAGAACAGTCCGGCGTCATTTTACCGAGTGGGATGTTTTTCTAAGCCACGATAAAGCTTCTGTCATTTAAAAGTTGGTGCAGAAACGATAGCTAACTACTCAGCTATATAGCTAGCTAGCTAGAATGCTAACGTCAGGAGGCCGTTTGCCCAGTCATGGTCAAAATAAAACTGCCGTATGCTAATGTTAATATACTTTCATTAATCAAACATTTAAGGTGTAGGTTTACAAATTGACTGTTTAGAGCATTTGGGGTTAATTTCACAGAGTGTCAGTGTGTATGTAAACCCAGTGGTATGGACACAAAATGAAATGAAACGCATTGATAGCTTGTCAATGGTTGTAGCTAGCTGGTTGGTGAACCATGCTAAGAGAAAGACTGCAAGGCTGGGTGATGGTTTCACCAACTCAGCAGCTGACAGGACGATCTTTTCAACTAAACTGAGACTGCCTGTTTATAGTTCACCCGTTTTAATTTTGTGTTGGAGTTAATTTACTCCCCGTGTTCTGTTTGAAGGTGTGGTTTCATGGTGATTTCATAGTGGTTGCATGCAACTAATGGGCTGTAACGACGCTTCCATATTTGAATGGAAAACTGAAACTGGTCCCATGTTGAGTGTTTATTCTTGGGGTGTGACGAATAGCAACCAGACAATGAGACATAAGTGTTTATCAATGTCTTAAATGTGTTTTGACAGATCAACTGGAACGTGTGTTCCTACGCTTGGGCCATGCAGAAACAGATGAACAGCTACAGGACATTATCTCCAAGTTCCTACCCCCTGTGCTCCTCAAACTCTCCAGCGTTCAGGAGGGTGTACGAAAGAAAGTAAGAGGCGTATTGTCTATCTGTGCCCAAAGACATGCCAATGACACATGAGTCTGTGCTCTAGCTAAACCTCAAATAGAAATAAATTGCAATTTAATGCCATCAGAACCTCAATTCATTTCCTCATTTTTTTTTTACCAATACTTGAAATAAACCAATAGAACCTATATAGATAGACGCACTTCTCCCTGATCCACAGATGCTTGTAATGAGCTTGAAACTTTCTTTTTTGCCTGTAAGGTTTGATGTATGCATTTGTTTATCAAATAACCATAGAACTTTCTTTCGTCCTCTGCTAGGTAATGGAGTTGTTGGTCCACTTGAACAAGAGGATAAAAAGCAGACCTAAGATTCAGCTACCAGTAGAAACTTTGCTGGTACAGTACCAAGATCCTGCTGCCGCCTCCTTTGTGACGGTAAGAATATAATTTTACAATGTAGTTGCTATGAAGCCAGACGTTTAATATACATTTATAATACAATCAAATTTGTTGGTACATGCAATCCCTATTGAGAGTCTGGAGCAGAAAGCAGTTGCGTATGTAATTGATTTTTGGTAACTAGTTACTACCAGTCAAAAATTTGGGGTTCACTTAGAAATTTCCATTGGACTCCATTATAGACAGAATACCAGCTAAGATCAGTTGATTTGTTTGTTTTTAACCAAGGCAGCAGTTTTCAGATTACATTGTGTGCTTACATATTTGCAAAAGGGTTCTCCAATGTTTTCTCACTAAGTTTTTTTGATTTTTATTTATTTTTTATGTTTTATTATTAAATTATATCAGATTAGTAAACAGAAGGTGCTTTTTGACCATTGGATGGTTGCTGATAATGGTTCATGTAGATATTGCATATACGATGAGCCACCCACTCAGATCATCTGGTATTCTGTGTGTAGTATGGAAATTTGTAAGTGGTCCTGAACCTTTGACTGGTAGTGTACATTAACTAGATACATATTTGCTTTTCTGCTTCTGGATTTTAATACCTAAGTTTTAATACCATATAACACAACTTGTACATTTTGGTGTCACTGATATAGATTGTATACCAGTGCAGCATTTGGAATCTATCTTAACATTTAGGTAGTAATCAGACACCAATTCAGCTCTAATTTTGTTTAAGTATTGATGTGCATATTGATTGTTTAATCAATGTATTTTGTAGAATTTCACCATCATCTACATCAAAATGGGCTACCCACGTTTGGAGGTGGGAAAACAGTGCGAGCTGGCCCCCACCCTTCTCACTGCCATGGAAGGCAAGCCACAGCCACAGCAGGACAGGTGAGGGGACACATACACTCACACATTAGGATGCACAAGCATATTTACTGTTATCATAATACCGTAATAAAACAATAATGGAGTTTTGTTCTTGATTGACGCATGAATACATTTAAACACAGACACGGCCTCAGTCCTCTTATATGGGGCTAACCCTATCCATTCCTTGTTGGATTATATTATAATTTTTCTTTGCTCTTTCTTCTCCTAGCCTGATGCACCTGCTGATCCCTACTCTTTACCATATGAAGTATCCTGCAGACACCTCCAAGATAGTTTTTCCTTTTAACTTAACTGAGAGGCCAAAGACCGTGCAGCTGCTGCTGGAGTTCATGTTGGATGTTTTACTGATGCCTTACGGGTACGTTTATGCTGCATGCTTTGGGTATTGTAAGGTTGTATGGGTCAGAATTGTACACCAAACATTTGATCAAGAATGTTACAGTAACATTTTTCCATAATTAGAAACCCTTTATTTCCTATTTCACTCATTTTAGAAGTACTACCCAATTGAATGTGTGCCTGTTTTTGTTGTACCTTTGTTTTGCATAAATAACCAGTAATTGGTTGTAGTGAGCTGAGTGGGGGCGTGGGTGGGGGGTTGTTCATTGTTTTGTTTGTTACGCGGTACTCTATGATTTAATTTAAATATTTTCTACATTGTTTTTTATTTGTGTGTGTATATGCATTTATAAAAATAAATTAAAAATATATATAATTTGTATCTATGAATGGAACTATTGTCTTTTGGAACAAGAATGTTGACTTGTTCTCTGTCCGGCTCCTTTAGGTTTGTGCTGAATGAATCCCCGACTCGCCCTGCTGCCTCCTCCTCCCAGGGAGGTTCTGCAGAAGGGACAGTGGCTGCAGGTGGCCAGGGTCTCCCCCAGCCTCCCCCAGGGATGAGTGTCTATGCTGCCAAGAGGGTGATAGGAGAAACCCAGTGGAGCGCTGAGCAGCTAGAGCAGGTACAATAACCGATTGAAGGATGAATTGTGGCTTTATTTATGGCAGTTTGTGCAGGTTAAATGTTTTTGCATGCTTTCTTGACAAAGCATAACTCTATCCCAAAATGTTGTACCTCACTCAATTTAAAATACGTGCATCTCTAAAATTGTTCTAAAAACAGCTCATTTCAAAAAGCAGTTGGATAATAGATGTTTTTGGATTACGTCTGAACCCCTGTATTTTAAGGGCTGCATAATGAGTATAACTTCTTCATTGAGTATTTGGTTTCAACAGTGTAAGCTGGGCATAGTAAAGTTCATGGAGGCAAAGCAAGTTCCAGAGGTGGAGACAGTGGTGCACCTGGTGGTGGCGTCAAGCGACACCCGACACAGTGTGGCCACTGCAGCTGATCTGGAGCTGAAGAGCAAACAGAGGTAGGTGGAGGACCTTTAATCATCTCTGGTTTACATGTGCTTTACAGAGTATTACGTCATGTACTCAATCTTTCTTCTAACTCAGTAAATTATACAATAAAATATCTAATTATTAGGTATACCCGTTGAAATTCACAAGCTAAAACCATTACTCTCTAAATGATTGATTCTTTACCAATAACTTTTTCTTTGAAGTTTAACCAGATTGAAGGCTGGCATCAACATCCATCAGAAAGAAATGCTGAAAGCACAAACGTTTATTCATATCATTGGTCATGTCCTTGTTCTACTGTCTTCCAGCATCATTGATTGGAACAATCCTCTAATTATCAACAAGATGTACAAGGTGTATCTGGGGGATGTTCCTCTTAAAACAAAGGTTTGTAAACATTTACTTTGCAAGTTCACCCGAGAGTTTAAAAAAATGCATAAAATACTGTTTTCTATGTGCACTAGGGAGGCAATGTGAAACAAGAGCTGAAACACGAACCAGTAAGCACAAGAGTCAAACTGAAGATCCTGCCACATCTTCTGCGGTCACGCCTAGCCGCAGAGTGCTTTCCAGCTAACATCCAGGTAGGCTCTTTGTCCATGCTTGTGGGTACATTTGTGTATTCCCAATTTTCAAAGTAAGTCTGTCGGTAGGCTAAATTATTTTCAAGGACATGCTCCAGTGCGTTGTACAATCATTCCTTTCCTTTCCTCGGTAGGTTGTGTATGATGGTCTGTTTGGAGCCAACACCAACAACAAACTTCTGTCTCTCACGTTGCAGTTTGTCCATCACATATGCATGGTGTAAGAAAAGTGTACTTTTTCTAGATACATCCATGTTTAATTTCTCAAGTGTTGCTGTTTTTTTCACTTAAATAATATTTGTTTTTTTAAGATGTCCTGACACTAATAAACCTTTGGGACTAATGCTGCTTAATGGTCTCACCAAGCTCATCAATGAATACAAGGAGGTAAAACAACAAGTGACAACACATATTTAAACTGTCTGCATTTATGGTTTAATTTCATATATACCTACTAAACATTTGTTCTCGCAGGATCCAAAGCTGCTAAGTGTTGCCTACTCTGCTGTTGGAAAGCTGTCAAGGTATAATGAAAAAAATACTAATTTTTTTCCTTAAGCATTGCTAGCTTAGTATGGTATTTTAGAATAACAAAGTATTCTATATTTTATATCCTCTCCTCTAGCCGCATGCCACAGCTGTTTACTAAGGATATTGCACTCGTACAGCAGTTTTTTGAGTCCATGTGCAAGGTAAGTGAAAGATCTCTCAAAGATCTGACATCAAATGCAATGAAAACTCAGCAGCACACAACAATACATTATAAGAAAACATGGTGTGTCTGAAATTGATATTTCCAAAATTCTGTCTTAAACTTTAGGAGGAGGCCGATGTCCGTCTCGCCATTCAGGAAGCTTTGTCTATGATGGTTGGAGCTTATGCCAACCTACAGGGGGCACTGCTGAACCTAATGGAGGCACTGGTGGCTGCATACATTGGAAAGGTGAGTCTACATGGGCAAAATTTGTTTTATGAAGACTTTTAATGTTGATTAGCTTAGTAAGTAGTCATGAGGCAAATCAAGAACTCTAGTTTCATATTTTTGTGGCAGCCGGAGGTGCAAGTTCGCCAGGTGGCCATGAAGTTTGCCAGCACCGTGTTTGGTCCTGATCATGTGCCATCAAGATACCTGCTGCTGTTGGCAGCTGGAGACCCGTAAGTCCCAAAATACACAAAAAACTTCTCATAATGGTAAACTATTCGCTGCACAGCAATTTATTAAGTTATGAAAGCACTTTTTATATCCTTCACACAATAAGAGACAAGTAAGATGGGAGATGGTTAACGCTAAAATTAGGTGTTAATGGTTTACTTTATTGAGTGGTGCCAAAAAATTAAACAAGTTTTTTTTTTTTCTTCCTGTGTTTAGAAGAGAGGAGGTGTCTGGGGAGGCCAAGAAGGTGCTGAGAGCTTTTCCTACCAAGAGCTCAGAGAAGGAGGGACCAAAGCCAATGCCCTCCTTTCCTGACATGGTGGCCTATGTCCAGGAGAAGGTGAGGCTCTGTGCTTATTTTTTATTCTCTCTGAGACAATACACCCAGGTTACACCCATTTTGGCTGAAAGAAATAATGAATTGTTTTTATCTTGTCATTGTCAGGCGGCTCAGAGGATCAAGACTCCCGCTAAGTACATTGTTGGAACCTCCACTATTCCTTTCAACCCGTCTGCATTTGGGGAGGTAAATATAAATTGGTTATGAGCCTGTGACAGCCATACATAGTGTGACATGGGATGGGTTTGCAAATTCAGTTTGTATTTTTTGCAGCAGACACCTAATTTTTCCCTGTCTTCCTAGATCGTGCTCTACCTGAGGATGTGTTTAGCCCACAGCGCCGGGGTTACACCCATGTCCACACGTCTGGCAGACATGCAGGACGATGCACCAGGCATCGGACGCTACGTCCACACACTGCTATCCTCTGAGTCTCAGTCAAAGGGTTCTGAGGCAAACCCTGTTCATATCTACATGGATCTGCTGCAGCAACTGCTTTCTGCTGTGGGAGGTGAGAGATGTTAACCTGCTCTTTCCTTAGGGCCATTATACTGCAGGTTCAAGTCTGGTTACTATTGTTACAAAGGGTTTCATAGAACGTCTAGGATGATTTTGAAGTATTACAAGTAGGTTATATTAATCACACTTGGGTCTGAATCGGGTCATGAGTTAATTGGAGTGGTACACAATGCATTGGTTTTGTTTATTGAACCTATTAAGAGTCATGTGTGCATCTATATGGTGTTATATTGTAAAAAAAGAAACGAGTATATTGATATAGATAATCATGTTTAGAAACACTCTCCATGTGTTATTTATTGTACTTTCATTTTTAATCTCAACAGGAATCACAGTTATGTACTGTCTACTGGAGATCGTGTCTGTCTGCCCAGACAAACTGGCTCCTAGATTTATTGATAAAATTGACTGGATTAAAGTGAGTATTTCATTTATCCATGTGTTTATTTAAATGTAGCATGGAGGCAATTCTACATTTGGATTGATTGTGCTTTAATTCATTAGTGAGACAAATATCAGCACCACTAAACAAGCTGTCCTGTGATATTGTAAAACCATGAGCCAAGTTCATATTTCTCCACTGTCAGTGCATTCAGCTGTAATAACAGATGTTTTCACCTCCAGAGTCTGATGAACACAAATAAGGAGGACATGAGGGAGCTCGCAGCCCAACTCTATGCTGTGGTGGTTTCCACCATGACTGGCAATGAGCTGCAGACGGCTGTGTACAATCTGCTCAAAATCACCAAAGACAACCATGTATGCCACTTTGTTTCTTTGGGGCACTTGAACTTTTTTTTTATATTTTAAAAGTGTGTTTTTTACCTTGTGTAAATGTTAATTGGTTTTGTTGAACCACAGAGTCCTGAGAGTCAGCATGGTGCCATCTTGGCTCTCGGTTACATGGTGGGAAGGTATATGATCAAAAAGAAAGCTGTCACCTCTGAGGACTCTACGCACGACATGGAGCAGCAAATAAGCATCACCTTACAAGGAGATGATGAACTTGTTGCCATGGCCACCAAGACAATTGGTATGTAATTATTTTTGAAACAATTTACTACTTAATTTAATGACTATAACAGCTGTTAGAATACAATATATTGATCTTCTAATGTATTTGCCTATATTGTAGTGAGGAGATATTTAGAAAATAGTTTTTATCTCCTAACAACATTCTTTTCTTTTTTATTTGCCATTAAACCTTTTGTGAACAAACAAATTATTTCTGTCTTAATGGGTTCATCCACTCAGTATGGGTTCACCTGTGTAGACTTATACTATTCTTTATTAATCCTTTTGGGATGACTCCCGCAAGGAAAATGACATTTCTAGCAAAAAAATTTAGCAAAAAAAATACAGTATAGAGAGAAAAAAATAGGAAGACAGTATAAATAACTGTAATAACAGCAGCAACCACAAGCACCTTTGACTATAAAAAAGACATTTACCATAAATTATCAAAGTGTTAAGTGTTAGAGTGTTAAAGTGTCCAGGTATTAATGCAAGTAACATTAATACCTGGACACCCCAAGAGAGGAGTTGTAGAGTGTAATAGCATGAGGGACAAAGGAGTCCTTGAGTCTGTTGGTCCTACACTTCGGAAAGAGCAGCCTTCCACTGAACAGGCTCCTCTGGGTGCTGATGACGGTGTGCAGGGGGTGACTTGCATTGTCAGTAATGTCCAGCAGTTTGTCCAGTGTCCTCCGCTCTGCCATTGTCACCAGTGAGTCCAGCTTCATGCCGACCACAGAACTGGCCCGCTTGATCAGTTTATCCGGTCTGGAGGTGTCCTTCTTGAGTGTGCTGCCACCCCAGCAAACCACAGTGTAGAAGAGAACACTCCTGTCCGAGGTATTTGTATGACTGAACCGCCTCCACCTCATCTCCCTCCGGCAGGACTGGTCGCGTTCTTGGTCTGGACCTTCCAAAGTTAATGACCAGCTCCTTCTGCTTAGAGGTTTCGAGCTGTATGCAGTTAGTGCAAAACCAGAGAGTAAAGTCCCCAACTAGACTCCAATAGTCCTTCTCCCTGTCACCCCAGATACACCCAACGATGGCTGTGTCATCGGCGTACTTCTGTATGTGACACAGCTCCGAGTGTACAGGGGGAAGAGAAGGTGGGCCAGCACCGTGCCCTGGGGGGCTCCAGTGCTCCTGACCACATTGTCCCTCCATCTGACGTACTGTCAGTGAGGTAGTCTCTGATCCAGTCTACCAGAAAGGGGTCCACTCCCATCCTGTTCAGTTATCCTGAAGTATATGGGGCCGGATGGTATTAAAGGCACTGGAGAAGTCCAAGAAGAGCATCGTCACTGTGCCATTCCCCTTATCCAGATGGGAAAGGACCCGGTGTAGCATGTAGAGGATGGCATCCTCCACACCAACATCTGGCTGATGTGTGTGTCTGTGTGTGTGTGTGTGTGTGTCTGTGTCCGTCCAGGTTCCTTCCTGGACAGCAGTATTGCACTTCTGGCTGTAGCAGCGTGTACAGCTCTGGGAGAAATAGGCCGTAATGGCACCCTACTCATCCCTGCAGATGGAGTGGGCTTCACCAAACTTTCAGTCGTGGAAAATCTGCTGTCTCGCATCCCTTCTGGCAAGGAAAGCACAAAGGTAACCAGCGACTACACAAAAGGAAGTGGTTGCTTCAATGTTTTTTTTTGTGAGGACACGTATTCATGTATGATGCATCTGATCCTCAGCTGAAAGATTTGTAACTCCTATATATTTTAACTATCTTGTTTGGATATCACCATCTGTCCATGTATGTGGTCCAGATGAAGGAGCGATCAATCCAGACCTTGGGTTACCTACCTGTGGGAGATGGAGACTTCCCTTACCAGAAAAAGCTGCTGCAGGGTCTCATGGACTCTGTAGAGGTAATGAAAGATTCTGACCGACAGTACTTTTAACAACAGCAATGCAGACTTTTACAAACACAACAACAAAGCAGTTAGAGCTAACCGATTGTTTGGGAACATTAGTAGGCACGCTTTCTGAAAGAGGGAAAAACAAATGGAGTATTTTTGCATTGTTAGGTAATGGGTCTCAAGCTGATGAATCAAACCTTCAATTATTGGCAGGAGTGGGAATTTTTGCACTCTCAAATTAACATTCATCGACATGGTCCACATTTGAAGCTGTTTGGGGGCTAATTATTGGAAACTTTGCTCACTTTTTTCCTTTTTTTTTCTTAAGGCCAAACAGGTGGAGCTCCAGTTTGCAGTTGGCGAGGCTATAACCAGTGTTGCAATAGGCACTAGCTCTGGAGCCGCCAGAGACCCGTGGACCTGCACCGAAGACCAGTACACCCCACCACACAGTAAGTCCTTTTAGTTGTAGTAGTTGAATTTTAGTATGTTGGTTTATTCTGTACACACATCTATTGCATATCTGTCACTCCAGGGAGAAGGACCGCCTCCTCAGTTGCTCTTTCTGATGTTTCTTCCATTTTTGTTTGGGGAGTTTATTTAAATTAAAATAATTTTTTTTTTAACAAAGGTTGACCTATGCTGAACCGATTAGAAATCTGTGATATTGGGCTATATAAATAAAATAACTATATACAATGACTTAATTTGTACTTCTTTGTACGGGTTTATATATTTTGGAATAAAACTGACCTGCAGTAGTAATGGATTAGGTTATCTTTGAAGCTAAATTTACACAAATTAGATTGATTTGGTTGTCAAGTACGTGTTTAGGATGATCTTTCACATTGCAATATTTTTTTATTTTTTTTCAAGGGGTCAGATTTATCTGACTATCTCTTTCATAATGACAGGTTTGTCACAGTGAAATACTTAATGATGAAAGACATATATCACTTAGGTTTAGCAGCTAGTGATCTGATGTGTGAACAATTAAGTAGGCCTGAGCATATATTTACATACAATGGTATGTACTTTTTTTATCTGAATATTCATTTTTGTCCCTTAACAACATTTACACTATCTTCCTTTCTCTATTAGATGTGAAAAATAATGATATGGTTCCTTGGGCCCTCAATTCCATCCTGGCCAGGTATATTCCCAGCCAGAACCCCCATGTCCGACAGGCATCCTGCATATGGCTGCTTTCCCTGGTCAGGAAACTCAGCCAACACAAGGAAATCATGGTGGGTGTATTGTGCAACTATATACCTCTGAATCTAAAGATAAACCCGGTCATAGTTCAAAGACTGAGCTCTGATAACCAAGAGAGTGATCATTTAACAGTAACTGTTAAGAAGAGTTTTGTTCCTTTTGTGAAATTGTGCATTACCTTGTTTTGGAATGTAAGATCTTGAGTTTGCACACCAATCCTGCCATTTTCCTTTTGAAAATGTCAGATGTTAAAAGACGACTATGACCTTATATTTAGGCTAATAACTTTATTGTTCTAGTAATAGTTTTTGGAACGCTTTTCCTTTTCTTTTCTTCACATTTGTCACAGAAGGTGTCTGTATTTAAAAATTACCTTTTAGTTGTAGGAAATACATAATCCTTTTATTCTCTTAATAAGGAAATCATCCGTGGTTGAGGGCTATGTTTTTTTGTAGCAAAGAAGGACACATTTCAGACTTGGTGTGTATACCTTATGTCAAATCCTTTGTGTTTGTCAAACATTAACAAATAATTTTGGCTTTACTCCTACAGTCCCATTTGAAGGAGATTCAGGTGGCCTTCATCTCTGTTCTCTCAGACCCTGATGGTAAGAAAAGACTTCTATTTAACGTGACTGTTGGATTGATCTGTTCATTATTGACACCAGCCAGTGCTTTTTATAAATGCTTTTGTGCATCATTCTGTCCTTCCCAATTCTTAGTCCATCCTTTTTTTTTTTATTTTTTTTTTTTATCTAGACTTGAGTCAGGATGTGGCGTCTAAAGGCCTGGGCCTCGTCTATGAGATGGGAGGAGAGGATGACCAGCAGGAACTGGTGTCTACCCTGGTGGAAACACTCATGACTGGCAAAAGGTGAGTGGATGGTTTAGTAAAGGTGGAGAGAATGAAACCGAGAGAGTCACAAGCGGCTGTGGTTTCCCCTCTGCAGGGGAGAAGAAATAAGGTAAAAACTGTTTCAGTAAGATATTCGTAAATTCTTATTTATCTTTGCAAACAGAGTGAAACACACCGTTTCAGAAGATACAGAGGTGTTCCAAGGAGAAGGTTTGGGGAAAACACCTGATGGGTAAGTCGTATGTCGGCACTATTTTTTTGCTTTCCAAATGTAAATGCAAAAAATTCTCCTTGTGCGGGTTTTGTGTGAAGAAATTGATCTTGGTCTCCCTCTTGTATTGATGGCTCTTGGCAGTCATGGCCTGACCACATATAAGGAGCTCTGCTCATTGGCCAGCGACCTGAATCAACCAGATCTCGTCTACAAGTTCATGAACCTAGCCAATCATCATGCCATGTGGAACTCCCGCAAGGTATCGAGCATGCATCATTCTCATCCTCAAACTCTTTCCCATCCACCACATGTACCACTTCTTCCTAGCTATCTGGGGTTGCCTCACCCTTTTTGCACCTGACCCCTTCTACTTTTAGGGAGCAGCTTTTGGTTTCCACATAATTGCAGCCAAGGCCGGAGAGCAGCTGGCCCCATTTCTGCCCCAGCTTGTGCCCCGCCTGTACCGCTACCAGTTTGACCCCAACCTGAGCATTCGTCAGGCCATGACCAGCATCTGGGATGCCTTGGTCACTGATAAGACCCTGGTAGGAGTTTAGTCCTGTGCAACATCCACATGCAAAAACATATACATACTACACGCATGTACAAACAAATAGATGTAGACAAAGATGTAAAAGAATATTATCATTAAAAGTCATGTGAGCAAGTTGGTTTGTTCTGATGTGTTTCAGGTTGATAAGTATCTTAAGGAGATCCTGCAGGATGTTCTTTCCAACTTGACCAGTAACACCTGGAGAGTGCGCGAGTCCAGGTACAATAACAACACACACTCTAAACATCAAACTCCTAAAAATAACAATTAGTTAGACTGTTATTATCTAATTTGTCAATTTTATTTTGCCTGTTAATTCATTGTGTGAGGCTAAACGCTCCGTAATGCATTTCATATTGTAATTAGGGCTGGGCGAAATGGACCAAAAGTCAAATCCCGATATTTTCAGGCTGAATATCAATATACTAAATAAATACCCCGATATTGTAAGTAAGTAGTTTTATTGAAACCGTCTGTTTCAGTGAACAGTTGAAAAATCAAATGAATAATTAATAAACAGGGTTTGTTCATCTGGTTCATTATTCAACAGGCTCAGCTGTTCAAAACAGCAGAAAAAAACACAAATTTGCAGACAGACACGCAAAAGAAAATAAGAAAAAACTAACATTTTAATGTTTTAAATGTTTTAAAGTAAAATATCTGAATACTCCTTAAAACTGCAAATTTAAACTATATCAATATATGCCATATGGTCTAATTCCATATCACATTAAAAAATGTATCAATATGTTTTTTATATCAATATATTGCCTAGCGGTAAAAACTTAATTGATATTTTCAAGCAAAGTGAGTGGGTTGAAATGGCAACACTATATTTGCACAGGAACAGGGTCTTTCAACAACATGTATAAGGTGTTACATTTTCATTTACATATTAATATTGTAGTCTAAAGGTAAAGAAGCCCAAAAGCATATGCTACAATATTGTAAAGTAAGAGGAAATCTGTTTTTGATGAATTGGTTCTCCTTCCAGCTGCCTGGCCCTGAATGACCTGATTCGTGGCCGCCAAGCTGATGATCTCATAGATCACCTGGCAGAAATGTGGGAGACATTGTTCAGAGTCCTTGATGACATAAAAGTAAGCAGGAAATAATTACAATCACTGTTACCCATCTAGAGCAACGGATGGCAATTCTATAATAGTTCACAAATAGAACACATTGCAAAAAACTGTGGATTGACACACTAGATGATGAATAATATAAGGCTATCATGAAGCATAGATATTACATTCGCAAAGCAAAATAACTACAAATAAAAAAAAGTAAAAGTAAAAAAAGTAAAAAGTAGCATTACATTAATTTGTAATGTGTCATCTTGTATTTCAGGAATCTGTAAGGAAAGCAGCAGACCTAACACTGAAGACACTCAGTAAGGTAAAGCTGTTTGTTACAATGTTGGCCTGAATGTATGTACATTTTTGTAATTGTTTGCCTGTTTCTAATCGCTAACAAAACAGAAACCAACAAATTACAAAAACTAGGTGGGGAAAAAAACATTGTCGTTAACGGAAATAAAAAACAAGGTATTACAAAAAAACGATAACTAACTAAAACTGTAATGTCTGTTTGCAAAACCAACTAAAATAAAATTATTAAGTAAAATGTACTAAGATTTTTTTAGCTTTGTCAATGTCTTTCGTAGAGCAAATAACGTTATGTCATTCTGAGTCTAACATTTCCAGGATGTGTTTCCTACTGGGAACCCAGAAATTCTGTCATTCCATGTCAAACAGAACACTACAGGCGGGCTTTCACCGGCGACCCAATAGCTGCTGGTTAGTAAATACGCTGGAACACCAAAAGCAGGAGGAAGTGTGGGTTTATATGTATTGATACAGGGATGTCTACACAACTGTGTGAGTCGATTTACTTCGAATGGTTCGCCACTTTACTTGGACCAAAGTTCCAAACGCCTGTTGATGTCTGTCATCTTTAGTCGATTGGCTATTTAGGTTTTTTCCTGGTCATTTTGCACTTACTGCGTCTTGCGTAGACTGACTACATATTTTTGCTCATCATAAGCACATTTTATGTAGCCTACGGATGTTATTTATTGTTGAATATATTTAGAATACATATTTTTGACCTTTTTTGAAACTTGCCCCTGAGAAATAACCCATATTACAAAACTGACTAAAACTCACACTAAAACTAAGAAAAACCAAACCAAAACTAAGCATTTTTTAAAAAATAAACTTAACTAGCAAACCCGCTTTAAAAACTAATTGAAACTAAACTAAATTTTAAAACAAAAAGACAAAACTAATGAAAAATAAAAACTAATGAAAAATGCAAAACCATAATAACCTTGGTAGAAATGTCTGTCTCACAATCTGTCCAGGTGTGTACTCGTATGTGTGAGTCTACAGGCTCTGCAGCCCAGCGAACCGTGGCCGTACTGTTGCCTACCCTGCTGGAAAAAGGCATTGTCAGCAATGTCTCAGAGGTCCGCTCACTAAGGTAACGTCTCTGTCCATAAATGTGCTTTTGGTTGTCCCGTTTGACTCTGAAGTTGCATATGTAGAAGCAACTTATGCTGTTTGTTTCTCTTTCAAATACAAAATTAACATTGTTGTAGTGGGGGTAGACAGCAAACTGGGTGAGGATGTTTTTTTTACATTATAACTGTTTAAAACTATGGCTGTCCCTCTATTTAAAATATTTAAATCGTGATTAATTGCACAGTTGTCCATAGTTAACTCAAGAGTAAAAGTAGATTTTTTTTTTTAAACATTTCATTTTGTTCATCCACAGCTAAATTAAACCTGATATGTTTGTTGACTCATTGAACTACTTGTTCATCTCAATCACCAAGGCAACACAAGTTTACTAACATGAAGTTGAGCCTCATGGCTCTTTTAGTTGCCACGTTACCTGGTTGTAATTTTGTGCCATAGCATTGTCTGCCTCTTTCTCTCTGATCCAATCTATTATATTCCCTACCAGTATTCAGACTCTGGTGAAAGTAAGTAAGACGGCCGGTGCCAGACTAAAGCCTCATGCTCCCCGGTTGATCCCGGCCCTGCTGGAGGCCCTTAGCACACTGGAGCCTCAGGTCCTCAACTACCTCAGTCTCAGAGCCACAGAACAAGAAAAGGTAACCTCAGCCGTCTACCACATCTTCCCCCAGTCTGGTAACCAAAGCGTTTAAGTTCTATCATCGGTTAGACTCCACATTGCAATAAGTTGTGCTCTTTCTGCCTCTCTAGAGTGCCATGGATAGTGCCAGGCTAAGTGCTGCCAAGTCCTCTCCAATAATGGAGACCGTTAACATGGTAAGAAAAAAAATCATCATTATTTAGTTGAACCTCAAGTACTATTTCCTTGACCTTTTTGGATTTTCAACCCAGTTTCCAGGTGTTGCAGGAAAGGAAGGTTTCTATTTGACAAAACATGACAAAAGTCAGTGAGATCTGTTTTGTAAGGATCTGTCTTGTGTATCCCTGTGCTCAGTGTTTGCAGCACCTCGATGTTTCCGTGCTGGGAGAGCTGGTTCCCAGGCTCTGCGAGCTGCTCAAGAGCGGAGTAGGCTTGGGCACCAAGGTAACCACACATCTGCAGTCACTTATTCTTAAATTGTCTGAAAATGGTTGATGCTTTGATTGTCTTTTTAAATCCACCCTTTGGTATTTCTTGGCCTTTGTCTCCTTATGTCATAAAGATAGTGTATCGAGTCAGCCTGTTTGTGTTTGTCTCTTTTTACTACATAGGGTGGCTGTGCTAGTGTAATTGTTTCACTCACAGTGCAGTGCCCCCAGGACCTTACCCCATACTCAGGTAAAGCACAAGTATGCTCATTTGTTCCTGTAATATGTTTTCTGTTTGGTGCAATTTAACTAAAGACAAAGATTTTTGTTGTTTCCAGGTAAACTGATGAGTGCCCTGTTAAATGGCATTCATGACAGAAGCACTGTGGTACAGAAAGCATTCGCCTTTGCTTTGGGACACTTGATCAGGGTAAGCACCACTTCTGTTAATCAATCTTGCTATATTATTACACCATAGGTTGTTCTCAGGGACTCAGAAGGCACTTGTTGTATTTGTCTTTCCCATCAGACCGCAAAAGACGGCAGTGTAGAGAAACTACTACTAAAGCTCAACAGCTGGTACTTGGAGAAAGAAGGTAAGACAGCAGAAAATCTACAATTTTTACTCCAAATGGAATGATTCTGTATGTGCATTGAACCAAACTGTAACTTTTATACTCTGCTCTCTTCTACTCTCTATTTTCTCAATTCTCTCTCACTCCCAGAGCCAGTGTACAAGTCTTCATGTGTGTTGACCATGCACGCCATAAGCCACTACAGTCCTGATGTGCTGAAGGGCCATGCTGGAGTGGCTCTACCACTGGCCTTCCTGGGTATGCACCAGGCTCCAGGTCCGGATGAGGAGAAAGGAGAGAGCCATGATGCCACGCTTTGGGCTGAGGTGTGGCAGGAGAATGTCCCAGGTGAGAAACACGCTACAGTACAAAGTTGTGTACAGTTAAGGTTGTTTAGAAGAAGTAAATGAAAAAAAAGGAAAAAGGAATAAATGGAAATAGCATTTTTTTTTTTTTATTGGTATAGACTAAAAACACAGTCCAATCATAGCATCTGTATCATGTATTTTGTTATTTTTTAACTTTGATTCTAGGAAGCTTTGGAGGTATCAGACTCTACATGACAGAACTGATCGCTATCACACAGAAGGCACTGCTGTCCCAGTCCTGGAAGATGAAGGCTCAGGGTGCAGCTGCTATGGCAACTGTTGCCAAGGAACAGACAGGCTCATTGGTGGCACCACACCTTGGGATGGTGCTAGTAGCTTTAATGCAAGGACTGTCTGGACGCACATGGGCTGGCAAGGTAACGGACGGTGATACAACAGCCGAAGAAAAAAGTAAGAGAGATTGTTGTTTTACAAAATGAGTTATGATTTCATATATTCTTTCTGTTTGTTTCAGGAGGAGCTATTGAAAGCTATTGGATCAGTAGTCTCAAAATGCAGGTGAGACTCCTTGGACAACCTTTTATCTATTGTCAGTGAATTCAGTTTGCCCTCCAAATTAAACTGTTTATATATATATATATAATTATTAAGTGTGGGTACGTACACACACACAAAATATATATATATATATATTTTTTTTTTTTGTGTGTACGTACCCACACTTAATTGCTTCCATCATTCCTCTGGCTTTCAGCACTGAGCTGAAGAAGCCTTGCGCAGGACAACCCACCATCTCTGAGGTGCTGGAGGTTGTGTTGAAGGAATGTCGTAAGGAGAGTCTGGTGTACAAAATGGCTGCTCTGCGCTGTGCTGGAGATGTGCTTCACAGCAGCCAGGAGGACCGTTTTAACAACATGGCTGAGATCCTTTTTCCTCTGATCAAGAAGGTTAAATAACTTCTACTCATTTGATATTGCCTTTGTGTTATTTTAACGACATCAACATTTTAACCAGCCTGTTTAACCTATCTTCCTGATTCCCAACAGAACTGCCCAGAGAGTGGCGGTGCAGCACTGAGGTCCCGGGAGGATGATGATGATGATAGAGATGTGAAGGAGAAAGAGCTGCAGACAGAAGCTCTGCTCTGTGCTTTTGAGACTCTTGGGAAGTCGTGGCCCAGAAATCCTCAGACTCAGAGTAAGATACAGATAACAAGTTGACTGGTTCAGGGAAATTAACAAACCCTAAACCACATTCTCCACACTGTACAGTTCTTTGAAATATTGTACATTGTGTATGGTGACAAATATTAATCCTAAACACTATGATTGCAAAGGTAGGAGATTTTCATCTCAGTCTCAGAAAATATCACGTATTACGGTATAAATTATTATTATTATTATCAGTTACAATGACCCTTAAAGGAATGAAACCTGGTTGAACGAACACTTTATCATAATTTCAACATTAAACCATTTTTTAAAATGGAATTATGTGTAAAAAGTTTTCCTTTTAGAAAATAAGTTTTTCTGTTTTTTCCAAAATCATAAATAAGCAAATGTACATAGTATGTTGACAATCAATTGTGCATACCACAGTAAAACTGGATACTAATTAAACACTCCTACAACAATATTACGCTGCAAGATTTATGGCTTAAAAAAGTTTTCATTTCCTTTACCCTCTTGTTGAAGTTGAACACCCTGCTGGTCTTTGGACTCACTAGTCCGGTCTGTGGCCTATTGATTGAAGACAAGGGAGCAAGATTCAAGATGTAGATAAAAAATATGAGTTGCATTACAGCACTCTGAGACCAAGCCAATGCTTAACTTCAAGAGACTCAACTACAATCTCAGGGCTCAAGATCAGTGGCAGAACGGTTGTACTCCAGTTATGTGATGTTCTGAACGTTGTCTGTGTGCAGCTCGTTTCCAGGTGGAGGTGTGCAGCCTCATGTGCAAGAAGCTCAAGCTAAGCACCTGGAGAGTCCAGCTTGGTGTTCTACAGTCCATGAAAGCGTACTTCAAAGGGTAAGGACCAACCAAACAAACATTTTCTTGTCATTTGTTCCTTGAAATGAACCCTGAATTAATCAAGCTGATCAAAGTGTGCTCACAGTGAACATTTCCAATGAATTATTGACTGTATACATTGTGATGTTTTTCTCTGTAGGTTATTGCTGCTCGAGAAGGAAAGTGAAGACTTCAACGCATTGTCACACATCCTCACAGAGGCCTGTGCTGCTCTCACTTACCCATTAGGTAAGGGCCTCACAATGTCAGTGTACTTAGTGTTATAGTCTAATACGCCTGCATTTTATCTTCATGTTTGTGTCTTTTCAGAAAACAAAAATTACTCCTCTGTGAGGACAGAGGCCTTGTCAGTTGTGGAGCTGATTGTAAAGAGAACTGGAGGTAAGGATTTACTGCTACTAAGATTGTTGTAAAATGTATGTATGTATGTATGTATGTATGTTTGTTCAGTTGTAATTGACAAATGCAGCAAATTAAAAGGGGAGCCGAGTTCTTCTTCAGGGGTAGGGTTTCTCTTATTGTTATTGGATGTGCAATATACAAAGAGGTGTCACCTTTTTCAGCACTTCCGAGTTTGAAGGTATAACTGTATGTATCACAGATTATTGATCCAATTGTCCCTGATGAAATATTCTTGTGCCGTGATGCTAACAGAGAGCCAACAGTGGGACTGCGTGTCTGTAAAGAGCCGGGAGCAGCTGCAGCGCTCCCTGTCAACGCTGCAGTCAGATAGCAGACCTGACCTGAGGGATAAGGCCCAGGAGCTGCGCAGACACATCCAAAGCCAACCCTGAACTCACACACTCACACACTCACACACTCACACAGCTTTCACAGCTCACCAAGCCAGTCAGTTACATGCAGTCAAAAACGCAGAATATAACTAAATATAGCATCAACTCCTTTTTCCTTCATCAGTGAAACAAAACACATCACACACTCTTCACTCTGACCTCCTTTGATGCAGTTATCTTGTCCTTTTATTTCTTATCCATATTACCTGTGAGCTTTAAAGCTGGCTCCACTCAAGCTGACTGACTGATTCACATTTGTGGTTGACCAAGTGTGACTTTAAAGCTTGAAGAGAGACTACAGTGACACAACTTGCTCTGAGTCTGAACTCACAGTGACAAGTGGTGAAGGGCAGGGCTGTTATTGTAATGTGTCAAGTTTTATTTGGTTCATTTAAATGAACAGTAACATGATGATGATGATGATGATGATAATAATATAAACCAATGTGTTGGGTTTGTGGACACTGTATATCTATAGCCCCAAAATGGGGACTTTTACTACTGTTGTGGGTTTGCCTACTCATTTAGTATCACAACAACGCAACAACACGGTTGACTAGATGGCTCTCGTTCAAAGTTGCCTTTTCGGAGGTGTGGACCCTTCCTCGCTGTTTTACCACTGCTGCTGAGTAGTGGTAAAAGAGCTGAGGCCTTTAACATATTTCTCTCTTCTGTAAGTGATGTTCTTTCTTCCGTTTGCAAGGTCAATGAGCAAGACAGACAATTTTGTTTCTTGAGAATAAATATAAAAACCACCTACTGTTATGTTGAAAGTGATGCTATAGTTGTATGAATTTGTCCCTGATAAAATAAAACTACTTTGACTTTTTGAAAAGTGTTTTCTTCGTCTAAGAACAAATTGAGGGTTTTACATTCACTGTCAGGTCAAAGCAAATGGCACTTCTTTGGGGCTTAAAAGGCTTTAATTCAAATTTATGATCACATATTAATGATACCACAAGTACTAGTTATGTACATACATACATATACCGTAATGAAAAGCCAAACTTGCGTTTGTAAGTCAGCAAAGATAAAGTTACTAGGACAGAACTCCAATTTAATAATTTAAACAGACGTTTTGGGCAGCACCCTCCCACAGTGTATGCATGCAGTGGCAAAAAAACATTGTTTGTTGCTGAGGAAGGGCGCTGCCCAGGCGCGCCAGTACTATTTGTTTTATTACCATCAGCAAAACATTTTCATGCACATTAGTTGTATATTGTTTTTTTAATTAAGGTTTGTTTAACAGCCAATTAAATGTTACATCACATTCAAGGTCCAAAATCAGCTCCATCTTCCAGCCAACTGCAGGTAAAATATGCAAATGATGGTAGATTTGCTTCACTCACCAGCCAAAAAAACAATAGTTATCTATTTTTTTATAGACCTTTTTATTTTTATTAAACCATTATTTATTCATGGAAGGTTCACTGAGAGGCAGCCTCTCTTTTGCCTTATCACATTCACACAATTGCACACATTCATTCCTGGAAGCTGCCCGGTAGAACCAGTCTGATCTGAAGACCACTTCAGAGGTTAGGGGCCCCTCAGCGGTGGTAATGAGGGAGGGACAAGCACTGCTCTTTCACTTTCCCCACCCAGATTTTATCTGGTTGCTCTGGGGATTGAATTGAAGACCTCCCGGTACAACAAGCTATCTTCTCCAACCTTGCTGACTTGCTTTATTAACTAAAATACATGGACATGTAAGCTGCATATAAAACTAATGTGTGGCAGAAGAGCATGAACATAGACCAGGAAAGAGACAGGATAACTGACAACAGTTTAGGCAAAAGACATGTACAGTTAAAAAGGTTGAACAAACTCCAACAGCTGAACAAAGAGGACACATGCTATATAAATATAAACAAATCTTAAGATTAGGAAAAAGTAACAACAGAGGAAATGGTATACACAATTGATTGCAAGAAGTTGACCGATACTACTTTGGTAGTAGCGATATGGGAATACCAGAGCATATTTAGAATATGGCTGTTTGCAATGATTAGCTGATAAGATGTTTGTTCCTCTTGTGTTTTTGACGAGCCTTGTCTTGGCCTTTTTGGGGATGGTTGGCATCAAATCTGGCTGAGCGCAGTCCGTGTAACTGTGGACATGCCGTCGACAAACTTTGTCTTGAAGAGGACATTGGCATTGGTGAACATGCCATCCTTTAGCGACACCACCACAAACTGCAGGGACAGAAATGTCAAAAAGGTAAATTCAGTACGTTATGCTCTTTAATCCACTCATGACATGAGTAAGAATATGGCAAATGTGTACATGAGCACACTTGTTTATTTCGTGGTTGAAGTACTCTTCTGCACAACAGTTTAAGGCTTTGGGAGGGTATTTAGTAACATACTTGGGAGTGTCTGAAATGTGTCCGCAACATCTGTCCAATGTTCTGTGTGTGCGAGAGGTCCAGGGCAGCGTCCACCTCGTCTAAGATGTAGATGGGAGCTGGTTTGAACAGCAGCATGGCCAGGATGAGCGACAAGGCCACCAGTGATCTGAAAACACAGACATAAAGAGGGTGCTCAATAAAAGGGACGGACTTCATTATCATCCATGGAAACCTTTACATTCATAGTCATGCTGCTAAAATGGACTAAATAATTGCCCCAATGACCATAAAAGTGCTTTTGCTGACCTTTGTCCACCGCTGAGCTCAGTGAGGTTCTCCTTCCAGGTATTGCCCAAGGCCACCTTGAACTCAAGCCCTTCCAAGACACCGCCGCCCTGGGGAGGAGCCAGCTTAGCGGTGGCCCCTGGCAGCAGAGTGGAGAAAATAGAGCCAAAGTCCTTGTTTACCTGCAGAGGAGGACAACATTAAAGACATTACAGTGAGGTCCAAAACCATGGGACAGATGATCTAACAGTGAGAATGGTACCTGCTCTACTCCCCTCCACTCTACTCTACTTGCCATTGTTGGTTTTACATTACGTAAAAAAGTCCCTGGTACCCTTTTTTTAGTATCACCTCCACGGTCGTTTTTTTGCTGCCTCAAGCTTCTTTTGAAACTAAATTTGTCTTCTGCCAAGAATCAAAAGCAACACACCTTCAACGTTCTGTGTGTGTGTGTGTGTGTGTGTGTGTGTGTGTGTGTGTGTGTCGCGTTAGGTCACGTCAGTTTCCTGCTATGACTAACAAAGCCATGACTCGCCTCAAGCCTGAGGCAGTGTTTATTGTCTCTCCGTATACATAGCCCAATGTTAGATGAAACAGATATAAATTCAAATGTGCAAATAAAGGGGAGAAAAGAAGAAAAAAAAAGATTTGCTGAAAGAGAGCAGACCTTCTGCCACGCCACGTTAAGAGCCTCATTCTTCTTCTGGTCCAGCTCCTCGATAGTCTGCAAGATTTTGGCTTTGTCGTTCTCCACGATCCTCTTCTTCTTCATCAAGTCGTTGTACTGCAGGAAGGGAGACAAATGTGTGGGATAGAAGCAAATCATTCACAAGTTGCAGTGTTTTTTTTTATGTTGTTGCATTAGTTGACACAACAAACTCTTCCGGTGTCTTCGTCCTCACCCTTTCCTCGGCCTCGTTCAGCATGTTCATGGCTCTCTTGTTGACGTTTCTCTCCAGCTTGGTGGTGGTCTCCTCCAGCTTCTTCAGCCGCTGACCAGCCTCGCGGGGGTTGTTGGTCTTGAAGTCATACGATGTGTTGGGCTTGCCAAAGAACTGACGCTCCGACTGGATCCAATCATGTTCCTCCAGCATCCGAGACACCTGGAGGAAGAACAGATGACAAGAGAGAGAGAGAGAGAGAGAGAGAGAAATGTTTAGAGGACCCTAATCCTTTTAAACTTTCAGGGACATCATAGATCATGGGATTATAGTAGTGTACAGGACTAGGTGTCAGTACCTTGTCAGCAGCTTCCTGGCTGTCTTTGCGGTGCTTACTAATGTTGTGTTCCAGTTCCTTGATCTTCAGCTGAACTTCGTTGTTCTGCTCCCTTATTTTATTGGCCTCTGTGGTCTTACCCTGGAACATTTAATTGCATATAAAAGAAGAAGAAGATCCAATCAACTACGTACATACACAAATTAAAATTCCAAGCAGTGAAATTAGTTAGCACTAGACAATTAAGAAAGGGAAATATACAAATATATGAGGAAAGTCAAACTGTTTCAAGGACCTACAGTCCTCAGCATTAGGCCTGCACGATTCAGGGAAAAAATCGGAATCACGATTTTTTAGCTTACAATTGATATCACGGTTCTCTGCCACAATGTTTTTCTCACGAAGAGAAATGTTTATTGCACACATGAACCATGACAAAAGAAAACAAACTGGCAGTACATATAGCTCATTGTGCATCACCACAAGTAACATAGAGGCTTTAATGAAGAGGAGGGAGAGCATTGCAGCGCTTTAAGTCACTTTAAGTTATGTTTAAAACTCACAGTAGAAAGTAGTGTTTGTGATGCTGTAGGAGCCATTTGTATCCACTTTATTTGGTAAGGTTAATTCAGTTATTTATTTTAGCCACTTGGGGGAGTATTGCACTGGGTGTGGTATGTCACTGGGAATAAGGTATGTTTACAGGTGCGGTAATCCACGAGGAAAGGTGTGGATGGCGGGGAACACACGGTTCTTACTGTAGCCATGAACACGCCGCAACATTTTATTAATCAGCACTAGGTGAAGTACTATTTTATGTGAAGTGACCTTTTTTCTACCTTTATAATAAACGGGAACACCACCCAAAGACAATCAATGCCTGGACTCAAGATCTTTTTTTTTCTCTACGCGTTGAGAACACCCTGCCATCCATACCGAGGCTTATAGGATAGCCTCCACGGATGCAGTCGGCTGGTAAAATTAAATGAGAATCAAAGTCAGAAAAAAAAAAAACAGTTATTTATAAATTTAATCGCTAACAGGGGGTGAATTAAAATCGCGATTTTATCACGATTTATTGTGCAAACCTACTCAGCATTAAAAGGAGAAAAACATGTATTAACCTTGAGCTCTTTGTCCTGAGCCATGATCACTTCCTTCTGTCTGGCCAGCTCCTCCTGGGCTTTACGTACGGCCTCCTTCACAGCAAGAGAGAATGAGAGAATGGTAAAACAGGAACAGTAGAGTACACATATGAGCTCTTGGGGACAATTTCAAATTGTCTTCAAAGTACATCCTCTTAGCGGGACCATTAAACAATTCTACATATACACCTTAAAAATGCTACAGATACCTTGTTCTGTGACACAGTGCAAGCCATGCTGTCTATCTGTTCCTGGATGGCCCTCGTGGCTTCATCTACAGCCTGAATCTGCTGCTCGTAACCAGCCTGCTCCCTCCGGAGCTCCTCCAGCTCCAGGGCCACGGCCTCGGACTCCTGTGGGCGAGGGCAATAAAAGGAAACACATGCATTAAATTAACAAGAAGTATGAGCAGATTGTGGCCGAGTGTGTGTGATAGCATGCGTCAGGGTCAGTGTACCTGCTGTTTCTGCTTCAGCTTCTTATTGAAGGTGTCTGCTTTGGCCTTGGCTGCGTTGAGTTTCTGCTGCGCGGCCTTTAGCTCTTTCTCTCTCTCCGCCTCAGCATTCTTCATCTTGTTCTCCAACACCTTGAACTTCTCTTCTGCCCGTTTCTGCACCTCCTTGGTGACACGCAAAGTCTCCTCGCTCTCCTCTGTTCAAGCAAACACACCGCACAGTAAAGTTAGCAAAAAAAAAAAACACCAAATGCATTGTTTTAGTTTACATTTTCTATCAGACCTGTACACATGTAGGCCCTGGTGGAATTACACATCTAATGTCTGTTTTATACCGTTTGCACAAACGGCCTTGATGAAGCCAAATATTTTCCATTTTGTTATATACATTTGTGTGTATTCCAGCATTCTCACCGATGGCCTTGCGCAGCCTCTCCAGCTCCTCCTGCTGTTGGTGGAAAGAGCTCTGCTGCAGCTTGGCCTGCAGAATCTGCTCCTCTTCTACCTTCAGCTCTGACTGCTGCTTCAGCTGACGGTACCTGGAGGTTGGGAGGGAAACATTCAACGGAAGAAGACAAAAAAATGCAGGAGGAAAAAAATGGTTATGTGTTGGGATTTGATTAGTGAATTAAAATGTGTGCACTAACTCAAGCGACACAATTTCAAAATGTCTTCATCCCAAACGCCAGCAGACTCAATATAATTTTGTCCACAGGACTGTCCTTGTAGGCTGTGCCTAATGAAACGTATTGGTGATGCATGCACACTGTGTTCACTAAAGATGTTCACACAAAAAATATCTTACTGTAAATATGCACCGGAATTATAGCCAGACTAATACAAGAGTTTTGAGGCCATTACTGATATTAATATTTAAAACAATCTGAAAACCATACATATGCTACATTTCAAACATAAACAAACTCATGTGGATATGGATCCTTTGGATTAGAATTTTGACCAAGGTACATACTGAGAACTATTAAACTAAACTATTTAGAAGGGTGACACCGTTTCTTGCTCCTGATCGGCAGCTACACAGATACATCTCAGCTGGGCCAATGTGTTTCTTTACTAGCTCCAATCAGAAAATATTTAATTCATGTGGGTATTTCATGTGTGTATGTATTTGCATACTTCTCTGCAGTTCCTTTAAGGCTGGCCAGTTGTCTTTCAGTTTCTTGAAGCTGGGCTTCCTTGTCATTCAAGTTGTCCCGAACTTCCTTCAGTTCCTGTAGGCTGGACAAGACGGATGCTGACTTGGAGCGAGAGCCTGGCAGGGAAAAGGAAAGTATATTGAAAGGTCCATTGTATTGAGTGCAAGTCAGAGACTGTTATTCCGGATATAATTTAGAAGTAATAGATATTTGCATGTAGAGGATAACAAGATGGGGTGTGTTTCAAGGTACCCTTACATACTGCAGATGACTCACGCAGTGACATACACATGAATCCCCGTTGTTCTCACCTCCGGTCAGAGTTCCCTGTGGGTCGAAGATGTCCCCCCCAAGAGTGACAGTCTTGGTCATCACCTGCTTATCAAAAGCCACTCTTTTGGCGTTGTCCAGGGTGTCACACACAAGTGTGGAGCCAAAGACGTACTCCATGGCCTTACGCAGGTCAGATTCATAGCCTACCAGGGACAGAGCAGTGTGGACGTTGTCCTCTCCAACCTGACAGAACAGGAAGAGATGGTGAGTCAGCAAAGAGACTGTGTCATGTTTCAAGATCAGACAGGAATGACTATTTGATTTCCAAACGGGGCGTTCTTTAGATCTCTCACCAGGCGCTTGGCAGTGTTCACCACTCTGTCATTGAGTGTCTTGGCAGAGATCTTGTTCAGTGGGATGATGGTGTACCTCCGCTGCAGCTCTCCCTTCTCCAACAGCTTTTTACCTGTCACCTGGCAAAGGCAAAAAAAATAATAATTATAATAATCACCAACTCCAATTGCACTGCCTCACTGGTCTCCAAATAAAATAACATAAAAACATGATTGCACCCTGCCCACTAACACACTTACCTCTGTGTCAACTATAATGTTATAGAGACGTCCTCCTGCAACGACCTCCAGTCCTGTTGCATACGAGACATCACGGACTGTTATCAGGTTGGCTAGCAGCCCCTTTACTTTGCTACGGTCCCATCCTCGCTCCGGGTCCCTAGAAAACAGAAAACACATACAATGCTTTAAAATTTGGAAAGCTGAAACTCTTCAGGCCGCAAATTGATAATTCAGACAAACACTCAGATCTGACCAAATCTATTACTTATAGTTAAGAATCAATAGGATTATTGCCACCTCAGAAAGCATTCGCTCAAGCTCAGATCTACCCAACACGTGTTTCCACTCTCCTTATCTTACTGACGGCTCAGTTCTATTCAAATGTCAAGCAAGTCATGATAGCAACCACTGTTGCTAAAAAATGAAGCCAATGTAGAAGTGCCAAAAACTGCAATTCATCAAATTGCCACTTGAGGCTGGTACACATAGAATTATGAATCCTTGGGAAAAGATGGTTTTGTCCAAAGAAATGGGTTATTATGAGGGGCAAACTAAACAAAAGTAGGAACCTACATCTAGATTTAAAAAACATACACCACAGCAGTGTTTCCAATTCTCTCTCTCTCTCTCTCTAAGTATGTGGGAAACACTGTACAGTTAAGGAGATGAGTATATTAATTTAGGAAATCCTTACTTGTAGTCAAAGCGCAAGTTGGGGAAGCGCGACATAAGACGCTCATAGGTCTCTTTAAGTTTAGCGACCTCTCTGGACAGCTGCCGTCTTTTGTCCAGCAGATTCTCCTCCTTCCCATCTGAATACAGACACAAAAATATGTACAGACCCTAAACGTTAATTCAAAATGTATAACACAAGGAGAGACCCACACACACACACAAACAAACCAATCACACACACAAATCAGAATTTACCAAAAACCAAATAAATACCTTCATAGTTGAGTTTAGCTAGCTCAGCCTGTAGTTTCTCTCTGCTGCTTCTGACAGCCTGCAGGCTGTCCTGGTCCTTCTTGTAGCCACTGTCCATCTTTTTCACCTCTGCCTGTTTGGTCTTCAGCTCAGCCTGGGCATGCTTCAGGGTCATCTGGGCCTGGACCGAAAGGAGGACAGAGACAAGATAGATAAACATACTCTGAAAACAAGTATGTGATGTATAGTCACGCTAGCGAGCATAAATGGTTGTACTGAAAACTTTCCATCAAATATAAACTGGCAACCTGAAAACCCAAACATCCCATGCCCGGCAGATATGTCCTTTCCTCACCTGCTTGGCTTCAGTATCTGCCTTGCTCATGTCATTCTTGCAGGTCATCATCTGCCCAGCTAGTGTGGCCTCCTCTCCGTCCTCATTGGTGGAAAGGCCTGCTGACACAGCCCTAAAATGCTGCTCAGCTGTCTGCAGAGCTATGCTGTCCTTCTGTCCCTCCTCTTGTAGAGCCTGAAGCTGCTCTGTCAACTTAGAAACCTCTTTTTCTTTTACCACAAGCATTTTCTTGTCCTAAGGGTGACGGAAAACAACCACTGATCAATAATTCAGTTGTGCAAATTGCACTCATTTTATCTGAATTTCATTTTTTAATTGGTTTGACAAGAGATTTTGAAGTCATATAGGCACATTTTAGCAAAATGTATTGCCCCGTTACCTCCTCCATACTCTTGACAAGCTCCCCCCTCTTCTTGGTTTCATCTTTGACGTTCTGTTTTTTCAGGTCAAGCGCACTCTGAGCTTTGGCGTCGACACGTTGCACATCAGCTAGAGTCTCTTCCAGGGATTTTAATACTCCACTCACCTCCTACAGATGAGCAGGTGAACATCAAAAGCAAAGCAACATAATAGTATAACAACATAATATGACAAGATTTCTTTTTCTTGTTCTAGTTTCATTAAAACATTCAAAACATTATATTCTGATGGTCTACAGATGATTTCAAACACTTCTTTTAAAATGTTTCTTTGAAGCCAAGCGGGCCATCCAGGGGAAAAGGATTGAAATTTTTCAACAAAATTAACTTCAGAAGTACGAGGGAAATACAGTCTTCCAGTGTACCTGGTCTTTTTTCTTCTGCAGCTCCTGAATCTGGGCTGACAGCTCCTGGACTTTGCTCTCATTCTCGGCCATGCTTGCTTGCATCTCGGTGATGTTATTCTGCATCACCTTCAGGTTATCTGCTGACTTCAGCTTGGTTTCCTCTGCACACACAAACAGCCAGGCCACGTACAGCCGTGACAAGTGCTGGATCTCACGCATCAGCTTCTGGTACTCCAAGTACGATGAACGTTCCTGCAGAGGGAGGATAAAGGTAACGCATCATTCTTGCCATCACGTCGGTCACAGCGGTAAGTGTGTAAGTCTTGATTGTGAAAGCAGGGAACCTACCTCTTGGAGTTTATGCATAGTTGGAGTAATTTCCTCGTTCAGAATCTTAAAGAGTAAATAAAGAGAAACAGTTAACTATTTACAGTTTGTATAGTTTAACAATAGCCTTTGTATTTGTGGCAGATGCCCCCCTGGAGAACAAACAGAGAAAAAATGTCTCACATACTGTCTGAATCTCCTTCAGCTTGGCCTCCTTTTTCTCAATGGTTTTCTGAGCGCTAATCTTCTTACACTCATACATCCTGGTTCCCGCTGCCTCCTCAATCATGGCAAGGATCTGAAAGAAAAAGAAGAGGTCATCAGAAAACGTGCAAAAAGGCAGGACAATGAGACAGTACAGGTGGTGAGGTGATGGACAACATGTGTATGCTATACCTCAGGTGGCTTCATGTTCAGAACTTTGGTGATCCTCCCCTACAATATTGGAAACAGCACATTGTGTAAAATAATGCAGAGGGCTTCAAACACAAGCAGCGCATTGCTGCAGACACAAGACTGACCTGCATGATGAGGAAATGCGGGTTGTTGACGTTGAGGCCAACAGAGCAGAACAAGTCCTGCACCCTGGTGTTGTTTGCATTAACTCCGTTGATTAGGTACTTGTTCCTGCCACCAATTACCACCTTAAAAAAAAAGATATAACGTTAATCGTAGTATTGGCATTGCATACACTAATCTTGTACACCAATGTCCGAGCCTTCTTTATCTATTTCTTTGCCAACCTGTCTGGTGACGGTGATCTCATCATGGGTTTCGAAACCCAGAGGACTCTGGCTTTTGTTGGAGTTGTCAAAGGTAATAGACACAGTGGCCTTGGTGATACCACCCTGTCCGTTTTTGTAGACCAAGTCCTGGAGGTTGGAGGCTCGCACCTTTCAAGTGAAAATCAAACAAAGAGATACAAGTTTAAAGAGTGAGCCGTTTTCTCAAGATGCTTTTAGCTATGCATACTCTGTGTTGACCATACCAAACTCTACAACAACTAGGCAACTTTCAACATAGAGCTTAATGACATTATAGACAATTACACACTTACATGGCTGAGGTTGGAAATGCCCAAAAGGAAACATATCGAATCCAAAATGTTGGACTTGCCACTGCCGTTAAGTCCTGTGATGGCGTTAAACAGCGGGTCGAAGCAGTTGATCTCCGTCCTCTGTGCGTAAGATTTGAATCCTTCAATAATAATAGACTTGATGTACATCTTTAGGCTGTCCGACTCCGGTGTTTAAATTCCAAATCGGTAAATAAAAGCTGAAGCACTATAGGTTACAGACCAGTGTTTACAACATCCGACAACAGGAAAACTCGTTCTTCTCTTTCTAACTTGAATTTTGGCGGCAGGCATGGAGCCATAGACAGTTAAGGAAGCCGCTATCGGTCCGTCCCCTCTGTGCCTGCCGGGGACGGGAGGAACTGGAAGAAATTTACAGTATCTTAACACCATGTGTACACCTGTTCAATATGTATCAATATACAAATAAGACTGACTCTAAATTAAAATAGAATTGGCAAAGAACACCGTTTCAAACCTATCATGTATATGTTATTAATATTTATTTTTTCTTTTCGTCAGGCACATTTTAAGGATACTAACTCCTCCTTGTCGCCTGCAATGTTCTGGCGCCACCTGTAGGTACCAGGTAGGTACAAACAAAGATCCTCTGGTTGCGCAATCACAAGTGAAAGGAAATATACTGTAACTCAACACAAAACACAAAAAGATAGAAGAAGAATCAATATTTACAGTCTATGGGAGGGATACAGAAAAAATGTTTATCACCAGCGATGGTAAGACTTATGCACTTGAGTATTATCTAGTGCAACTATTTTGATAACAATAGCATGTAGCTTTTTTTTCATTTTTAAATGATGATTCGACCATATAAAATAATGAAAAACGTACTTACAAACAAAAGAAAGGCATAGCATTATTCCTAATTAAAGGGCCATAGGCTTGAGTCCAAGTCCCCTGTCCTCCTTTACCTTTGACCTTTATATAAAATGTATTTCTTTTTTTTTTTTCTCAAATTGTATTTATCAGCTAACTGGGAATTTAGTGTTACATTATTGTTATTATAATGAATAATAATATATTCTGTAAATTTGGTTTCAATATGAAGGCCTAAATGCATATATCGTCTTCTCAAATTGTATTTATCAGCTAACTGGGAATTTAGTATTACATTATTGTTATTATAATGAATAATAATATTTTCTGTAAATTTGTTTTCAATTTGAAGGCCTAAGTGCATATATCGGCCGCTGTTTAAAAGCCTTCTCAACAAAGCAAGAAATAAAAACAAAACCATCTTTTTTGTGGTGAAAAAGGGATCAATATATCATTATATATTGAAATCAGCCTATTAAAAATCTACACCAAATATTAATATATTTGAAGTGTTATAGGATGTTATAGAATGTAAGGTCCCAGGATGTTAAATCTCCCCCCCACCCAACTGTATGGATAGGGCCCGAACTGAAGTTATAAGCTACCATTGGTTAGCCTATGGCATCACAGACAAGCTTCTATAGGAATAATCCAAATAAAACAAAACAACAAATAATAAAAGAAAGTGGATTACTAACTTGATGCCACATTTGATGATTCTACTTTTAAGAAGGCTGAGGCAGAGAGGGGCAAGGCGTGTGTGGTAGTTTTATTTGTTCTCCATTTGAAAGTCACATTTTTACAGTAGTGCACAGGATAGAATAGTTTAAGGAATAAGTCAGTAAAATATCACAAAAGTAGATTATACAGTTAACAAATACCAATCTGCTTGAAACTTGCATTTGCCATGAAGATGCAGTCAGCAGAGAATTAATGCAAAAGATATTACATAGTGAATTAGCCTATTAGTGTAACAGAAGCCACACGCCTACACTGTTTTCACACCTCACACAAGTTAACAGTAAACCTATACAGTTGTCCAACACACACACACACACACACACACACACACACACACACACACAATCATTGTGTCATTCCATTATGCATCCAGAGGCACGGGACACATGGACAGACACACCAAATTGAATGCATAGAAGCATATCTGTGAAAGAACAACACAGTCTCCTCTATTCGAGTAAAAGGAGGTGGGCTTGATGTAGGCCCAGTCAAAGTTCCGCAGGTTCAGTGACATCGGGCAGTGCTTGTCGCTGAGAGCAACCAGGGCACGCACAAACGTGTATTTGGCAGAGCAGCTGACGGCCGTCACTGTACGCACCTTGTCAAAGTGCAGCAGGAAACAGGGGTCATCCTAGAGCCGCACAGACACAGAATGAGATAGCATTACTTATATAAAAAACACAATAAAAAACCTTTTTAAAATCAGAGCTGCCACAATTATTCAACAGTAATGTCAAATGACACAATGTTCAAATCTGACAAAGAACCATTGAAGATATGCCAGATGAAAGCATAAATATGAAACAATCCTTGATAAAAAACATGAATTGCTGCAATATGTATCTGTTTCACTTACTTACAATGGCTTCCTGGGGTATCTCAATGATTAATTCCCAACTGAGAAATCTTTATTGTTTGACTGAACAATAGAGCTGTCATAATAGTTAGTAAAAGTGTGACTATAATTTTAATTATTAGAAAACATTATATTTTTATACTCATATTTATTATATGTGTTAATTATGCTTTCTATAGAAAAGTACAGGAAATAATGCAATAATAGGTAATGAAATTGAAAATTAAATTTGGTTATTTACCACATCAGGGTCCCGTCCGTCAACAAGAGTCAGGTCTTTCAGGGACCAGACCTCCGTCCTCCTGTAGCACTCCTGTATGCTGGAGCGTTTGGTGTGGGACCTCTTGGATCCAGCCTTTAGGGACGTCTGAGATATCTGACATCGGACTATTGATAACTGCACCACTTTGCTTTTTGAAACTACAGAAAAAGGGAATAATAAGGTTTTTCTTTTCAAATAAATAGGCACACTGCAGCACAAGACATTTCATCTGCAGTAAAAGTAAAACCTTGAATCTGGAGGCCTCATAGACATTTCATACAACAGTAGAAGGGCATGTTCAGCACATTTCCCTACAGACTCTCTACAAAGAGATCATATTCTGTACTACCTAAAGGAAAATTCCAATGAGCATCTTGAAAGCCTTAAACTGCTTTCAAATGACTACTTAATCAACAAGAAAGCTGTTTACCTGAGACACAGATAAAATGTCTTCCGTGCGTCGGCTCTTCAATCTCAATAAACTCAATCAATCTCTGTTTATCAGGTCGGAATAAAACTCTCTGCATCTCCTCCCTCAGAAGAGACGACATCACTGGAGAGAGGAAGAAAAGTATTGAGATCAGGCAGGAGTGGTAAGGCAAAAAGACAACGGGAGAGAGAGATGAACAAATCCAAGAGAGAAAAGGAAAGAGATCGCAACACAGAAACCTGGCAGTGGTTGGGATGTTTCCTCTTGTCAGATCGGGGTAAAAGTATGTGGATGTGTGTGAAATGAGCTCTTACTCTACCACACACACTTCACTCTGAGGCGGTCCATATGTTAATCTTTTATTAAAGTACTGCCTTCATACCAACTCACCCAAGAGGGATTTGGTAGAAAGGGAGCAATTAAAGGCCAATCTCTTCATAAGTTTAGCCTTTTATTGCTTCAATTAAGATCCATTATGATGCTGATCCCGACTGCAAATATGGATTTCACTCTTGGATTTGTATTTACCTCACTGAAGTGTGTCTCCCCAAAGCATATAGATAGACACACACATTAGCCTACTTTACCCTGGTTGTATGTGGTTATATGTTTCCTCACAATACACATACAGTAGACAGTCTCTTGCTTTCTTTCCGTGGTCTTTTTTGTCTCCACTTACTCATATATAGATGTTGAATTATAAGTGCCCAATGTTCATTTGTGATTAAACGGTTGTTTTGTGGGAAAAGGATGTCCCACAGCACTCTGCATGGTTTCCATTACCTTGTAGTAATTCAATCTTTGAGAACAGGTACAAGCGGGTTGAAGCACTTAAATGGAGGAATTTTACAAGCACATAAAGGATGCTACTCTTCTTTAGGGACCATGGCACCATGAGACAATTTGCTAGATGTATTGATAAACAGAAAATAACAGTCCATCATTTTTAGTTCTGCTTTTTTTTTTTTTTTTGTTCCAGTTCATGACAGGCAGGAGGACTTTTCCATGAACACACCACCCCAGACTGAACCAGACCAAAGCTCTGATTTGATTTGTTAGAAGGAAAGAGTGTGGCTCCATTGGATTTGTCACATTTTGTGAAAACAAAGATGGGTCGTTCAACGGCTAAGTGCTTTATTGTTGTTGTTGTTGATGATGGTTTTGTGGGTGTTCACTTGAAAGGCTTTTTGCCTTTGAGATGGAAAAATGAGAGGATGGGCAGGAAGTAGAGAGGAAAGGAAATATACAAGTGTTGAATCTCATGAATAACACATGAGGTTTATTGTAGGCAACTTACTTATAATAAACTTCAACCACAGTATGTCTGTTCATGTGCGTTGAAAGGATTATTTATACAATAACTGGAGAAACCCCAAGGTGGGCAGAAGTTGGTAGTTTTTGTAATAAATGGGGGAATGCACAAGAGTAAGTGCTGCAATGATTTTCCCATTCAATGGAAACACTACATCAATGTGTCTATATCTATATTTGAAAGACAATTAGCTTGTCCTGAAGCATTCCCATTAACCCTGACTTTGTTGAGACATACAGGTGAGTAGTTATTAAAACTAACCGAATATAAATGTATAGCAATTTAGATGCTGTCATGGCTATATGGGAGGAGTTTGGAAAAGAGAGTAATGCATGATTAAAGAGGATAAAGAGGAGGTGTAGGTTTAGGTTAAGGAGCAAAGTCAGCCCTAGCAAGGATGAGGAGAAGATCTGTGTAACACCGCAAAGACAGATGAAGTAAATGAAGTTGGGGGACAAAAGAAAGGAAGAAGAGGCTGCTAAATGAGGAAGAAAAGGCTATCAAGAAGTATACTTTTTTAAGACACAGGAAAGTAGGGAAGACATGAAGGATGCAAAAGAATAAGACAAAACAACAATGGAAAAAAGCAAAGAAAGAAAACAAAAGAGGATCTGCGGAAGAGAAAACAGAGAAGATGAATGTGACAGAAGATCCCGATTGTGGAGATTAAGGATGAATAATACAGATTATGCAGTTAGGGGTGGTAAGTGAAAGAAAGGTGAGAAAATAGTAGATAGGAAAAGGGGGAGAATCCATAAGAAGCAGGTAACGACTTATCCAAACACACTTGAAGAGACCTGAAAAGGATGACAGCGAAAAGAAGAATAGCAAGAACGCAAGATGAGTTCACAGAGGGAAAGGATATTGGAGAAAAAAGGAATAAGAGTAGGGGAAACATTCTAAAAAAGTGCATAGGTATAATGAGTCACTACAGGAGGAAAACGTTAATGAGGTTGGCAGAGCTAATGAAAACCTTACGCTAAAGCTGGAATTTAAAAGTGTGAGAACGCTGTTTTAATTTTACATAGTTTCTGTTTTTGAGAATTAGCAATTTTTGTGATGATGCAGTAGTATTTAGAGTTTAATGTTATTTGTAAAAAATAAAAATGATCGATTGGGTTTGCTTTGTGCAATTGTTGCACACATTTAAAACAGTTTTTCTTTCGGGTAATTTAGCCTTTTGTCTCTTTGTGCTTGTTTTGCATGTGAAAAGCTGTAATTTGAGCATTTTAGATTTAGGTCTTTGCCATAAATTACACCGATGTTGAAACTATTTTTGATGGTATCATATGATGACTTTCCTCTGCGATTGTCCCCTCTTAGAGGACAGATGTGAAGACAGACATGTTTTAAGTGGTCCGCTCCGGGAGCTTATCAGCTCTGTTAAAACCGAGTTTTGCAATGACTCATGGTTAAACCCATGATTAAATTCCAACAGCTGTTCTTATAATAACATTACACAAAAATGAGTCACACAGGCAACCAGGCTTATAAAAAATAATGCACTTTCATTATGTTTTTAATTCCAGAAACTTCTTCGTCTAGCTTTCCAAGTCTTGGAGCAAAGATGGTTGTGACCCCCCAGCTACCTTCCTGCCATGTTGATACACTTCTCTGGGTGCATCTGTGCCCAGTCAGTGGGGTCAGTGAGGTGGCAGATGATGACAAAGAAAAATTGAGATTACATATTTAGACTACGTATTGTTCTATATTGTCTCCATCTCTCGTCCCCTTTCATGTCACTCCACTGTCACTATAATACAGGGAAAAGCCCCCAAAAATAATCTAAAAAACAAAACAAAAAAACACAGGTTCTGCAAAACTTGATTTACACACGGACACACTTTGCTGGACAAAATTGATTACTTTTCCAACGGTTGTTTTTTTGTTTTTTTTAAGAGCTGATAATGACATCATAGCAATTTAAGTGCTGCACTGATCCAGGAGGATGACACAGCAGAAACCCCTCCACTAATATAGCAGGACTGTTACGGGAAACATGGCAACCTAAATAGACTTGTTTTTTGGCAATAAGCTATTGTTTTAGTTTTGATATCAGGATTAGAGAAGACACAGTTTAGTAGTAGTTATCTATGGAAAGTATTATTTTTTTTAATCTTGAATGATTTATAATGAATATAGGTATGAATTGTCTGTAAATAAAGGTTAAACTGTGGGTTATGAAATTACGCATACCAGTGGTTAATAAGATAAGATGAGCTAAGATAGAGTCACACTCATTTAATAATACTTTTTTGTATTGCCACACAGATATATTAATTGGAGTGCTGTCCAAAGTACCTTAACGTTATTATCAACATTAAGGATCCAGAAAACAGTCTTCAGTCTTCTAAGTTCCAGTGTGAGCTGAGCGTGTTAAGTCTTATTTAATATTAAAGTGGTGTAATCCTGAGAGCTTACTTCAGCAACTGTGAGACAGTAGCTTATTTATTTTCTTTTTATATACACTATCACATGTCATATGACCTATCAAGTCACATATAGAGTATATACGACTTGATAACATACTATTCCCTTGTCCATAAAGACAATGAACAATACAAGGGTAGGGTATTGCCATTGCTGCAACTATTGCAGGCCTTCTACGAACAGATTCCTCTGTTATCTCTTTTTTTCAAATTTTACCTTCTTTAGGATATTTATATTTACCCAATAAGCTTTGTTTGAAGCACTACTTTTGTGTATTATTTTATGTTATGCCAAAAAAGTAGGCCTATGTCAATTGAAATTACATGGGCGTTTGGAGATAATGTAAAATGAACATCTAATCCCACATTATGCATCATAAAACAAAGGTTTCTAAGGTGAAATTGCCAGTGATACCGGTATGTATTTAGGGGGACCTCGACACAACGTCACGGTCTGTAGATCTTCTGATTGGATGTTGATAAAAGGGGAAACCCCTTGCCATCCGCCAGGGCCATTTCTACCGTGCGCTGCACCCTCCTCCTGGCGACCGTCCAATGTCACATCCACAGTACATTCACTCTTGTTTTCCTGGAATTTATATGGTGGTGTTAATGCATAGTAGCCTAATATAATTTTTAAAACATTTTAACAGGGTGGCATTTTTTTCTAAGTTTAAGTATTATGGCAAGACTAATTACAAGGACCGTTATTCTTAATTCGCACTTTAAATGCATTTATTTGCAAGTCAGTATGCAAAATCACTACTGTTACTTTCTATCATATCAATAACTAGATGGCACTGACGGACAGGTCTGACTAGAAAAGCTACAAAACCACGCGGAGTCATTACCCCCCTGAAGATTAGAGACGATTAAGAGGCTCTTGAGAACACAGTGATCCCGAGTTTTGCCATTACTGTACTTGCAAAATAGTGCGCCCTACTGTCTCTATTGCGCATGACTGTACGACGTAATATGAAGTAGGCCTCCTGTTTTTCTCCCCAACCCGGAGTCCTCCTGGCCCCCACCGACTCGATGCAACGTTCAAGTTAGCAAAACACGGAGGCTGCCTACGATAATTAGTAAAGGTAAGGGTTTTTTAATGCATTTCTAAAGCCAGCGGTGGTCCCCGATTGTAAAATAGCACGGGCGTTGTGATCGGTTAACGATGTTTTTTTTAGCGTGCGGAAGCGGTCGGACTGCAGAGGAGGCTTCAGGACTGTTCCCTCACGCTCGAGGGAGAGCAAGGCCCAGTGACCCACATTCAGAGCAGCCAGTGTCTATGTGTACGAGTGGGCGAGCGTGCGCGCGTATCCGTGTCAATGTGTGTGCCCAGGGACCGTGAGTGTGTGCGTGTGTGTGTACATACATCTGCCGCGAAAATGTTTCCACCATCGCTGGTTTTAGACATTTCTCCGCGGGTGACATTTGTGTTTTTGTCGGGATTAACGAAGATTTTCCTCCGCGCGGATGTTAATGCTCAGTTTCCTCGCGGTGTTTGAAGACCATCGGTGACATTTTAGAGATTATTTTGTTTTCAATGTCAGTTGTTGCGTGACAGCTTGTGGCTTGATATCCATCCTGTTTATTGCAAGATGCGTGAAAGGCTTTACCTGTAATAAGTGTGTCATTCAGTATTTGTATGGTTAAGGGTAGCGGGAGGAAACGGGGGCAGTAGAGCATTTAATCTCTGAGTTAAAAGGGCAGTTTTCGGTAGCAAGCTTAGTTAGCCTGCCAGCTAGCTATATGGGTTGCGCTCTTTCGGTTGTATAACTAACACCTGTGGCACCAAAAGGTATATTAAAATTGTTACCGTTTAACGTTGTATCTGATAGCTATGGCTGTTTTGGTAGACTGCATTACATCTACCATATTGCTAATATCAGTGTTTATGACAATGGTGTACAGTAGGCAGAATCATCCAATGAACAAGCTCTGTCTAATGAGGCTTCACTTACTGGCCATCAGGAATACATGCCGGTGTCACGTTAGGTAAGGCCAGTGCTTCCAAAAGCAGAGGAACACATGGGGTCCTTAAGACGGTTTAACAAAATGCCTATATCTCACTAAAATTAGTGACATCTATCCATAGATTTTACTGTGCCCACTCTGGCCTCCTAATGTCATATTTTACTGAGAAATCCTCTTGGATCATTGGAACACAATATGCACAAGTGGTGGTATGTTGCCTGATTGGTGTTGGGTCTGCTTGACAAGTTTGTCAACTTCACCCAGACAAGACATGATTAAGTCAATTAATTGACATCGTGTTTCAAGGGAAAAATGTCAGCATTTCCCCAGTTATAGCAGCTCCTCAATTGGGAGGATTTGCATCTTTTCTATTCCTTATGTGATAGTAAAATGAATACTTAGGGTTTAGAATGTTTGTCAGACATAACAAGCACTTTGAAAATGCCACCTTGACACTTTGCACTATTTTCTGACATTTTGTAGACCAAATGATTACTTGAGAACATAATCATCTGGTCAATAGATAATGAAAATAATGGAGCTGAAAAGGTCGATTGAAAGAAAATTGTCAACTATTTTGATCATTGATTATGGCTTAAGTCAATTTTTTATTAGTCAATCACTTCTGGCTTTGGAATTGTAAGGATACTAACTTCAATACATTTTCTGTGTTTTACAAACTGTAAACTGAATATCTCTAACTCATGTTGAGCTTCAAGAAATTGTGCCATTTTTCACTATTTTGTGACATTTAATTTGACCAAATGTTTGATCGGTTAATAATAATAATAATAATTGACAGATACACTGATAATGAACACGATCAACAGTTGCTGCCCTAATCGTATATAAGTATGTTTATATTTTAGTTTAGTTGTTAGGTGATTGCAACACTAATAGACTATAATTAAACTACAAATTTGCATGCATAGTAAATAGTAAAAACAGGCCCCCTGGTACGTTTGTGAATTAGTATGTTTTTTTTGTGTTGCAGGTGTGGCTTACTCATGAAGATTTGTCAGTGCCTGGTAGGATAGGATCTAAAACAGCTAACTTTGCAAGAGACATTCCAGAAAGTAAGTTCAAAAATACTTGAACACCACTTTTTTATGATTGGGTTACTGATTTTCTTAAGATTTTATAAAACAATAATAATAATAATGTAAGCATAATAACTGATTTATTCCAGGTTTTCTTTCGCTGCACGGATGTAAGTTATTTGCTCTTTAAAGACTTTGTGCAGCAATAACTGGAATTTCAAGACCTTTCAACTGTCTTATTCAGATAATTTGTTTTTGAGTTATTAGGTTGTAGTAGGTTACAATCAAGTTGTTTTCTTTCTATATAGGACTATAGCTTTTATTTTATTTTTTATTGTAATTTGTTGGCTGCAGTATCAAAGAGTGAATTTTCCTTACTATCCCCATGGCAGTAAAGATGAATACTTACTTAAAGCTGCCATCAGAATGACCTAATGACCTCTCATAAACTTAGTTTTCTGCTCTGATTTCTCCCGCAGGTTTGATTGATGACCATGCCTTTTCTGTGGTCTGTTGCCATGTCGTTACACCAATGACCTCAACGGCAGTTTTGACCATAGAGTCAGCTTTATCCCCAAACCCTTTCTACAACCCCTAAGAAAAGACATTAACTGACCACGTGCGTAAGCTGCATTGGGGTGAGTCATGTGTCTTTTATGAACTGAGTAAATAAACGTACAATATAATGAGACATGTTCCCTAACACATGTTGCAACATAGATCACAAATATGGTATTTTTCTGAAATTTGTGCTATAATTCAGGAATCAGTCAAGTTGACTCTAAAATATTATTCTGTTGTATATTTAAGTAATAAAGGATAGTAAGCCAGTTATCTGAACCCCATGGAAATTCTATTAATTGTAATTAGTGTTGTAGAATGACATACTGGGTAAAAAAACACAAAATGTGCCTGTCTATTTACAAACACGCATACAGATGCATGTTTTTGCATCACATTTATCAAGCAAGGACTTCTATCTAGTTTACATATTTTTAACACATGGCGTGTTCCCATTTGAGACCTGACCAGTTCACCTGTTTGTCAAGATGAGTGTTTGCTTTCATTTGAACACATTTGTAACTGCACGTTAGTCTGATTTCAATATTTTATGCTAAGAAGAAAATCAGAATGTTTTCTTAATTCAAAATTAATTAATGATATAATTGTCGGAAAAAAAATGCAGTATGCTGTGTGCCAAAATGTTTACTCATGTTTTTAGTCCGCTTAATTGCAACATATGCAAATCATAACCAGCATTTACCTAAGCTAATACAATACTTGTTTTATGGTTTCTCCAGGTGGTCTTCCAAATGCCTACCTCACGCCTAAAGAGCAAATCATTGCAGCCACAGCCCTGATTAGCAGCCACCATGACATCAAGTGTAGGGTATGCTTTAACGAACGCACGCACACACACACACACACACACACACACACACACACACACACACACACACACACACACACACACACACACACAGTTGGTCAACTTAACATAAATTACATTTATACACAGCTTAAGTACATCCATTATAAGTAAAATAAATAGTAATTTAAAATAATAATATTGATAACAATAATGATTAGAATTGTTATTATTGTTACTATTTTGAAATGGCATGCCATAATAATAATCTTACGAAAAAAAGGCATTTCCTGCCTTTTTTGCAATGAAAAGAGTCACAATTTAAGATCTTTAGAAACAACTATATGATATATGATATATCACCGTCATTACAAAATGAAAGTATTGGTATTGACCCATATTAGTTAAAATGTAAGCAAAAACCCTGACAACCCTGTTTCACAAATGCACTCGTAACCTTCTTGGCAAGCACAACACATTCCTTCTCAGTCACTTTTTTTGTGTGACCTGAAAATAAACTTGCTCCTGGCATGTAGGAATCCTCTCATTAGTGAGCACCCGTCATTCCTTATTATTAACAGTACATATCTGCTTTCAGGCTGCCAACAAACATGCACACACAGGAAAACACAAAGTGAAACAGGAAAGAACTGCAATAATTTTCCTCTCCATTTGTAGGGATGATTGTAGCATCTTTGATGGGTTGATGGAAGAAGATGAAAAGGACAAAGCAAAACGGTAAGCTAGATAGGACGATGAACACTAGAGTGATGCTACTTGTATGTGTTAAATATTAATACACTAATCCTTTTCATAAAACATCACATGGTATTTAAAGGATTGTGTATTGACCAGACCACACTTAAAGATTGTAATGAGTTCTTGTTAAGCTCCTGTAGAGAATATACTGTGTCCAAACTGACTTTATGGTACACAGCCTTATTGTACAAAGCAGTCATACTGTCTTAACTTAAAAAAATATAGGGTCACATGATTTAATTATTATTTCATATTCAGGGTTGTTGTGTTTTTATCTGTATGTCAAAATGGTGAATCTGGAAAAAAACACAAACAAACATTTCTATGGTTACATTACATTTAAAAGCTAATTTACTGTGGTTTTGATTGTAGTGTGTCTCGTAACAAGTCTGAGAAGAAACGGAGAGACCAGTTCAATGTCCTCATCAAGGAACTCGGCACAATGTTGCCGGGCAACACCAGGAAGATGGACAAGTCCACCATCCTGCAGAAAAGCATTGACTTCCTGTGTAAACACAAAGGTCAGGGCGACGCACATATGGCCTTCTGCTACAGCCAAATATTTCAAATTTCGACTCATCAGTCCAGAGCCCCTGCTATCTACCTTGTGTCTTGTTGTTGTGCTCAGTCCTGTCATAGTGTATGACCTGTGACATGAAACTGTCTTCCACAACCTCACATTGGTAGCAGAGTTTGTCTGTTTCTCAAGTTTTAAGCCTCCTACACAGCTCGTTCTGTTTCAGTTTATTACTGTGTTGCAACCTACTTGTGACATTGATGAGCATTAGCACCTGTTTGGTATAATTGGTTGATCATACACCTGACTACAGTCAAGTGTACAGGTGTACGTATGAGAATTGATGCTGGTTTAAAGGCAAAGGGTAGTAACACCAAATGTTGATGTGATTTAGATTTTTCGTTTGTTCACTCACTTTGCATTTTGTAAATTGATAATAATAAACAATCACTATTTATTTATTTTTGAAAACATTCTTAGTTTAAAAAAAATTTCACATCTGCCTAAGACTTTTGCACAGTACTAGCTAACAATTATGCCATACTTAATGCCTGCCTTTTCTGTGGTTGAGCTACTTTACACCTCCAGTATGATCTAAGTTGATCACCACTTATACTGAATACTGTGATTATCTTTTGCTGAAATATTAAAATACTGCTCAGCTACTATTTTAATAGCTACTATTGTTTTTAATCCTAGCTCTTGTCATCGCCGTGCATGATAAATAGCTCAGTTGCCATTTCACTGGATGCACTGTGATCTCTTGGTCTGTTTAACTGCCTAATTGTCACTCTAAGCATTGTACTATCCGCATATTTTTGTACTGTGTTGTTCTGCATTATTGTGTGCTTTTTTATGTGTTATCTCTTGTATGTTAGGTTGCCTCATCGTGTTTTTCTCACCTTTTCTTGAAATACTTGATTTTTCATACAAATTCCATGTTCCCTCCATCAGAGATCGCAGCCCAGTCGGAGTCGAGTGAGATCAGGCAGGACTGGAAGCCTCCATTTCTTAGCAATGAGGAGTTCACCCAGCTCATGCTGGAGGTCAGAAATCTCAATTCTTTTTTACTGTAATTGCGTTGTTAAGGTGTTAAATTGACTGTTATTTTTGCTCCTGTGGCATTTCTATTCCCTAGATTAATTCTAATTTACCTCAACAAGTCCAATAGGATTCTAATTCTATTTCCAAAGGTATCATTTCTACATGTCTGTTACATCCACTGCTGTAGAACAACATTTATGGGTGTTCTCTTTATCTTGTTTTGTATTATCAGGCTCTGGATGGGTTCTTTATAGCAATAATGACGGATGGGAACATCCTCTACGTCTCTGAGAGTGTCACCTCACTACTGGAACATCTACCGGTGAGTTACACTGGTTCGTTCTTATACCTGGTATGTTATAGTCATCCACCGTATTGTAGAAGAAGTTTACATGCATTGTGTGCACGCTGAGAAAAGGTTTTAGCCAATCTTCTGATGAGTGTGTGTGTGTGTGTGTGTGTGTGTGTGTGTATATGTCTGTGTGTGTCTCCTTTAGACGGACTTGGTGGACCAGAACATGTTAAACTTCCTGCCAATTGGGGAACACTCTGATGTGTACAAGGCTCTGTCCACTCACCCCACCGACCACGAGAACCTTAGCTCCGATTACCTGAAGAGTTAGTAACACAGCAAGTCTTTTTACACCGTACTTGCTTTTTGTTTCATCTATCTAATTACACAGTACTGTTTTCTGTGTTTGGTGATTAAATAGGAATATCATTCAGTGCAACATTTACTTTCTGTATGTACTTCACCATGCACAGCTTGCGGCTGTTATCTGATTTTTAAAGTCATATAAATGTGTTTTTGGGGCCTCACTTCCAAAGAATATTAGAAAGAAAATAAGACAAACCAGAGGCTTATCCCATTGATTTTAATAAAACAGATTGAATCTATATCGGAAAATATTTTTAATGAGACATAATGGGACATAATGGGAAAATTCTGCTTCCAACCGGTTCTCTAGTGTTTGAAGTTTTTTATAACTCTACCTAATTTTGTAAGTTTATGAAACATTTTAATTGCATTAACAATGTTATTACTGGATGTTACAGCAGTTGTATTTCTGACTTAACTTGACTTTGTATTTTTTGTCTCCAGCTAAGAACCACCTGGAGTTCTGCTGCCATTTGCTGCGAGGCGCCATTGACCCCAAAGAACCACCTGTCTATGAATATGTAAAGTTCATTGGCAACTTCAAGTCACTGAACAATGGTATGTCACTTAGTTTAGTGTTTCTCAAAAGGGTTACGGGTACTCCTATGAACTGCAGGGGGTACATGATATTTGTTTTGAATGTTAATCTAAAAAATATGTATTGATATCACCATATGCCATGCATAAAATAATAATTTAATTTAATTTAAAAAAATGTAATAAGTGTTTTTTAGTTACAATATTGTTGTTTAGTAAATCAGGCACTGATTGTGCAGTTCTGTATTGTGCTTCTTTATAAAGCTGTACTTTTTTTTTCTACCAAAAGATCAAAAAATATTTTAAGTGGGGGTACATTATTAAATTTTTTTTAAAAACCACTGACTTAGATATCATTGTAGATGGACTGTTTTTATATAGCGCTTTTCTAGTCAAGGCAACTACTCAAAGCGCTTTTACATAGAATAGGAGCCATTAAACATTCACACACATTCGTGCACCGTGGCCGAGGCTGCCGTACAAGGTTCCACCTGCTTATCAGCTAAACATTCACACATTTACACTCTGACGGGGCAGGATCAGGAGAAACTCGGGGTTTAGTGTCTTGCCCAAGGACATTTCGGCATGGGAGCGCAGGGCCAGGGATTGAACTACCGATTGGCAGGCGGCTGCTCTACGACTGAGCCGTAGTCGCCCCTACATTGAACACAGCAATATGTGTATTCCTTGACTGAAATATTCCTTGAGCAAATAACCTTTTCAATGGCAATCTCTGCTTTGTTTTGTGCAGTTCCCAACGTGACGAGGAATGGACTAGCAGGGGTGTTACAGCGGTCACTACAACCTGCATTCGATGACCAGGTGTGCTTTGTTGCCACAGTTCGGCTGGCCAAACCTCAGTTCATCAAGGTAGCCTTGGACGCGTGTACACACACTCACACATAAAAATAAAATTCCACTGAGGCATTCATTGATAAATGTATCAAATATGCTTCTCATTTCTCTTCTTCTGTTTTTATATTCATAGGAAATGTGTACAGTGGAGGAGCTCAATGAAGAATTCACCTCGAGGCACAGTCTAGAATGGAAGTTCCTCTTCTTAGACCATAGGTAAACACACAAACACACACATTTAATTGTTGCTCCTAAGTTGCCAATATATGGTGTCAGAAATGCTTGTCGGGTGGTTGCATATTTTGACGTAGGATTGGTGGAAGACGAAAACAGCAATCTGACATTCACACCCGCTTCACACTGTGATTAGCCAGCTGTGTCAAAAATGTGCGCCGTATTTAAACAATATCAGGTCTCCCCCTTCTCTCTATGGCAGCAAGCTTTTCACTCTACCCTCCAGGTGGCTGCTCAGAACAAATTACACTTTTATTTTCCAATGTGGCTGGACAACACGTTGTACAAACTAGTTCTCTTCAAGCATGACCCAACTATTGCTTTTACATACTACTAGTTTCTTAGAGATTCAGGGCCCTATCTTGCTCTTGTCTTTGCTAGTTTCAGTTTCCCGTTCTGCAACCACGTTGTTTAAATAGCAAATGCAACTGCGCACATCTTTGCGCCCATGGGTGTGCTGGTCGTACAAGAAGGTGTGTTCAGGTGCATTCTTGGTGTATTGCTGTCGAGAGGCAGTGGGAATTCATCGTGCCATTTATCAACAAAAACCTTGTCTAAAGTCAATAGCGCAGCATTTCAATGTTATTAGTAAAATTAGAATTTGTAAAATGGGCCTAGGCTTATGCACAGCGCGCACACACTATGCTTGTTACATACACAGGGAAGAGCAGCAGCACATACACATGCAAAAGATTACAAATGAAAATATGACGATGCAAATCATAATAGCATCATAATAGCAATGCGCCAAGGTAAGGAGAATAGCTGAATTGATTTAGGAGTTCATCAATTAATATTTAGGTCTTCCTGAAATAATTTACACTGAGCTACATTTCTCCTTTTTAGAGCTCCACCAATCATAGGCTACCTGCCTTTTGAGGTTCTGGGAACATCAGGGTACGACTACTACCATGTGGACGACCTGGAGACATTAGCCAAGTGTCACGAACACTGTAAGCGCTCATATTTATACATTATCAGTTGAGACCTGTTTTAAAAGGCTTTTTTTGCTTGTTGATTCTAACAACTCTGCTTTTGTCTGCCTCTGTCTCTCTCCCATTCAGTAATGCAGTATGGTAAAGGAAAGTCTTGCTACTATCGTTTCCTGACTAAAGGTCAACAGTGGATCTGGCTTCAGACGCACTACTACATCACCTATCATCAGTGGAACTCTCGACCTGAGTTTATTGTCTGTACCCACACAGTAGTCAGGTATTGTAGCTTCCCTGTACTTTTTCAGTGAATTTACAATTACCAATGCTATTTTTTGGTTCTGATCATTTAACATTTCCAAACCATTGTTAAGAGTCTGTGATAATAAACAACTCCTGGGTGTCTTAATTGGTGGAGCGTGCGCCCATGTGTGACGTTTTACTCCTCGACACAGCAGCCGCTGGTTCGTCTCCGACCTGCAGGCTTTTGCTTCATGTCGTTCCCCCCCCTCTCCCCCTTTCATGTATTCAGCTGTCCTGTCAAAATAGAGGCCTAAAATACCCCGAAAATAATCTTTCAAAAATTAATGGCTCCTCATATGCATCATTTAAGATCTATTTTTGGTGACACAGAATTTCAGAAACTTTTCACAAACTTTTTTTCATCTCTTATGCAAACAACTTTGCTGGTTCTTCACGAGGTTGTCTCTAAAACCTTCTTCATTGTCTTAAATGCAGCTATGCAGAGGTGAGGGCAGAACATCGCAGAGAGCTTGGCATTGAGGAGTCTAACCCAGAAGTTACGAATAAGGTGAGAAATCTGTTGTCATCAGTGCATGAGCTGAATAATTAAAGGTATCACAATATATCAAGTATGGGGGAGAAGTTGTAAAACAACAAACAAACATGGTTGAATTTTTTGTTTAAGCCTGAGGTACAAATTTACCAAATCGGTAGCGTAAGAACTTTGATTCATATATTGGCTAAAATTCTCTAGTGACAATGTATTAAACACAAGAAATATATATTCCGCTTTATTAAATCATGTTGTCAAATACATCGAAAAGCTCACCAAATAAATCCCCAAAACTTGTTTCTAATGTAAACTGTAAACAGGAAGCCAAAAGCGTATTTTTTCCCACATATATTAACCATTAACTTCTGTCAGCGAGTTGCTACTGTCAGTGAGTATTTCTCACACTATCTAAAAATCTCTTGTTGGTTTTTCTGATATTATCTCAATCCCTTTGGTAAATGATTACACCAAGATGACAGCAACAGATTTATCATAAATCAAAATTTGGATGGAATTCACAAACAGATAGCACACCAGAATAATGGTTGTTAATCTCACATATATTTGTTAATAAATTACCCTTTTGGGTTGTCTTTCTAATAGCCAGTAATTAATATCTATTGGTAGGATGGCAGGCTAAAGCACATGCAGTGTATTTTATCCTTAATGATCCCTTGCCACTTACCCATCAGCCCTGTCATTTTCACCTGTTTGCACGCTTACTTTATTCTATTTGGAAAGGACTTGATGTCAAGTTTGTTTTTCCTCTGCTTATTTTTAGAGTCAGGACTCTGGCTCAGAGTCACAGCTGAATACATCCAGCCTCAAGGAGGCTCTGGAGCGATTTGACCGCAGCCGAACACACTCAACCTCCTCACAGAGTTCTCACAAGTCCTCATCACATGTCTCTGACAACACCTGCACTTGTAAGGACACACACACACAGTTGCATGTACATACATAATGTTAATTAATTATACCCTGATGTAATACTCTTAATGACGAGTCAGTGACGCATCAGTTCTGGAGTTTAATGTGATGGGAAGCCCTGCAGTAAGATAATACAATATCATCCGCACGGTCCGGATATGACTCCTAATCATCAATGATTCTCTCTCTCTCTCTGCAGCAACAGCCTCCAAGCTAAACATGGACACGGCCACACCTCCTCGGCAGTCTCTGGGCTCCACCATGGAGATGACATCACAGCGTCGCTCATCCATCAGCAGTCAGGTGAGACTCAATTGGTCAAGACCAAGTAAATAGGACTTCTTGTTTTGAAAGATACTGATTTTTCTGGCCAAAAGTAATAAAAATAGAGATTTAATTTTTATTCATTCAATCCTGTTTTAAAATGCAGTTTGGTTATGGAAATGATATCAAAATGTACAAACTCTTACACATCAGTTGTCATAATTCTCTTGATTATCTGTTTATTTGCAGTCTATGAGCTCTCAGACCACAGGCCAGAGTGTAACTCCAGGTATGATCACTCAGCAACAACAACAACAACAACAACAACAACAACAACAACAACAACAACAACAGCAACAACAGCAGCAGCAACAACAACAACAACAGCAACAGCAGCAACAACAACAACAGCAGCAGCAGCAGCAACAAGTACAAGTACAACAACAACAACAGCTACAGACAAACGTACAGGTGAGAATGGTGCCACTACACCATTCCTCAATGTGCTGTGAAGTAGAGCTAAGGCCTGTACTATGAATCAAGATCAACATGCCCTGGATTTATTTCAGTTACCTTGCTTCACCTGACCTAACAACCGCATAAGCTGTTTCACAACAGTGGTTAAAAACTAGTTCAATCAACCGAGGGTTTCCCATGACGACATGATGACCAATCTTGTACCAGAGCCGCATAAGAAGAACAAACTATAATTCTACACAAATATGAAGAACACGGACAAGGTTTTACAGGCTAAACGCAGTACAGTCACTGCTTCCTATAACAGTAAGAATGCTGGCAACAAAATAGAGAAATGCGTAAATCACAACGCTTATCAATATCACTTCCCTATCAGTCAGTAAATTTATTTGCATTTTAATGAGGGAAATATGTATTTAACCCCGCTGCAAAACATGACTCAGTACTTGGTGGCAAAACCCTTGTTGGCAATCACAGAGGTCAGACATTTCTTGTAGTTAGCCACCAGGTTTGCACACATCTCAGGAGGGATTTTGTCACAGTCCTCTTTGCAGATCTTCTCCAAGTCATTAAGGCTTTGAGGCTGACGTTTGGCAACTCAAACCTTCAGCTTCCTTCACAGATTTTCTATGAGAGTAAGGTCTGGAGACTGGCTAGGCTTCTACCTTAAAATGCAAATCAATTTATAACAGTTTTGATATACTTTTTTCTGGATTTTCTTATTATTCTGTCTCTCACTGTTCAAATAAATCTACCATTAAAATTATAGACTGATCATTTCATTGTCAGTGGGAAAACATACAAAATCATCATAGGATCCAATACTTTTTCCCTCACTGTACAAAATCCCGTGGGCTAATCTCACCCAGCCAACATTCAAATTTTGTATGTTATATCTTTCATAAAAATACCCATCAGCAAATGTTGACGGGGGTGATCAGTCTCTAAATGTTTTAACTTTTACGAGCGCACCTATCTCTCTCTCTCCGCGCATCTATTGCCAGCGGATCTTCTAAGAATGGTGACGCCCTTATCAATAGAGTATTAACTGGTCAGTAAGTGGTGCTTTTACATAGGTTGAGCTAACCTCGTCCCGACCTGGTTAGGTGTTCAGCATAAGTAACCACGGCGATTAAAACCGTGACACACAAAACCTCGGGTTGAACTTGAAGTTACCTTGTTAACGCCAAATCTTGCTTCGTAGTGCAGGCCTCAGAAACAGTTTGTCAGTTATTTCTCAGTCGATCAACATCAGATTAGTTTTCAAACAGATTTAAGTGTTGTTAGTTTTTTGGGAAAATTGGTCAGACAAAAAAAATGGGTTCTGCAGCACTATTGTTGACTTTGTGATGTTCATTTGCAAGTGTTTGGTTTTGAGTATCAGAACATTTGTTTCTGCTAACTGCTCATAAACACTTGAAGTAAGTGACTGACCGGTTCTTTTTCTCTCCACCCACAGCCGGTGATGGAATTCTCAGCGCAGGTGAATGCCATGCAGCATCTAAAGGAGCAGCTAGAACAGAGAACAAGACTGATCCAAGCCAACATCCAGCGGCAGCAAGACGAGCTGAGACACATCCAAGACCAGCTGCAGAAAGTCCAGGGACAGGGCATACAGGTAAGAAGTACACTCACACACGATAGCTTTTAGAATTTTTAAATGTGGCCTTTTTATACAAATGGGCGTTAAAATGTAGGTCCCGTTTGCTCATGATGTATTTATTAAATTTAGTCTATAGTTTATTGTCTTGTTTTGTTATTGTGACAGTTTTTTTGCTGTGTTGTACCTTTTACAGCTAAATAAAACTAATTATATTCAAACATCGAAACAAGGAGGGTTACTTCAGTTTACTGAAAGGGTTAGGGTTAGTTGAAATTCAGGTCTGAGTGCATGACTACACCAAGATTTCTGGCTTTGTCTGTTGTTTTTAACATTGTTGTTTGAAGCTGAGCGAAGACTTTTCGTCGTTGTTCCTCTTTTGCCCCTCTGGTTTTTCTTCATTTAATTAAAAAAGTTCTGGCACATCCAGTTGTTAATTTGTTCAATGCACTTAGTTTTTGTATTGTACTATAGTCCCCTGGCAATAAGGTTATGTAAATTTGTGTGTTGTCCGCGTAACTATGGGAACTTATTTTGTTGTTTTCCATAATCTGAGCCAGTGGAAGTATGTACAGTAGATGTTAAACAGAAGAGGCCCCAGGATGAAGCCTTGGGAAAGCCAAACGTCATATTTGTATGCTCAGATGTATAATTATCTATAGACACAAAGTAGTCCTTATTTTTTAAGTAGGATTCAAACCAGTTTAGCACTGAGCCAGAAGGCCAACCAAGTTTCCCAACCGGTCTAGTAAAATGTTGTGAAAAATGATTATACAGTCAAAGTTAATACAGATTATAGACAGCAGTTCAGTAAAGTCATCAAAGAATGTTGCACAATATTTAGGTGGTCTGTAGATATTTAGAAATATAGCTCGAGAGGAGGACCTTAGCTGAAGAGCCACATATTCAAAAGAAGCAAAATTTTCACAAGATATTCGCGTACATTGGAATGAGTCATTAAATGTAAATGGACTGTATTTATATAGGGCTTTTCTAGTCTTAACAACTACTCAAAGCACTTTTACATACAACCATTCAACATTCATACACTGGTGGCCAAGGCTGCCGTACAAGGTACCACATGCTCATCAGATAAACACTGACACACATTTACACTCAGATTGCGCAGCATCGGTGGCAACTCAGGGTATAGCGTCTTGCCCAAGGACACTTCAACATTGGACTGCAGAGCCAGAGGACTCCACCTTCTTTCTTATTCACTCTGTTCTCACTCATAAAACTGAAGTTAGGGGGCGCTGACTCGAAAAGAACAGCAGCAGTGTTATTATGGTCTAACCAGGTTTTAGTTAAAAACATAAAATCAAGATTGTGCTTAATAATAAAATCATTGATTGAAAATGATTTCCCTGCCAATGCACTGACGTTTAGTAAGGCTAGTGTTAGTATGTTTTAATTTTTTTTTGGACAGGCTGTGGCTGACAATGAATGGATGCTACATTTGATAAGTTTGCAGTTAAGTTCTTCTTCTTACTCAGCTGATTCACCATTCATTTTCTATTAGCTATCACAACGTAAATTGGGAAAACCTGGCAACAGTATCCACCAGCTCCCTCATCCCGCCACTGAACTCCAACATGAGGATCGGGGAAGGAGGAGAAAGTATGAGGGAGTTTGACAAGTGTTGGACAGGTGAAGAGAGGGGTTAAGATTTCTCATATCTCCCATGGTTAAATTTCTGCTCAGGTGTGGGCTGTGGTAGATCACTGCCATGCTTTGTAATGTCTCCCTCTTGTTTAGATTCCTCTTGTCTTATGTCCTTGGCAGAGGGAGCAGATTTGTGGCGCAGAAATTAAAGTAGGTTAGAGGTGAACAGCTTTACTCCTTGGTTGTTAAGGAAGATGTCTGCGGTCCCAGATAATGTTAAATTGTCAGTCAATTGTAGAGAATGGACAGTACATGCAGTTGAAAGCCATTTGTTCAGTACCAACACTCTGCTGAATCTCTCAGCTCTTCTTCTCACTGGCGGTATGGGGCCCTTATAAACACCTCCGCGTTTAGGGGGCTGAGTGTGTTCAGCAGACCCGTAAAGTCCTGTTTCTGAATTTTAGACTGTTGCTTTAAAACATCTTGTGACCCTATATTTAGTATAATGTTCTTCACAGTTGGGTGTGCTGCCACGATATCTGGGATTCTTTGGGTCAAGTCAGACACCATGTCTTTGGGAGAACAGAGTATTTTGGTGTTTTGCTGCTTTTTAAATCTTTTACAGCAGAGTCACCCACAATCAAAGTTTGAGGCCCAGTTGTTAGCTTTCCCTGTAGATTTGTACTTTTTGAATTGATTTCAGTCCTTACCCTGCTGTGTGACGAGTAGATGCAATCCAGATCATCAGATTGATGCCCAGGGTCCTGCAGCAGTGGAGCAAATCTGTTATCCATTTGCACACTTGGTTACTGGGAAGGCTTTTTGTTGCTAATTTCCCCTTTTGCAGCAGTTTACGGCTGTGTCCTACTAAGTACAGGGGTTAAAGAGGCGCTCTGCCTGGACGATAATGCAGGCCAGCCGGTCATATCACAAATCTCAGGGTGCTGTGCCCTGCACGTTAGTCGTCCGCCCATTTACCAGGAAGATTTACTCTTAGGCTTTGCACCAAGATAGTTCCAGCAAAAACTACTACTTGTTGATTTATTATCCGTTCCATAGCCCTCCTGTTTTTTGTAGTCTTTTTGGTGCTAATTAGCCGTGGGTTAGCATGCTTTTGTCCATTGTTTTGGGGCAATGGTAAAGTGGTGTCATTCCCACATGATGTGTTCACTTCCACATTTACTTCTAACCGTTGAATTTTGGTTTCCAGAACTACAATCTTCTAAAAGAGTTTGTAGTAGTCATCCACAGAGAAAGGGAGGCACCTTGATGCTAATTAGCTTTAACTACAGTCACTGTATGACAGGCTTGACCTATTGATAGGCCACGCTTACGCAGACAAATGTTGGAAAATTACAATAGCCTATTATGTTTACAAAAAGTGTATAGTCCAATGATTTCTAAGTATCCAGCCGCTGCTCAATGCTTCTCTCAGAGGAAAAGCAAGATTATCAGTAGAAATATGCAAGCATAATCAGTAAGTGTATTTTGCTTTGTCTTTTACTGTTGTCTTCTACCTGGCTGTGCCTGACCTACATCAGAACAAGAATCATGCATTATGTATTCATTTTGTTCTATTCAGAAAAAAAAAGCTATTTCACTAGCTGAGTGTGTATCCTATAGAGATATCTCATTAAATAATTCTGTTTTGTTATAACAATATTGCTATTGTGTGCTTATTGGTGAATACATGTGCAAATATATCTGCACGTAGTGTAAACACACAGACCACTTATGCCTGACATTTGGTGATCCATCCCGACAGATGTTGCTGCAGCAGGCGGGTGGAGCGATGAACGTGCAGCTTCCCCAGGTGGGGTTGGTCCCACAAGCAACTACTTTGAACAGTCAGGTCCAGCAAACAACAATTAACCCTGCCCATTCAGGAACTCAGCAGCTCACTATCCAGCAGCAGGCACCACCCCCCCAGCAAAACCTACAGCAGCAGCAGACCAACGCCCTCACACAGGTGGGGCACACACACACACACACACACACACACACACACACACACGCACACACACACAACCTTTGTTCTTTTAATTTCGGATAAGCTAGCAGTATCTGTAACTTCAGGTCCAACAATGATTATGTACTCTATATTCGCGGTACTGTGAGAATACTAAGTTTGTGTGAACTTTCGAAATTATTGGTCATTCATGTGGAGAATTTCACCAACTACACAAACACAATTCAATTTCAATTCAATTTTGTTTATAGAATCAATTCATAACAGAGTTATCTCAAGACACTTTACAGATAGAGGAGGTCTAGACCACACCCCAGAATTTACAAGGACCCAACAGTTCTAGTAGTTTCCTCCAGAGCAAGCAACAGTGTGACAGTGGCAGAAACCTTGGACAGACCGAGGCTCTTGGCGGTGTCTGACAACCGGTTGGGGTTAGAATGAAGAGTGGCAATAACAGTCACAAAAAATAGTGATTTGTAGTTGTTCTTTGTAGTAGTTCATGGCATAGCAGGGGTCTGTGCAACATTACAAGGCACAGCAGGACGTAGCAGGGCACAGCAGAGTGTAGCAGGACGTAGCAGGGCATCTCAGAACGTGTAGCGGGACCATGGCGACAGCTGCTACCATGATTTTGGAGCCTCCCTGATCCGAGGAAACATGCTGGGCGAAAAAGAACATAAAGACTCCGGGGAATGACTCCCCAGAGCCAGGTTAGTAACAAGCATTTCTGGGACATGGATGCTCACAAAATGGAAAGATAGATAGATAGAGGAGAGACGAGCTCAGTGTGTCAAAGGAAGTCCCCCAGCTTTCAAAAACTATTACAGCAAAACTAAGAAAGACAGGGTAAAGAGAGGAGCCTGGTCAGGCTAGAACTCTCCCCAACTGGACCGGGCTGTATGCCCTGCCTCCCTCTACTTTTATTATATTATTGATTATATGATAGATTCATTTGACAACTATGACGAGAAGCAGGTTGGCCGGATTAGGCGTACGCTGCAACTCCTCACTGTAAAACTCACAAACCTTCATCTTTACCACCAGAAACACCCTGCACACTGGAATATTGAGTAACGCTGGTCTCAGTTATCTTGTCAGGTACTAATAAAGTCTATTTAAAACAGCCAAGGCAACAAAAGCCACACATTTCACTTCATGTTTGTATCAAAGTAAGCATACTGTAACCCAACAGTGTCTTTATCGGTCTCTTTCTAAGTCTTTAATTAGCTTTATTACAACCTCCCAGTCCACCTCCTTTTTATGTAAAATGAAAATGTGAGTCTTGTGCTTTAAGTTTAAAATCTTCAATTTTTTTCAGTTTTTCTATGTATATATTTACATCTTCATGATCTGTTGAATTCAATTTTGGCATGTTCAAATTTGACACACCTAAAGTAATGAAATTCAATTAACACTGGAAAAAAAGGAGACAAATGAAAAGAAAGAGCTTCAGTCCGTTTGCTCTGTTTTTAAAGGAATTCATATCATGTCCCTCCCTCCTTCCCCACATTACTACTCTCCAGCCCCAGCGTCAACCCCAGCAACCTCCCCAGGCTCAGACCCAGGGCTCTGTATCTACTCCACTATACAACACCATGATGATTTCTCAGCCGGGTCAGCCCAACGTGCTTCAAATCAGCACCAGCCTGCCACAGACCAACACACAGCAAGGCACCGCAGTGGCCACCTTCACACAGGACCGACAGATCCGGTAGGTTGACAACAACCAAACCTGATACCTATACTACCCTCATTCCCACCAAACCAAACTTCCTTGGGTGTATACGGATTTGTATAAGTAACTGTGTATTGTTTAATCTTATATCATTCTGTTAAAATGTAAATATTTGTATAAATGTTCTGTGTGTATTTAGCGTGACAGGGCTACAACTTATAATTCGTTGCACAACCCCTGGTTGTAAAATGGCAAATAAATGACCCATGTAACTAATCTTGTAAAGCCCTGCTACTTAAGCTGCATTTTGACACAAGTTTCTAGGGTCTTCTTATAAGGCCCCAGAACTGTTCAGCCCATTGATGTCTGGGTTTCCTCTGCGGTACGGAGACATATGAAGATCAGGCAACCTAGGCCACTGAAATATAAAGCAAAGCAACATGACAAGATGAGGGCTGCTGGTGGTCGGGTAAACACTCTGCAGCCTCCAGTGTGCCCAACCGTTTTCTCTTAAAAAACTCACTGTGCTTTAAATTGTAACCAGAAAGAAACCATAAAAAATTAAGGTTTTATTTCTCTGATTCAAAGCACCGCCGTGCTCTTGTTTGCGGTAGCCTGCAGTTCAGTGTGGCTTCTGGCTCAACGTCTTTTTTTAAATAGTCGAGAAGCCTACAGCAAAGCCTAAATTTTATTTAAATTTTATCAAATAAAAGAAAGGTTCTCCCTTTTTCCTGAAATGGTCATAAATCGTTACGAGAGTACCACATGAAGTGGTTGGCAAGGTGAAGCAGCTTGGTGTGTTTGACCAATCAGCAACGGTCATCCCTGCAAACCCCATCCTGAAGGTTGCTGTACTTTCAGTAAGCACTACGATCAGCTTTTAGGTGGGTAAAATGTCCCAGGAAAATGTCCAAAGAACTAAATTTAGACCCTGGTCCCTCCAGTCTAAATTAAACCCTTCAAGTTCCTTAGAAGGTTCTTAGTTTAGGGGAAAAGTTCCTGCGGTCAAAACATGGCTTTAGTAAGGAGGATTCTTGTCTGAAACGAAGCTGCTTAAAGATTTATGTAGTAGACATCTAGTTATATTATGGTTACTGTAACTTATTGTATCTTCCTGTTTCTTATCCCATTTCTCCATTTCATTCTCTCCAGGTTCCCAGCAGGGCAGCAGCTGGTGACTAAGCTTGTGACAGCTCCAATGGCATGTGGAGCAGTCATGGTACCTACCTCCATGTTCATGGGACAGGTGGTCACTGCGTACAACCCGTTTGGTGGGCAACAGGTATGGACAAACCCCTATGAGTCACATAGCAACTATTCAAACTGAATCTAAGGCCATACAAACTAATGAGTCCATCCAAGCAACCATGTGTAAGGCACTTAACCACCCAGCTGTTCAGTGTTGACAGTGTGGTTATAGTGTGAAAGTGTTGAATAAAATAGAATAAAAACCATGGCATTGGTGGTTGAAAATTGTCTTGTTTGCTTATCAATCTCCCCTTTTTCAAGGAATTAATGAAAAAAATATTTAGTATTTGATGCTGATATTTTGCAATGAAAAGAAAGTAATGGAAATTGAGTAGTTGTTGATGTTGTTGAAGTTGTTTAACATTTGTCATGTCCCTGAAGCCTAAAGATGACAAGTAGATTTTTTTGTCGATAAGAAATGGGTTATATTGTTGTTACATTAACTCATATAGCCTCCTCCTTTATATACAGTCCTTTTAGTTTTTTTTGTCCCGTCTAAAAAATATAACAACAAGTTCCTAAAAGAATCCATTGAGAGAGACCATAAGGAGTTGTAGAGGTGATGCTAATTACACCTAATTCGAGGTATCTCTCTTAAAGCAGTCAATGGCCCATATAATAATAATAATATTCCAAACAAAACTTACTTTTTTCAACGATTAACTTACGTATATTACTACATGCCTTTGTTCTGTGTCAACTCCTGTGTCTTTTCAGCAGGGAGGGCAAACGCAGACCCTGACATTGCAACCAGCCCAACCACCCCAAGGTCAGCCCGACCAAAATCAGACTGCCGTAGTGTCTCAGGGTGGCCAGCAGGGGCAGCAGCAACAACAGCCATTCATACAGGTAGCAAATTGTATTTATTTCAATAGACATCTTGACAAAATATTAAAGCTTTAGTGTTTGCGTAACTTTTCTTTTATTACGGAACGTTACATTCAAACCATTGCCAAATGAGTTGACAATAAGCTAATCAAGACTCAGCTCCACAAAACTCTCTGTATTTCTCAGTATGGCTGTGCTCAGAACATGGTGTCGTCCGGCTACTTTCGTGCACAGAAACTTGAGTAAGGATAATGACCTCTACTGAAGAGTCCATCGTCTTTTTTTAACCCTCCGCGTCCTTGGCTACAAGCAACTGCTTGAAGGAAGTGTTGGGGTCCCGTGTGCGATTCCGGAAGGCTTGTGTCATGTGGATGCGACAACAATTTTGTTGTCATTACTTAGAATTCCTTATGGGGGCGACAAAAACTACTCACTATAGTTTTTCAGTTATTAATATGTTTTATTTAGTTGAAAAGTGTTGTTGTGTTTATCCTGAAGTGAGTCATGAGTGAAATAATATAACTACTGTTTACATAATCTAATAATTTTAAGTATCGATTTAAACTCCAAGGTGTGCATTTACTTTACTTGCAGAATGTGTGAGAAGAGAAAGATGTTTTTTTTATTGACTAGTTAAAGAACTGCTTCATTTTCTAATGGTCTTGCATTTTTTTTCTGTCAGGGCACTCGTCTTCTCCATAGTAACCAGTCCACCCAGCTGATTCTTCAGGCAGCTTTCCCACTCCAACAGCAGGGCACCTTCACGCAGGCAACACACCAACAGCAACCGCAGCTACAATCTCACCACCAGAGGCACCAGCAGCAGCTAAAACCACAGCCCCAGAAACAGCCGAAAACGCAGTCATCACACAGGACTGACAGTGTCAGCAGCCAACCACAGTAAAGTCTTGAGGAAAACGTGTTAAGCTAGAAAACTTGAGGAATTAAAACTCTATGGGATGCTGCATACATTTGTTTTGGGCTTGTGGCTATCGCAAACGTCCTTTCCCCCAAAATTGTTGCCCTCCCTTCTTCCATCTGAAAGAAATAAATCATAGGAAAGAGGAAAGCCTGTGAGTCCCCAAGGAACTCACAAGGATTATCACCATGGCAACAGGATGGATAAAAAAAAAAAAAAACCTTTTCTCACCAGAGTCGGAATTGTGAGGGAGCTGACCTTGTACAGATTTACTGTATGATAAAAAAACAAAAACTTGTAAATATCCAATATAGTCTAACAGGAACCAGAAATGTAGTATTTTATATGATTGCATGGAAAGAATAACTGTGTAAGCTTTTATTAGTCGCTTTTGAAAAATGAATTTTTACTTTGTTCAAGTGTTTCCTGGTCAAAGATGGAGTAATGGCGTGCTGTCTCAGTCTTCTCTCCTCCTTCTCTAAAAGAAATACAGTCCATAATAAGGCTTTACAGTTCTGTCAGTTTGGGGCTTGGGTTTTCTTGTGGAATTTGTGTTTTTAAACACTGAAAATAGCTCTTTTTAACTTTGTAAGTACAAATTATGTTTGGCAAGAAACTAGAACACAGTTTAACTGAAATCTTTGTGGAATGATCACTGTACGTATAACGGGTTTAGTGATTCCAAGTGCCAATAACAGTAAATTTTCTTTGTTTTATTTTGAGCAGACTATTCAAAGGCATATATATTTTCCAACAAGATATTACCCCTAATAAAGTTATTGCGTGTGTATATAGTAGGGATTATTTTTTAACAGTCAGAGAGCCCTATATACGTAACAAACGGTATATCCTCAACCTCCTGAAACTTTAGCACTTGATGTGGTTGTGTACAGTAAATCACTGTCAAGACCTAGTTGTTTGTAATCTGTGGTGTGATTCTATGGGCTAGTGTATGTTTTTGGGAATACAATATTGGTGTGCACGAGAGTGTCTGTAATTGGTGTGTGTGTGTGCGCGCTTGTTGCCCCTTGTGTCTTACAATAATTGACTTAGTAAGGGTTTGAAGTTGCTGGTTGGTACTTGTATTCTCAGGAATGTGGAACGTTTTTTGCTTCTGCCTCAGTCTGGAACCAGACCAGGAAGGATTAGACAGTGATGCTGCAAAGAACAGAGAAAGAAATGTTGGGTGTGTGTGAAGGGTGTGTGGTTGGTGACTAAATCAAATTGAACCAGATCACTCAGAGCCTTCCTTGTAATTTTCTTATCAAAATAGGATTAAGAGAGGAGTTTCCAAAGACAGTAAAAATGATGCTGTTATTTTAGTAAAGGGAGGAGGACAAGATGTGATGGAGTAGTAATATGGAAAAATAATTTTAAGCTATTTACCCAGATTGCAATAGATTGACATCACTGTACCAGCAAACCTGTATTTCTTCTCACTGTCTCATGTTCTTCTGGATCGTCAGTGTCTCATCCTTCTATCTCTTCCTAGGCCTCAGAAAGCCTCATGCAGTTCAGTTCACTCGTCTGTTAGTTCTCAAATTGCAGTTTAAACAAGGGCTGGGCCCAAGTCCATTTCAAATACACAGATGGAAATGGACTCAACCCCGCTACTACAGTTGTAAGCCATATCAAACAGAAAAGCCTTTGGTTGGAGGAAACATAATGGTGGGCAAAGAGTGTTTAGAATGTGTTGTATTGGTGAGTGTAGTTAAGACTGTGTGTGCATGCATGTGCGTTTGTGTGTATGAAGTGTCTCCTCTTCTTGATCCTACTCGTATCACTCGGGGGTCACTATTGGTTGCCCCTGGCGATAGCCAATCAGTTCTTGCGTTGCAGTATAAAGAAAAAATTGTAATATTCAAGAAACTTCCTCTCTGGTTGGGCTCAGTAATCTGCAAGCCTGTGTGTGGGACAGCGCAACTTGAATTCATGTTTGTGTGAGATAGTTTGTATGCATGCTAACTGTCACTGTAACCTGTTATATAGAAATAGATGTGCGACTGGAAAAGAATGGATGTTAGGCAATGCAAAGCATTGGTAACCTGGCAGGTTATGAAGAAGATGGGCAGAGTTATTGTTTTACAATGACAAACTGCTCAACTAACACTTATCACCAACTACACAGACCAGTCTCAAATTGTAACCCTCTGATATATGTTTTTCATTGAGATTGACAGTTTGTGCGACTAAATATGGACACATCTTTTTGTGGGGGTCTTACTATTTGGTCTTCCACCCATCACGTAACAAATGTAGATCCTCTAATAGACTAGTTTGTGTACAAGGCATTACTCTAAAGGGTAATGTTGAAAAGTGTTTGTCACTGATCCCCAGCCCAAAGAATGTAAAGGTGTTTTAAAGAGACTAATGGATGTTGTAACTGTTGATTATGGAAAACCTGTGACAGGCTTTGTGATGAAGGAAAACTACAGAGATCCACATATAGAATTATAAATACAATCCTATTTACAAGCTTTGCATTATGAAAGAACCTCCTGAATGTTTCACCATTACAAAATCGTTGTTTCTGTTTTTTGGCAATATTTTCTGGTTAGAAAACATGTTTAAAGGTGCGGAAAGTTGAATCGAAGGATATTTGAAATGGGACATCATAGACAAGACAGCGGGCCCCCTCTCCACACAGATCACCTTCCCATTACACAATCTGGTTCTAAAGAGTCCTAGTTCTAGTATAATACTGCACACAAACACAAAGCGAAAAACACCAGTATTCAGTGTAAAACGGTGCTATGCTTCCCTGTACTGTATGTATGTATATCCCTTCTTCTGCTCTTGAACTGTGCTCCTTTTATCTACCCCAAAGTCAAATATAACAATAATCAATATTTTCAAGCAAAAATGTTTGCTATTATAATAACCCCTTTTCCCCTCTTGGTCAATTTGAAAATAAAAACAGTTGCAAATATTATACGTGACACATGTCTGCAACAATTTTGTTGTGTGTTTGTCTTTTTTTTTTAGCCACGCTAGTAGTGTACCTCCAGGGATGGCAATGTCAGTCCACCACTGAAATATATATATTTTTTAAATGTTTGATGGATTGCAATGAGATTTTGTAGATATTCATGGTCCCCAGAGGATAAATCCCAATGACTTTAGTGATTCCCTGACTTATTTAGCACCACCATTAATATGACATTTGTGGTTTGACTAACTATTAGATGGATTGTGTAGAATAGGTTTTGTGCAGACATCCAATTCCTGCTAATTGTTAAAACTCTGGTGTTACCCTGACTTTTCATCTTGTGACATGATCATGTCGGAAATGTCAATTTGTACCATCCATATATCTGCAAAACTAATACAGGCCAGGCTATACTTATATCACTTTAGTGAAAATTAACAAATATTAGCATGCTAACATGCTAAACTAAAATGATGAGCATGATAAACATTATACCTGCAAAACATTATTTTAGCATTGTAACAGTGAGCATGTTAGGATTTAGCTAAAAGCACGTACAGCCTCCCAGAGTTGCCTTCTCCTGTTTTACAGAATAAGGAACATGGACACTTTCCAGTTGGTTTAACCATCACAGGTACTTTCTTTATTATTACAAGGCAACCAACTGTATCAAAACGGCATGATTCTCAAAACTAGCATACAGAAACTTTCTTCTGACTATCATCAATAACTATGTCACAATCAAATGCATTCGGAATAAAAAAAAAGAAATCTAAAGGCACATCTCTATTGTATTTACATTGCATACATTTTTGACATAAATCAAGTAAAAAAAACACAATCAGTCCTAAAGGCTTGGCCACGGTCTAAGCTTAAGCTAAGCCTAAAACACGTACAGCAATACTCCAGTTAGTCTTTCATAAGTCACAGTATTGAAAGCTTCAACGCACAGGTGGGAATCAGTGTTTCTGTAACTTATGGCTTTATGTTTTATTAGGAGTTATCACTTGCATGCCTCCTTGCTATGTGGCCTATTTGTCATAATTTAAAAGAGACTTAAGGTCTTTTATCAGAAGACATTTTTTTGTAAACCCTATTACAGTGACACCAGTTTTAATGTAGGCTTGCTGACAAAAACTCAGTATTTGTTAATCTAGTGACTCTTGCAGTAAATTAACTTTTTGAATAGTTTTGGGAATACACTTATTTGCTTTCTTGCCGAGAGTTAGATGAGAAGAATGACTGTTCATTCAGTATGAAGGTTCAGCTAGCAGACAGTAACCAGTTGGCGTGGGTGAGCATAAAGACTGGAAAGAGGGGGAAATCGCTAGCCTGGCTCGATCAAGACTTATTGTACATGTAGAAGAACAAGACGTGCAAACTTGTTTTAATTCGCAAAAATAAGAGAAAAAAGGCAAAACAAGTTCACTTCAAATTGTTGGGTTGTAAGGTTGTTGGGTAACCCGCAGAGACTCCTGGAAATCACAGCTCCTAGGCAAATAAAATAAATAAATAAAATACTCCCACACACTCCCCATTGAATCCACAAATTGTATTTTTTGCAAGAATTAAACTAAAGCAATATAATGTGGTCGTTTGTAAACTGCTGGTAGACAGAATGTATCACTAGTGGACAAAGCCAGGTTAGCTGTTTGCCCCTGTTTCCAGCCTTAATGCTAAGCTAAGTGGCTTGCTTTACCTCCATCCTTAATGCACCTATACTGTATAATCAATCTTCTCATCTTACTACTTGCAAGAAAATGGTATTTATTTAAATTTCCAAAAAGGCAAAAATATTCCTAATAAACAAACAAAGATCTGACACAAAAAATCCACACATCACAGCACATACTGTGCTTATCTATTCCTCAGTTAAAGGTCTCTGTTTTCCCCAAAGCATCTTAAAATGCAAGCTAAGGCTGAATGTGAGCCAAAACTCCTCCCGGGGCTGATGGGGGATGTTGTATCTGATGGGCGGTTAGTGCTAGAGTCTGCTTTATATAGACGTACACCTTAAATACCTACCGCAGACATCAATAAGCCAATAGGGAGATGAGATAGAGGCCAATACTTAGAGCCCAGCGTAGAGGCGTATATATACAGAATGTGTGTGTGTGTGTGTGTGTGTGTGTGTGTGTGTGTGTGTGTGTGTGTGTGTGTGTGTGTGTGTGTGTGTGTGTGTGTGTGTGTGTGTGTGTGTGTGTGAGTGATGCAGGAAGGCCAACGTTTGAGCGTTAGTTTAAGTGAATTTGTTGTTAGTAATCTAAAGAGTGTGTTTGGCTCTTGTAGTGTGTGCGAAGAATGATATGTGCATATGCGTGCGTGTGTGTGTGTGTGTGTGTGTTTGTGTGTGTGTGTGTGTCTCAGACATAGTCCAGGAAGACGTCAGCCGTGCTTTGCAGTAAAGGCTGGGTGGGGGCTGTCGTGCTGCAGTCTGAGCTGAGCCTCCGTGATGGCGTCCTCTGCTGCTCTGGATGACCTGGAGCGTTGCTCAGTGTCAGGTACACCTGATGAACAACACACATTTGGGGTTTATGGAAGTTTAAATGATACTACTTTTTCTTTTAAGAAGACATAGCCCAACAGTGTGAGAACTCTAAGAAGCCAAATCCCAATGTCATATGCACAGTTATTGCATACATTCAGTGAGACGTGGCCAATATTATCAACCAATTAAATGTTCCCAAAATGTCTCCAAGGCTGTTGCTGTAGTTATAAGTAAGATTTATATTAAATGATATTCCGGTGATTAAGTATTAGACTACCATAGAATTGTGAGACTTGCAGCGGACAAAAACTAATTTGTCAAATCATTGCAGGCCAAGGATCACAAGTAGACATGGCTTTGCATTAAGGTGCCAAACGCAAATAAGGGATGACATTTCAAAAATACTGTATCCTACATTTCCCATAATTCAACTTGACATTGGCTTTTGTTAGAACCCTGACTGACAAATGCCCATTTTCTCTCAAACTTCTTGCTCATGGTTTTTAATACTTTCTGTGGTAAATTTATAATCCCCAAACTCATACTGACTAGGCATTCCAACACCCATACTAGTTTGTCCCAATACATCATGCAGTATGCCAAAAATACCAGGATGTTCCAATACATCAGGTCGCATTTTGCAGAATGCAACCCAGCACGCTTTACTGGCTATTCTGTCTGATAAAGACAAAATGCCACACAAAAAATCTTTGAAACATAATAAAATAAAAATGTCAGTCATGTCCTGGTACCATCTACTCACATTCCTAGTATTTTCTGACAGCATTAGCTCAGTCCTCTCCACCAGTTTCCTGAAGGAAGGCCTTTTCAAAGGGTCTTGGTTCCAACAAGACAACATCATGTCATATCTACAGAGGTGAGACTGAGATTAGTTTCAACATGAAGGAAGGGTAAATGAACAACAGATCCTAGTGTATTTATCATCAATATAAAAGAGACACATATTATACTTTGAGCTGAAACAACATGTGGATTGAGGATTTGTGACTTTTGTCTGATTTTGATGTCTTTTTAACTGAATATTTTTAGATTTTGGACAGTTGGTTGAACAAAACAAGAAATTTGATGATGCCACACCTTATTCAATAATTTCTGACATTTTATAGACGAAACATTGAATCGATTAATTGAAAAAAAAAATGGCAGATTAATCATTAGTTGCAGTCCTGGTTATAATACTACTAATGAAAACATTTACACTCACAGACACACACTTACATCTCAATAGGAGCAAACTCGGGCCTGCTCATCCTGTGGCCATCTTGAATCATCCTGTAAAATACTGAGCCCACCTGCATCCCAGGATAAGGGCTGTTACCTGCAACACAGACACACAGGTTGCACACGCTTTGAAAAATGTGTGTCCTTTGTATCTCATTTTTGCATGGGGAAAAAACACATGTATCACAATCAATATGATTATGTGCAATTCACCCAGCTTAGTGATGTAGCTGCTTAGGAGAGTCATCAAAGCCTCTAATAAGGCCCAAGTCAGCTGAAATGGACGTTAATATTGGCTGAAACAGATGCAACAGCACAGCGCTAACTGAAAATCTTACCCAGAGAGAAGATTTCCCAGAGCAGGATGCCGTAGGACCACACGTCACTCTCAAAGGTGTAGACACAGTCGAAAATGCTCTCGGGAGACATCCACTTGACTGGCAGACGAGCCTGCAGGAGTGAGAGCCATCATTACAAGAGCGGTATGGACCATGTTTCGTTTTTTTTGCTTCCTAAAAACACACAATATCTTTTCTCTAAAGTGTTACAAACCTTTTTTATTATGGTTTGTTGAAGAGTGATTCTGTCTTTTATTTGTAATACTCAAATGCATTCTAAATTGGATTAATTGATTGCTGTGTTGACAGTAAAATATTTTTTTAACTGATTAATCGTTCATGGTAATTTTTCAAGCAAACATGCCAAACATTTAATGAACATAAAAACCAGACATTAAATTCTGAGATTTTTTTTGTCAGCAAGAAAAAGTGAAAAATTGCAGACAGACTCACGTTGCCCCGGAGCACGTAGCTGGCGTCAGTCGTGATGTCTCGTGCCAACCCAAAGTCACAGATCTTCGCCACCCTGCCGTGAGTCAGCAGAATGTTTCTGGCTGCAAGATCCCTGTGGATACACTACACACACAAACATACACACAGACACACACACAAACACACACACAGAAATGAGTATTGACATTGTAACCAGTTCCTGCAGGGAATAACTGACACACAGTACACATGTGAAAATGAGGAAGGGCCAGTTCAACTTGTTACAAACCTCACAAACACAAGAGGCAGTGACAGTCCTTTATACAATACATAAGTGCCCTAAAACTATATATATAGCAAACAAAGCACAAATTAATTAATCACTTATATAAAAATTAATAATAGTGTTAGTCCTGCTTGGGGGCAATTACAGTCCAGACAATAATGCATAAATAGTGCCTGATCTATTAAAAGCAACAAAAGTGCAGTAAGAGACCTTGTTTGAATCAAGAAAACAGGATTGGCTTTTAATTAAATTTTAAAGTGTCTAAGTTGGAGTTTATTTAAGATGGTAAAGAAGCTTGTTCCTTGTGTGTGCAGTACATGATCCACTGTAAATGCAACTTCAACATGTTTAGTTGTCATGTACGGAAACTATTAGCTGACAGCAATGCACAGGATGATTAATAAAGTAGCAACAGCACTTTAAAAGCCTTAAAGATTTAAAGCCGGTCTGTAAAGCCTTACGTTCTTGGAAGTAATGTATTCCATTCCTTTGGCCACCTGATAGGAAAAGCTGAGGAGATCTTCGGGGTCCAGAGACAGCTCCTCTACATCAACTGGATAAAGATTACATTGTCAGACTTCTACAGTAGGCGAGGCAGTGTGTTGTTGAAATGTATGATAAGAACTGCAGACTGAAAGACCTGCTACCTGACTGGGAAGACTTTTCTTTCTCAGAGGGAAGCATGGGCACATACCCTGGACTAGTCACTTCTCCGCTGCGCATACGCACATACACACACGCATTAACATTCAATGATGACAAAGTAACCGTTTTTCAATCACAATTTTAATATATGCACACATACACACCTTGTTGTAGGCTCCGTTTGGTTAAAGACGTTGCGATGGCAACCATCACCAACTTGGGAGTTTAAAAAGGGCTCTCTTTTTTTCCGCAGGAAGTTGAGGAGGTCGCCATAGCAACAGTACTCTGTGATCACCAAAATTGGGCCTGGCAGGATGCAGAGATGAAAAGAAACCTCACTCTCTGATTGTGAAATCATTTGACAGCATATAACAATAAGAGGATAAGCAGAAACCAAATGCTCTAATAATGACCCAATACGTGTTTAAAAGCCAAAATCCCAATTTATCTGTTCAAACATAGTGTACAAATGTGTGTCAATATCTTAAAATTGGTATCTTTTGTGCATGTGTTCAGCGTTTTTGTCCCTAATAACATACTTGTGCATACTTGTATGGAATCCATCTAAATGCTGCATTATAATCAATGTTGAAGTCTAGACGGGTAGATAATATTGATCGACTGAATGGTAAATTTGTGACAACTCGAGCTGCATCAGGTTTTCATATCGGAGCTGGCTGGTATTGACTGTCCAACATCAGATTTTTAATAAGAGGTCAATATTGGCTGGGCAATATTGACCTCTTAAAACAAAATCAGTCAATAAATATAATGTATTTAAACATGCAAATGCAAGAGGCTTATAGTGTCTGCACCCAACAAAATCCAGATTAAAATTTCCCAAGAGTGAACTGTGCGGTGTCTATGGTGAAGCTGCTCCTCTCACCTCCGACAGTGCAGGCCCCCAGTAGGTTAACAATGTTCACGTGGTTTCCAAGGTAACTGAGCACCTTCAGCTCTGACATCAGTGCCTCCTTCTCCGTAGCATGAGCATTGGCTGCAATGACATCATCAGGACATTTAAAACCTGTTACAGTGTCTTATGTTGCTACAACATGCCAACTGTGTCTGAAACCACTCCCTATTTACTCTCTCTTATGTTTACTGTATCTGTTGTCCACCGTTTTATGTGAGTGTCCAAGTAATTTCAGGAATGTTAGTAATATAAATGTTATTTTCCTTATTTATTTAAATGTATGCCATCTAGCAAATGGTGAATTATTATGGTTATGATGCTTTTCCTGACAATGCTAGCATACCAAAAAAAGACAGAAATTACTGCATCATAATGGACTGACCCAATATTCACCAAATATATCTTTGATGGAGACATCTATTGTTATTAGTTATATGAAAAAAAACTTTAAACTATGTTGTTTTATTTATATCATTACTACTAAGAGCCCTGTCTTTTACTGCATTATCAGTGATTGATGTTCACTTATATAGTCTATTTACAAGAATTATCTGTAAATAAAAACAGCAAAATAATTTTCACTCGAAAAATGCAAAGGAGATGGGGGAGCTTTACCAGCCCTGAGTACTGTTTTTCTTATGATGATGTCTGATGTCTACATACGTACGTCATGGGTTGGAAGTTAGCCCTCATGGCTTTCAATCCTCCTGCCAGACAGCCCTTCTAACACGTGGTTAACAGTGTGCAAGGGTGGTTTTTAAACCCAAATCATGATCTTTTCTTGAGCCTAATATAACCCAAACTGCAACTGAAAACTGAAACTTATATTTAAAAAAAAAAAGAAGTTTGCACATCACTCGCTACTGCTTGTAAAGCTTAAATGATGTGAGACATCATGTCAACTACATGAGCAAACAAGGATTGGTTTTGGACACAGCAACAGAAAAAGAGATAAAAACACATCCTTACGTTTGAGCATTTTGACAGCAACGGTTGTAATGGTATCTGCGGAGCAGAGTCCATATGCTGTGGCCCTAACTACCTTTCCAAAAGCCCCAGAGCCCAATGTTTTACCTGTGAAAAGACACACACACACACACACACACACACACACATGATTTAAGGAATTTAAATGTGTTGCCAATACTCAGCTTTGAATAATATCCGTCATATAGTTTTTTCACAGAAAAGTTTACAAACGTACTTCAAATTACATCTTTCCTTTTTTCAACAGATGAATGAGAAAACAATCTTATACTGCACAGTGAAGCTCAAGTAACCAAGTGAAATAAGAATTAGAAAGTGGAGGCAGGCTCCAAATGAAAACACAACTATCACCACACTTGCATCATGGCCTATAGATGTGCTTTCTGACAAATGTAAACATATAGCATTTGTAGCTATACAAACATGGACGCCGTCATACCGAAACGTAGTTTCTGTCGAGGAAACTCCCATTTGGAGTCATATGGTAGCTGGGTAGGGTCAATATATATGTAGTTGTTGCCATGGATGCTCTCAATGACCTTCCACTGGATTTGGAACTTTGGTTTCTGTTAAAGTTTTGAAATGAAAGAGGGCATTTAAACAGAGAAAGTAACTCTAGTCAATTTAATACTACTCAATGCACTTTAGATGTTAAGGCTGATGATCTCACTGCAAATTCATGAGCTACTTCTCAAGGAGTCTGACTCATCTTAGTGCAATAATAGCTGCATGCTGTGGGGGGCACATTACTGTAATGGCTTGAACGGAGTGTCAAAAAGCCTTAAATCACAGCATGTTTGTACTGTGAATGGTTGATTGATTCATTTCAAATTGATTAGGACACATTCAACGTTTAAAAGGACATACTTCCACTCTTATCTGCTGAATATCATAACCAAATGCAGTAAGAAAAGTAGTCTGATCTCAAAAAGATCTAACTTTTACGTACAATGTACGTACGTCTGTGATGCAAACTGCATATTAATGGTGGTAGACAAAATTGATTTTACGTTGAAGTCTTTTAATTTTAAACAGGATTTAAATGGCTGTGATGGCGATAGATTTATGTGATTTACGAGAGATTTTTGACCCCTTCCCACCAGATTAAATAAAGTCTTCATTCCAGTTATGGTATTGCAATGTATGATTTATTTTCCCATCTTACCTGCATGTATTTATAGAGCAGCACCACAAGAGTGAGGCAGAGGAAGGCGCCAGTGGAAACCATGCCAGTGAGTAGAGGAGTGAAGAGTCTATGGGGGACGATGCGTTCTGGGAGGAAACACACACCAGGGTAATCAGAAATTACATGAGGCGTTTAAGTTTACGTTTACCAGTAGTAACGCACAAATCATCTTCCTTGGTGTTACACACGACAGACAGCTGTAGCAGTGGTGTTTATTTATGTGACAAATATAGGTGTTTCTACACCGTATCATCCCAGCCTGCATAGTCAGCATACATTAATCCTATTCCATCTGCACCCAGTGACCTCACAACTGGCCTTTAAAGGGTCAGTGGTCAATGGGTAGGTTGTGTGTGTGTGTGTGTGTGTGTGTGTGTGTTGTACCACTAATGAAGAACAGCGTATAGGCCTCTTCCCCCTCCGTACTCGCTACACACTCCAGGGTGTGAAAGTGTGCATGCTCCTTGCTCACATTTAGTCGGCTCACTACCTCAGTCCTACCAAAGGTAGACTCTTTCACCATGGCAACATCCGTAGTCTCCCATTGGGTGGTGTTGGGCAGGTGTGAGCACCTGTTGAGGGGTTACAAAGTTGTTCAAGGTTACAATTTCCTCTCTTAGTTCAACGTCTGAGCAAGTTTTAGCACAATCAAATTATCTTAACTATGGCCATTCTCAGCTTTTGTGCTACTTTTTTGGCATTAAATCAATTTGTATTTTAGACAATAAATTGTCAAAAATAACTTAAATACCTATTTTACCAGAGCTCTAATTATCTTAAAATGCTTATATTGTATTGACCAAAAGTCAAAATCCAGCTAGCTCATTTGTCTGAATATTACTGAGAATATGAGATGACATAAACCAACTTCTTTAGCTCCATGAGCCTCTCCTGCTCTCAAAGGAACTGCTAGACACAACAACAGAAGGTGTTGGAGATTATTGTGAGTAAAATGATCTAGAACTCCCAGTGCTGTCCGATTAAAGCTTTTAATTTGAGCAGGATAAAAACCAAGGAGTCCCAAGTTTTTTTATATGGACATTTAAATGCTTAAACCATAATTTCTTATTCTTATGTCTTTTTATTTATATGACAAAATTGACATGAAACTGAACAGAATTAACATAAAAATTATAAAGATTTGTGAGTAAAGGCAGTTTATCAGTCACTCCATTGATAAAAAAATAAAAAAATCTGTGCTGCTGGTGGAACAACAAGCTAAAACATTTAAGATGTCAAAGGTCCATATCCAGATCATGATAATACACTTGCTGTGTCTTATTCTAATGTAAGCAATAAAGTCAATCAAACACTATTTGGATAAAAGTATTGCAATACGTTTGAGGCATACCTTGTGTGGGGCAGCTCACAGAAGTACCAGCTTATTTTAGGGACTGGGTAACCAGCAGCAATGCACTGCACCTGTCCATCAACAGGGCCTTCCTGGGCGATGATAACCGGCTTGCCTTGTAGGGAAAAGGTGAGCATATTGATCGGAAAGAGACATATTTTTTACATAAAAACATATAGATACAAAGGTACATGAGTGCAATGTAATAACAGTGAGAGCAACTTACTGATGACGTACACGTGAAATGAATAATCCTCAGATGCATCCTCGTTGCTGGCTGAGAACTTGTAGATCCCACCTTCCGAGCCGAGGACCCTCACCAGTCTGAGCTTGCTGATGGTTCTGATAAAACAAACGTACGTTCTCTGCATGTGGACATGCACATGTACTCACAGTGAAATACATACTGTAAACTTACTTTACCTGTATTTGCGGCGGTGGATGGTGATAACGTGCTCTGTGGTGTTGAGGATCTGTATGCCATTGTAAGACCAGGACAGGGAGCTGGGTGCAGGATAGGCATCGAGTTCGACTCTGAGGGTCAGGCTCTCCCCCTCTTTAACGTCAGCCTGGACTGGACCTGGGGGTCCTAAAATGGTGATGAACCCCTGATCTGGAGGACATCAGAAACATACATAGTTAAAGGAAAAATCCACCAGTATACTTTAAACTGTAGTTCATCTAGTATGTGTTGTGGTATTAGTGTTGTAAGTGTATGTGATCAGTGTATTCAGTAAGTATTCGATATCTGCATTAAAAGAAAAATATAGCTAAAATATTACGTGATGTTCAATGCCTTGGAGATACCTTGTTGTTTTTCTCCAACCTGCTGTCTACCTTTATTTCAGTTAGTGAGTTACCTAAATCTTTCAAAATGCCTGATGAAAATGTGCCAGAACCTTTTTCCACCAATCTGTAGATGTATGCAGGTAAGAGCAACAATTGTGTTGAGCATTTGAGTAAACCATGGCAAAAGTGTACCCAACAGACATGTTTTATGTTATTTATTCAGGGGCATTTTGTTGAGATTTTGCTCTCTTTTGGCACCGGGAGGCCACCACAGTCTGATCTGCCATCCACTTGGAAGCTCCCGCTGGATGTTAAAGTGCTCATGTTATGCTCATCTTCAGGTTCATAATTTATTTAGAGGTTATATCAGAATAGGTTCACATGGTTGAATTTAAAAAAAAACTTAGCATTCAACACCTCCAAAAAAGTACAACAATTGTGCAAAAATCAGGTCGATGTATGGTACAAACTGTAAACAGCAGATGAGCACTACTCAAAACCAGTGAGTTCAGCTTGTTGGGGTTTTTGTTGCAACATTACTCTCGTTTGCTGCACCTTTTTATGGCCTGACAAGTGTGTCTTGCCTAAATCATGTCTAGACCAATCTCAGACACACTTTGAATAACCCTCATTTCTTGAGTCACTGTTATACTAATTTGCATACTATACAAATTAAAGAAACTAAAAATGTAAAGCCTAAATAAATGTAACTTTAGATGTGAACTCTGGTGTCAGTGGAAAGGTGTAAGTTGAGAGTCATTTATTTGTATTTGACCAACAGTGAACATCCTGTGAATACTGTGAAGGAGAAGTGTTGGTGGAGTTTCAGAGAAGCCCAGACAACGTTTGTTAGAGTCAGTTGGTAGCGTTAGGTGTGTCTGTACTGACTGCATGTAGGCACTGATGCATGCACGAAAAGCCAGTAAACAACGTTCAACACTCACCTCGGACATCAAGCTGCAGTGCTGTGGCACTGGTGCCTCTCTCGTTCTGTGCGTGGCAGCGGTAAGTGCCTGAGTCTGATTGGTTGACAGCTGTGATCAAGAGTGAGGTGGCACGCTGGTAACCACGGCCACCGGACAGGATGCGGGAGTTGTGGGATTTTTCGGGACGCTATAGGGCATCAGGGGCAAAGGTGAGCAGCACACTATCAACAGGTGCAACAAGGTGGCATGCTTCAGACATGTCAGAAGAAAAATTTACATTACAAAAATCCTGGCAATATCCCAAAAAAAACCAACTCCTGTCAACAATCAAACTCAATATAATCTTCAGAATATTTAAAGAAATTACAATATGTCACATTTAATTTATTCATTAAACTATTCAATTACATTTTTTTGTAGAGTATATCTCCTAAAATGATGTTTCAAAGCCTTCACTGCACTGTCAGGTATTATTTATAGACTATAATTTGCTAAAAATGTGTTATATGATGTAGGAAGTTCAAGAAACATTAGACTCACAAATCCCAACATGTGTAAAATGTAAACTCCTTTTTGTGTCATTAACCCTCTAAATCTTATACATATTACTAAGGGTATGACTTCAGTGTCCTCTTTAGTAGCTACAGCCCTGTAAAAGTAAATGTCTGGCTGTTTGATTTGGTACGGGTGAATGCCCTTAGAAAGCCAGTCAGCCAGATGTAAACAGAGAGTTTCACAACCTGACACTCGGTCACAGAGACAGGAGAAGCCAGTCAATCCCTTCATCAATCTCACCGCTGTTGAAGGGAAATTCCACTTGACACTTAAATCCGGGTTGACGTTGACGGAGCTGCAGGTAATCTCAAACGGCTCTCCTTTCCTCAGAATAACAGGGTCTCTCTGGGACAGTGTGATCACTGGAGGTACCTCTGGCACTGGATCAAGAGATGCAAATGCAATATTATCATGACTGAGCTCATGTGCACTTACTACTGGTGGTATGTCTGATTTTAGTTTATCTGTATTCTAACATAAAAGACCATTTAGGGTGTGTGACTCCTGTTTGCATATGCAGACGCTTAATTTACAGCATTAAGCACTTGCTGATGTCACATTAGTGGCTGTGTTTGACTAAGATTGCGGGAAAGATGCCCCCCCCCCCCCCCCCCCCCCACATCTCTTTTCTCTCTCTCTCTCTATCAATCATAAGGACACTGCGACCCGGCTCCTCCCAGCTCGTCTTGGTTTAGACATCTTTCCACTGCAGACCAGACTGAAAGTGCTGATGCAGTGCAGGGATAAATAGAAACAGAAGGATCAGTTTCCACTGACGTACACATAAAAATGCTTTTATGGTACAGTGTCTATTAATATTGCGTATAAGAAAAATGATGAGCTTGTCGTATTTTGCCTAAACACATCTGCAATGTGGATAGTTGAAGTGACTTCCACTGATCTCTTATGTTATTTGTGGCCATGCTAGTAGCTCTGCTGGTGTACTAGGCCACCTCTTTGGTACAAAATGAAATAGCTTAACAACTATTTGAAGTTTTGAACTGGCATTGATGGTCCTCGGAAGATGAATCCTACTGTTTTTGATGATCAATTTTAAAACTGCCCAATATTTTGTTTTATAACCAAACACATGCAAAACAAATGTCTTCCCTTCCTCTTTCCTTTGTTCTTACTGCGAATTTAGTCTTGTTAACATATATCATATGTCTATCAATCACAATTCTAGCACTATAAAGCAACTACTCTTTAGAGTTATACTGTGCAATAAACATCAAGAAGCCAACTTCTGACATGATTTTCCTTGTCTTAACTCATATGATGATGAGGCTTCTGATATCGGCAAAAGCTATCCTCTTAGCAATTAGCCTATATATGGACTACTTCTTCCTCACATTGAACAGCAATTTTTTTAACATTTGTGTTTACTTCACTGTTTACTTTGACACAAGTATTGGGACATTTATTTAAATTGCGGTGCCCCTAAGGCATTAGCAAAGGCAAACGCTTTGGCCTTAGCTTCCACTGACTAGTTGCTGGACCACAACAGGGTTAACTTGATTATCCCTTTTCCAAGCTAGTGACTTTTACTTGACTTTGTTAATCAGCCCTGAAATACTTTCTGTCAAGATGATGGGAGTGTTTCCCTTACTACTTTCCTATCAACAGCTGCAAACACAGCATTCACTTTTACCTCTATTTACCCTTTTAATTTAATTTAGTTTTAATTTAATTAAAATCTGTTTATTGATCCCCAATGGGGAAATTACAATTTACACTCTGTTTCCACATTTTTGTTAGTATCACACACAGTCCTGAACTAAACACACACACACACACATGCTCAGGATCTGTAAATGCACTAATGGAGAGATGTCAGAGTGAGTGGGCTGCCGGCCGAACCAGCGCCCTGAGCGATTGGGGAGGTACGGTGCCTTGCTCAACAGCACCTGGCAGTGTTAGTTTACTTATCACAATGACCAATCCAGACCTATTCCACATGGAGCCATTAAACACAGGTATGAAACCCTTTTACCGTCATGAACTATAGTTTTGGCTACAAGAATACTACAAATCACCCTTGTCCATCATAGCTCTCACTTACCAAGTCGTACATCCACAGTGTATTGGTTCGACGTCACTTTGACTCCAGCAAGCTGTCCCACACATACGAAACAGCCATCATATTCCTTTCTCATATTGCTGATGATGACACCTTGCTGGAGGTTGCTGCGGTAACTCATGCTGGCCGGCAAAGGTTGTCCATTGCAGCGCTCCAATGCCACGAGGGTGACATTGGGGTCAGTCACAAGACAGGGGATGGTGCAGTTCTCACCTGAACGCACCAAGATGTTGTTCACCATGGTGCGCTGGAAGACATTCTGGGGGTCTGAAGAGATGCAAGGAAGTGAATTGACAGATATTAGTAGAGGGATGCACATGTTCAAACACATGCTTTTCCTCCAACCTCAAACACCCACCTTTCACATATACATAGATGGAGCTGTGTTCCAGTGTGCTGTTGTTGACACACACGTAACGACCCATGTGGTAGGCCTGTGCTGCTGACACCTTGACATAAGCCACTCCACCCTCCTCCACCTCTCCCTCCAGCCTGCGAGGCCTCTCCCTCTGCCACCTCAACTTGGACGGGGCACCTGACGTTGTGGCATTGTCCCGGCAATGCAGCTCCAGCTTTCCCCTCTTGGGAACTACTGTGTAAGGCCCGTTGGGGGAGATGACTGGCTGGCACCAAACTGAAACATACAATATGGTTGACGTATGGTGGACCTGCTATTGTTCAAGGCTGTACATGCATCAGTAAAGATCCAGCACAAAGGCAAAAAACTGCTGCTTTTAGTAATACAGATAAATAACCGGCTCTGGGAAGAAATGCTGATATAAATCTATTAAAAGAGCAAAAACAGGACAGATCAACAAAGTTTAGCCTGCTTTCATTACTGATTAGTATTCAGATTAATGTGTAGATTAATCCATTAATTGTCTAGTCTGTCAGAAGAATTCCCACCAAATTTTTTAAAACCCAAGATGTTTATAATGTATGACGTCAAATGGGATGTTATGATTGGCACCAAGCTCTTTAAGACACAAACCACCACGGCTCAATTGAACAATCAATAATTATGAACTGTCTACAAGCTGAGTAATCATGCATTAAGGCCCCGATGTTTATTCCCTTAAGATGAATAAACAAAACTATAACATTCCATCCGTAGTTTAACCCCCTCAAAGCCAACCACCCTCCTTTTCTTTTCTTTTCAGATTTCTACGATAGGCTTCTTTTGAAGAGCTGGCTTTCCATGTGACGGTTGTGCCTTCAGGCAGCAGGGCTGGGGGGCGTCCCCTGGCTCAACCCAGGTGCGAGTTTGAATCCGACCTACGGTCCTTTGCTGCGCGTCATCCCCCATCTCTCTCCCCCTTTCGACCGCTGTCACTTCACAATAAAGGGGGGGCGAACCCAAATACAATGTTAAAAAAATAATAATTAAAAAGCAACATGGCTGAGAAAGCAAGAAGGAGAAGAATGCAAACAGGCTACCCTTCAAACAATATCAATACATTTGTGTTTGCAGGCTGTAGTCCTACGTGCGTGTTTTATATCAGCTATCTGTTAGAATTGCCCCTGCAGTTGTTGGGTATAAACGAAAGGTGTAAACTAATCCTCAGGCTGATGAATGACTAAAAACAAAGCTATCATCACAGCAGTCAGGGCGGTTGAATGCCAAGCTGCTGCTGGGTGTGCTTGTGTGTTTTTTTTAAAAAAAGATGCGTTTCAGGATCTTTTTTTGTTCCTTCTGCTGCCGTGCTGAAGGCGTATACGACCTAATCCTCTTTATTTCGTGGTGATAAATAATTAATCGTCCTCAAACAGTGGTCGAAACTCTCTCAGTCACATACAGGTCACAGGAGACGTCTCTCACACACACACACACACACACACACACACACACACACACACTTGTTGCCTGCCCAATATTCTCCTACGTAGATACCTCGCAAATGATGGATGTTATCTGCAATGAGGTTGAAAACACTGCACCGTTAAACGTCACTTGTGTGGGTTAAACGTCAAACTCGTTGCCAGAAACAATGTGGAGACAGTAAATACGCTCTTAGTATCCGGAAGACAAGATGAGCTGCACAAAACACCCGCAATTATACAGCTTGTCTCGGCCGTTCACACCTTGATTAGTCTAATTAAGATGGCGAAAAGACCTTAAATATTGACACTAAATAGTGACAACTAAAACAACGTGGGGCAATAATTTTTAGACAGAACAGCAGGCTACTTGATCTGAAAAGACAGAGTCTACAAATAGGAGACAGAATATGGGAATATCAATTTTATACGAATAAAGTAGGCTACAACACGATGATTAACTCTTTACTAAAGGCATCCCATGTCCTTTGGAATATGATGACATTGCAATATAATAATTCATGAAACTATTTTGAGGTGAAGAGACAAAATGAGGTCACTAAAGCAGGCCTAATTATTAAGAACACAGACACACCATGAGTCACTAAAACAATTTTGAAGCAACATCATAATGGTTTTCTCACCTGTTAGTGGCAGCAAAACAAAATGTGAGACAAAAACAACCCAGTGGCCTCTCATGATTATGCGGATTTGAAGCTTTTTACTCTACTCCATGCGTTTCAAGTGCAGGAATAACCATCCTGTAAAAACACCAGATCCGATCCACAACCCCGAGCAGGTCTCTCCACAGTAGCTTACGGGCGCACAGACACAATGATCCGGTAGACACTTTCTTTTACTGTAGAAGTGTGGACTGCCCCTGATGGATTTCACTGGAGCTTAAAGACACAGTGCAGAGCCTCTCCTCCCTTCTCTGGATCCAGCTGCCACTCCTTTCTATCCCGCATTGGCTGGAGACCGGCCAAGGTGATTACTGGAAGAAGAAAACATACACACTCACACAACATATTCACCGTTTCTTACACAGTCATTATGGTTGAAATATGTAAACAACAACAAAAACTCCCCAGTAATGGAAGAGCTGGCTGATGTAAAAAAAAAAGAGATATATTTTCAATAAGATTACTGTAAATGTTTATCTCAGACATAAATATGGGATCATCATGGTGACGGCCTCTTCACAGACTTATTATTCTGGTGTGATGAGGACAGCTCTCCCTTGGCAGGAGTTTCTCTACAGTAACCCACTCAGTTTGTAATGCACTTCAGTCTCACGTTTCCCAGCTCTAATCACTATAGCAGTCTCAGTTTTCCCCAGATGTAATCAACTTCATATCCCAATAGGAGTCAATAAATGCTCATAAAGTGGTGGTGTGGAGGACCAAACATTTTCAAGCCTCTATTACTACACATCAAAATTGTATTTAAAATGTGTGTTATCAGTCCTAACGTCGGCCTGTTTAATGCATGTCTTGGACACTGTAATTCTTATGGAAAGTGAAGATTTAAAAAAAAGTAGATATGGCATAAAAACTCAAACTGATTTTGTTGTAGTGCCCCCAATCAATTAAAATTAAAGAAGTTGGACGACTCATTATTAACACACATGTGCACTTTATTTGCCAAATGTTTTTTAATAGCTCCCCAACTGCTCACTTGAACTCTCTTTATGTGTTTATTCTGGTCACACAAGATTAACCTGTGAAGGGGCCTCCCAGGCAAAAAGGATTTTACCTGCATTTACCTGCATTGCCCAGTTTGGTAATCCAGTACATTGTGATGTAAATTAAGTGGTTACGACTACAAAACACCAGCGATCAGGATTTCTCATTCCTTCTTTGTCATAATCCCCAAAAATGCCATCAAAAAACGGATTAATATTGACAATTGGAAAATTGTATATCTCATATCACAACAAAAAACGCTTGTCAGAGAAACAAATAGTCTTTTTCAGGGCCTCCTGGTGTCTGAGCCACTTTATTGACTTTATGCGCTGCATGTGTGTGTTTGTGTTAGTTTGGTAACGTGTATTTTTAGCTTTTGGTCTGCATGTGTGTTTCCTTTTGCCATAGAGGAATATGTGAGAGGACACTTGGACCGTTGTGTTTTTTTTTTTTACACACATGATTAATGTCTAACTAGATCGCCCCATGGCTAATAATTCCTTTCTCAGCACATGATGGCAGGATGAGGCTAAACAAAGTAGAATAGAAGCAGAACTTCACATTAATTGATTTTTTTTACTTCATTGTTTTGTCTTTTTTCAGAAATAAAACTCTGTGGGAACATAACTTCTGCAAACACACCAATTTAGATTGCTTTTTAATTAAAATAAGTGTAATCATATTTTAGTTAGATCCTGTCTTCGGGTAATTGAGCTGTAACACTATTTTCCAAGTGGAAACTGTGCCAAAAAGATTTGAGGAGGTTGTTAGAAACTGGGATTACAATGAAATAATCTGAGACATGCACCCTTTGGGGAGTGAGGATGACAGAGGGACGGGGGAGGAGGGTTTTGACTGAAAGCCTTGGGGAAGAGAGAGCAGTCACAGCCCAACCATGTGCCTGACAAAGATGGTTTTGGCAGACAGTGGTGCCTCAAATGGGTATTTTACATTTGCACCACAAAACCTTTAGTTGTTTTTTCAGCCCAAACTGGGTCGCACAACTCATTACAAAATGCAGCCTGAGAGCTCAAGCCAATATTTATCATCCTGATCTTGGCCTCATTAAAATGAACATTATGTGTATAGTTTAACATTTTTGGAAAGGGGCTTATTTAGGTTATGATGGAGGGTTAGATTGAGACCACTCCTCATTTGTTGAAGTTTAGGCTACAGCGACTGGTGTAGCTTTGCACAAAGACTGGAAACAGATGGAAACAGCTAGCCTACAACCGTAAAAATGGCAAATTATCTTTTTTACACTTCTGTTTATATCAAATTATGCAACCAAGATATTATGTGTTAATGGTAAAATGTATAGATGATGGTAGGTGAATTTTTTTAAGTTTAGCCAGACTAGCTGTTTCCCCCTTTTTTTTTTTTGCTAAACTAAGCTAACCAGCTGCAATCGTTTTTATCAACCTACCAAAAGTGAATAAGCCCATTTCCCAAAATGTTGAACTTCTGCTTCAAGAAAAGATTTTCTCAGCAACAGACCTTCTGTTGAATATTCTGACAAAGGAAACTTGCACCTCAAGGTGCCAAAGTACAATCCACCTGTTCACCCATAGTCCAACTGCCCATATGCTCCATGAAGATGTCACTGTGTTTGTTTGTGCGTAAGTGTGCGTCCATCAGGATCACCCATATGTCTACTGTCCGCTGAGTTCACGTGTCATCTGAGCAGTTTATTTGCCTTTACCTATTACATTATTCATCATTGAGGTGAGCGTGTATAGCAGATCTTGGCTGAGTCACTATGACTTGTTGTGTGTGTGTGTGTGTGTGTGTGTGTGTGTGTGTGTGTGTGTGTGTGTGTGTGTGTGTGTGTGTGTGTGTGTGTGTGTGTGTGTGTGGACCCACAGCATGACTCACTCAGTGCTTTTAGACAGATGAGGACAGCGGTCTCATAGAGGGCAATGGAGGTTTTATACTAGAAAAAAAGCCACTTAGATTAGATTACGTGATGAAAAACATTCCTCTCTCTCTCTCCTCATTCCCTCTCTCGTTCTCGTTCTTTTTCACCTTTCCTTTTCTCCCCTCTTTCTCTTTCTCTTTCTCCCTTTTCCTTTTTAGTGACGCACATAAACACAAACACACACACACACACACACACACACACACACACACACACACAAACACACCACACACACACCACACACATAGATCACACACATCCTAACTCAATCACCTACAAATGCATCTTCACACCCTCAGGCAGGCACGTCCACCTTGTTTGGCTGTTTCAACAAACCCACAGGAGACAGACAGGAAAGCGCAGACTAACACTTGGGCACACACACACATTTAAACTCAAAGAATATCGTTTCTTGTTTCAATGATTGGCCAGAAGCTCAGCATAACCTTTTTTTCCTGATGCAATCCAACACTGTTCTCCATCTGCTGACTGGTCATTATAAACCTAATGTCTGTGTCCATTTGTCTTCCCTCTCCTTTAATACAATCAGTGCAGTGGTATTTTTTTTTCTTTTTGACCCACTCTGTGTGGTTGTTAAGTGTCCATCTATGGTTCAATTGTGGTGTTTCAATTATGACCATTGAACAGATCGGTCTAAGAGGTGGGTCAAAAAAATAAAAAGAGTTTTAAGAGAAACAGGGTATGACTTTAGAGTACCTTTATATACTTTGCTCTGATTGAATCCAGTGATGTATATTCATAACCTGAAGAATAGTTCCACATTTGGTGAAATATGCTTATTTGCTTTCTGTTAGAGTTGGATGGAAGACTGATACCACTGTCTCACCATATCTTTCTATTTTTGTAACCTGTACAAAAATCGTAAATAAGGATAAAGACAATTAGACCTTATCAGCTGGTCATGTGTTGGACTTTTTCTTTCAGTTACATCCTAGAGTCACTGGTTGACTGGCAACTGCTCAGAGCCAAGATATAGTTGATCAAAAAAAAACCCCTATTAGTACTGTGAGTTTTTACACTTCAGTTTTTGTAGAGATTTAACAAACAAGATACAACATGCTCATTAGTTAACTTTAGATGAGCTGGTAGGTGGATTGTGTTACTTTTGGACGGAGCTAAGACAGCTGTCTCCCTTTGTCTCCACTCTTTGTGCTAAGCTAAGCAAAGCGGCTGTTGGCTGTAGCTTCATGTTGACTGTACAGATAGTAGTATCTAGAGTGGTATCAGCCTTCTTATCTCAATTTGCATAAATCAAAAAAGCATAACTTTCACTTTAAACATTAACATAGAGAAAGAATGTGAGATTTTTTAAATTGCTGTTTCGCAGTGAACTTTTGATGCAAAACAACAGAGCAAAACCAGTTTTTTTTTAAAAAGATCTTGATTGCACATCAATAGAAATATTACAGTTTCTGTTATCATATTTTCAAAATGTATCTCATATTTGGCAGCCTTTGCATTAAACAAATTTATTCTCACAACAGGTGTTTTTCTGTGTTGTCAAACAAAAGAGTACAAACTGCCGTGTTAAGCTGTCATGTATGGCATCACACTGTTGAGATAACCATATGTCTGATCCAAAGAGATGATTTGGATTAAAAATGTGGCAGGACACATATCTGAGTAAGCTAATATCAGACAGTGTAATTACTGCCCAATGATCGCCCTCTGTCTGGATAAAACTGATTAGAATTGACCAGGCTGTAAAATGTCCAAATCCACTGTAAGGAGAAAGGGATGGACAAAGGGGTGGAGGGAGTCGGAAGCCAACTAGAGAAAAAATGATAGGGAGGGTGAATGGGAAAAGAACTAGTTAGCTGAAATAAAGACAAGTACGATGCAAGAGGATATAGAGCTGAAGGGTAAAAGACAGGAGTGGAGGAAGAGAGGAGGGAGGAAAAGGTCGCAAAAAAACAAGTGAAGAGAAGCAGCAATCTACGCCAGAGTAGGTCAAAGCCTGAGGGAAAACCAGAGGAACACATGAAACTCTACTGAACTCCTTCAAATTCTGCCTCTCCTCTTTTGATTTCATTTCTTTCTTGCAATTCTCACCGTTACCATGACATTGAATTGTGATACTGGACTGTACGGTTCTGTTGTAATGTAGACCAGGGGTCTTCAATGCTTTTTAAGCCAAGGACCCATTATTGAAAGAAAGATGGAGCAGGGACCCCTTACTACATATATTTTATGATATAAATATAAATACATAATAGTATGTTACATATCATGTAAAGTTGCATATTAAACTGGTCCTACCTTTTTTGCATAGAATACCAAGCTTATAAAAAAAGCCTCATAATTGTAGCCATCATATAAATCATAAATGCTTATTTACTGTTTGTGCGTTTGCTTGTGTGTTTTGTGTGTTTTGTGTGTTTGTGTGTGTGTGTGTGTGTGTGTGTGTGTGTGTGTCTGTGTGTTTTTGCTGTGAACATACAGAGATTGACACAAAAGCTCAAATGCAATGTATGATGTGGTAAAGTAGATACTAGTGATATCACCCCCTGTGGGGTTCAATATGAATATGGTCTGAAACATAAATTTACTACATACAAACCCGATTCCAAAAAAGTTGGGACACTGTACAAATTGTGAGTAAAAAAGGAATGGAATAATTTAGAAAT
>NC_048408.1:17282130-17361234 GCF_013103735.1 Etheostoma cragini
ACTTCCACATCATTGCATTCTGTTTTTATTCACAATTTGTACAGTGTCCCAACTTTTTTGGAATCGGGTTTGTACATGCTTGCGTCTATGTCCATGTGTAAGCTACTGTATGTGCAAATGTCCTTATTGATTTCCTTTCAGGATCATAGTATGTGTAATTGGTGTCCACGCCTCTGTATAATCACCACTGTAAAGAAGTGATGATAGCCAAAGTGGTGGTGGTGAGAGAATCCACAGATTTCCTTCCTTTGTCGTTTATTGACAAATCTAATGTGGCTTCCACTTAACTGGTCAAAGGCTATAAATGCATTAACAGTCCTCTTTGTAACATAGGGCAACTTCTTGTACAAACAGAACCTGAACAACAATCAGTTAGCTCATGGTGAGCCTGCAGCTGCTGCTTGATTGAAACGTATAGAAGGATGCAGAACTTCTCACTCTCTGTGAGTGAGAACAAAATAAATCATCCATTTAAACCTAAGGCGGGGTGGTAGAATGTTTGGACTTTCTGGAAAAACTGGTAGAAAATATATATAAATTGAGGATCACTCAGAAGGCAATAAATGGATTGGTTCCAAAGTCAATGACATACCAAGCCAATTCCTGGAAGAACAGGTAGAAACATCTCCTCTCTCAAGTCTGGGATTTTGACCAGAGGTGACCATGCATTTGTTGTTGTGACACCTAAACTGTTGCTCACAAGTCGACCTATTCTAGTTTCTTTTAAAATACAGTTAAAAAAATATAAATTTTAAGCTGACTTTTAGTTGACTTGGCATTATTTTGTAACTCTTGCATTTTTGTTTGTTAGTTCATCTCATTCAATCTTGCATTGTTTTTTATTTGTATTATATTAAAACTGTCAGTCGCTTAATCACTTTGTTACTGTGTTATAGAGAAGTTGTTTACAAATAATTTAATAAAAAGCTATTTATTATATGTTAAGGACGTTTTCTCTTTTCCAGTAATGCCCTGCTTTAAATCAACACAGCTATAGTTATAGAGTTACAGTCTGTATAGGTTACCACACCCTATTGCTGCTCAATAAATCCAACAACCACAGTCCTAATGCTGCCCACTGGAGCAGGGCGGAGTGCCTTGTTAATTTCCTTTGCAGTCCAATGCTATAACCTTGCAACTTTTCACTCACAACTGCACTTCTCTAACTCTGTTATATTTACAACTTAATTGCATATCTCTACACTTTATGGCCAAACGTGGGGGACACAGCCATGCATATACCGTCATCTTGTTTTGAACTGGGACTACTTTTTATAGTTTGTGCAAGGCCCCTTAGTTCTACATAAAGGATGCAACATATATGACAGGCTACACATAAGTGTGGGTCCATCTTTGTGGCAACAGTGAGGAAGTCCCAGTTTGGTGTAGAAGAACTTGACAGGCCTGCACACAGCCCTGACCTTAACCCAATGCAACACCTTTGGGGTGAATTGGACTGCACTGCAAGTGTTATCGTTCAACATCAGTGCCCGATCTCACTCTTGTGGCCATGGTCAGATTAAATTCACTTAGGGGCCATGGGGGAATAATGAGTTGTCGGCCCTAAGTACTTTAAGTGATATTTTTAGGTACTTTACTTGAGTATTTCCATTTTATGCCACATTTTACTTTTACTCCACTACATTTTAGAGGGAAATATTATACTTTTTACAGTTTTTCTCCATTTTATACACACACAACAACTAGAACTGTGCACACAATTTTGAAAACTCAAGTATCAACAACAACCTTCATAGAATATGAAGGCCTGTGAAGCACCACCTGAACAAAGCGTGATGTGGATCATCCGCCAGGGGACGCTGTGTTATCTGCACTGACACGTTCCTCTTAGCGGGACGTCAACAATTTCTTCCGGGTTTAAACACTCACTTGCAGAGGTAGAAGATGAATCTAATGAAGGCATAATTTTGTACATAACCGCATTTCCCCGTTGAAATTGTACGTGTATTTCTGCATTCAGAAGATTTGTTATACATTATTTCTGTGACGCTGCTGTCGGTTGAGCTTGTAGCTCCGTGTTAGCTGAACATGTCTGCGGAGGAAGCGGACAAAACAACCACCACTGATGCCAGCGCTGGAGATGAGGAGGAGGAATGGCTATATGGAGGTAAAAAAAAACAACAACCACATGCTGTCCGCAAACATAACTCCTCTTGACCGAATGAGTCATTAATCACTGTGTGTGCCGCTCTGTTAATGGACTGCTAACCAACAAAAGTGTCTGCTACTGTGAGAAGATGGCTGTAACGTCTAGCTACGTTATATGGTATAAGAAGATTAGAGAGTTAGCCTAAAAGCTAAGCTAGCAGCGACGGTTTACTTTTCCCGGCCGTTTGCGGCCGTATAACTTAAGAAATAAAGCGATTAAATGTGTCTCTGTCATATATTTGGCTAGTATTAAATCTTAAAATGTGGTAAATGCGTATTCTGTCACTCTCTTTTGGATTTTGTGCATAGGCTAAACATTAGAAGCTAATGAATGGCCTTTTGAGCTAGCTACTAGTTATGGTTCAAATAAATCATTTTTGTTTTGCATTTTTCATCTTTCAGATGAGTCTGAGAGCAAAGATGAGGACGAAGAAGCCAAACTGAATGCTGCAGTCAGGTATTTAACATGCATGTTCCCCCATTCAAACACCTTGGATTTGTGTAAGTGATTTTAAAACTTTAAAGACACATGTTTACATCCAGAGAAGGAGGAGTTACTTACAGCAGCACAAAGAGAAACCACAAAGAAGCATAACAACCTTTTCTTTATATCCACATCTATAGGTATGCATTCATAGGTTACAAAGAAAATGCATGCATAATGCGGTTTTTATTAGGCATTTTTGCACGGCATTTAATTTGCCTTATTTGAGGATGTTTAGAATATTTTATAGTTATGTCCTGCTACCTGTAATTTAAAACAAAAATGAAATAAACGTAATGTTTAATTTCATATTTTATCTACAGTGCACCTGCTGATGCTTCAACAGAGGATGATGCTGCTGCTGTACATGCTACAGGAAATGGAGTGGCCTCCGAGGTAGGTAGCGTGCATGCACTCAGTCACAGTATGTGTTGTGACGTGTGCCATGCTATTTGTCTGTTTTTGAATATTTGATCACCCCACAGTTTTGATTGTTTTCTCTCCTTCTAAGAAATGTTCTTGTCTCATCCTACTTTCGTCCATGATCTGTCAGGCGACAGGTGAAGGTGCAGGTGAAGGTGCAGGCGAGGACGTTGACAGTGACAGCGACAGTGATGATGATGACGATGATGTCCGCGTCACCATTGGAGACATTAAAACTGGAGCTCCACAGTACACGTAGGTTTTGGTCAAAGTGTGCAGATTATTTAAACAGTCATTTGCTACTTTAAACAAACATATTTTTAAAGGTCCCATCACATGATGCTTTTATATAGGCCTTAGTGGTCCCCTAATACTGTATCTGAAGTCTCTTTTGCCAAACTTCAGCCTTTGTGCAGAATTAAATCCACTAGAGCCCGTCCGACAATGAGCTTTCCTTAGGACATGCCATTCCTGAATGTGTGAGTGTGTAGCTATTGAGGAGGAGGGGGGCAAAGGGGGGGAGGGGGGGGGCCTTGACCAACTGCCACTTTGCTTGTTTAAAAGTCTTGATGTGTTTCTCTTTCTCATGGGCAGGCTAGATTCTCTGGGCGGGCAAAGCAGGGAAAGGGGAGGTAACCTTGCTCCTTTTGACCTCATAAGGAGAAAGATTCCAGATAGGCCCATCTGAGCTTTCATTTTCTCAAAGGCAGAGCAAGATACCCAGGGCTCGGTTTACACCTATCACCATTTCTAGCCACTGGGTGACCACAGTCAGGCTGGGGGAATGCATATTAACGTTAAAAAAACTCATTAAGTGACAAGGGACCTTTTAATATTGTTGTTGTAACAAAACAAAAAGTTCCGTTTTACCTGATTGTACTTAATAAGCTTGTTTGACATGAGGCAAAAATAGCTTGGCTGGTCCACAAACAAACTAACGATGCTAAAGCTTTGAAGGGACAACAAATAAAAGTAACTGAAACAGGCATTGATCTTGTCATTTTACACTATTAGCAGCTCAAGAAGCTTATTTACCACATAATTGACTGTTCCTATTCATTACTTGTATATGGTATTATATAAGATATATATGACAGCTAATTAAAAGGAGAGCTTGGGATGTAAATAACAGGATTTATTTATTTTTCCTCCTAGAACTTATGGCGCTCCACCTGTCAATCTCAACATAAAGACAACAGGCTCCAGACCTTATGGACAAGGTTTTTATTTTTATAAATTCAATGAATTGATGCACTGACTGAGAGCACTTGATATTTTGTTGTACCTGTGAATATGACAAAGACCTATCCCATTCTATTCAAGGTATCGCCCTCTATTCTTAAACTGCTTTCTGTTTTGACATAAACAAAACAGATTTTCCTTTTCTGTACTATTCGGCACTGTTCTGTTCAAAACACAGACATAATTTATATTGTGCACAGAGAGTAAAGAGTTTGGACAGAATGTCTGTGTCCAGTTAACATGTTATGTTGTTTATTTTCTGTAGCCTCCAAGATAAAGGGAGTGGATCTGGATGCTCCTGGAAACATTAACGGGGTTCCAGTGCTGGAGGCGGACATGGAGTCCTTTGAGGAGAAACCCTGGAGGAAGCCAGGTGTGTGTGTGTGTTTCCTTTCTTTTAAGTACCGCTGTTATTTGCATTTTCAGGATGTTTAATGTTATCTACAATGGCATGTCATGCCTAGCATGTACATTTTTTTCATAAGTTTTGTGTGTGTGTAGGAGCGGACCTGTCAGACTACTTTAACTACGGCTTCAATGAAGACTCATGGAAGGCTTACTGTGAAAAACAAAAGAGACTGCGGATGGGCCTGGAGGTCTCTACTGTCGGCTCGGTGACCAGCAAGATCACTGTGAGTGACCAGTGCTTACTCTGTTTGTTTTCTGCCAACGCCCTCTACATTTCACCGCCTTTCTGATTTCATCATAAGCCTCTCCTTTTCCGTTAGTTGGAATCAGAGGAGTTCCCTGCGGGGTTTAACTGGAAACTTCACATTATGAGATTATGAATTACAGAAATGCTTTTTCTTAAGTTAGAACACCATTTACACAAGTAAACATTATAGTGTCATGATATACATGCCTATCACCTATATTTTGTAAAAAGTGGCTGCCTTCAATAGATTCATTGATCTTTTTCAATATGAATTAGGCAAAAAAATTCATCTGCTACTCTCTACTATAATTAACGCAGGAAATGTATTAACAAATGTATTGTGGATCTTTCTCAGGTTCAGCAAGGCAGGACAGGTAATGAAAAGGACATATCGACTTTGCCTGTTCACACCTCCAAGCCAGACTTCACATCTCCTATCAGCTTGTACAAGCCTTCTGTCAGTCAGGTCCCCAGGTAACACTTCTGCTTTTATCTTCACTTATTAATATATCCGGTAATAAAACACATGTGCAGTTTCCACTTGAAGTTGTGTGTACGGAAAAGTTGATAAGCTGCACTTCCATCCACCTGTTTTGCGTGCATTTTCAGTTTAAGTATAAGAAACCCGGACCGAAAACTCTTGAAATAATTATTTTTTAGAATACACAAAAACAAAACACAAAAAATGTACGCTTGGCTGATGTAGAAAGGTTGGTATATCAATAAAACACATATCCCAATGTACATAAATCATGTCACGTAAATGTGCCCTGCGGCACCCGCCCCACTGTAGAGACTTAATTGTCCGCAGACGAAAGCATCAGATCTGTGTGAAGCCAAATTGGGACAAATTGATACATAACATAGCTAAATTTCAAATTTCCATCACGTTAATTTGAGGTTTGACAGGCATTCTTTTAATTAAGCATTACATCATTTTGTTGCACCCTCTTTTTCTTCAGCAAGGGTTTTTTGGCACCCAACTCTAAATTTATAGCCATCAAGTCTTTTGCTGATTTTCTAGAAATTGGTTTAAATTTGAACTACATTTGGATGGAAACTTAGATTATGTGTGTAGACAAGGGAGGGCTGGAATACAAAACTTAATACAAGAGGAAATTGAAACTGCACAGTGAAATATTTCTTGTGGGGATGCACGATATATTGGCAATCATCTCGTATCGGCTGATGCTAGTCATTTTTTTTTAATACATCGGCAAAGGTCTGTGTCTGTGTCTGTGTCTGTGTGTGTCTGTGTCTGTGTCTGTCCTGTCTGGACGTTTATCACACAAATTGCAATATACAATCCATGCCATATCAAATTGTGTAAGGGGGATGCCTTGTCAAATACTTCAACACCATAACACTCAAATAAAGAGCCGCCATCGAGAAGTTCATAAACAATATTAGGAGCAAGCTTTTAGCAAACAGTGTAAACGCAAACAGCTGCAGCACACACGTTAGCGAGTGTGCAGTGAAAAGACAGGGAGGTGTGTATGTGTGGGTGAATATGAGGTAAGCTGTTACGTTATAGCTGTGAATATTGCAGTGCAGTATGTACGGTCAGTGAATAAATGCTACCAACTCCTCAAGACCCAAGCACAGCTCCCATGTCTTGCTTGCTACCTGCTGGTTAAAGAAAGTGAAGGGGGTTAGTATCAGCCATGGAACTAGTGAGAACTTTAGCTCAGGCTCACTAACTTAAGGTGGGCTGGCTTTAAGGTGGACTAGCTATTTTCATCTTAGTGACAAGCACCTCCTCCAAGTTTTGCTTTAATGATCTCTCCGTAGCCAACCCAGGGACAACACTGATTAGTCCTAAAACCTAAACAGGACATTTTGATTTATCAACCAAGTTAATGATTTACTGATGTAATTTAAACTGGATTTTAGTTAAGTGATACACTTGCTACAAGTGATAGAAGTAGCCTAAAACTAATACAGTTGTTGACGTTTTTTCATGGTGGCCGTGTAAATTGTTCAGAGAAAATAATGCGGTAAATCTATGATCTATGAGCTTATCCAATGTTTTGCAAATAAAAAAAAATTTAAATTCAGTGTTTACACATTTTTCGGTTTGTACAGAATATGATTACCATATTTTTATACAGATCATATCGGTATGTATTCATTATCTAATATAACAGCAATTTTATTGGTTCGTATCGTATCAGCCAAACTTTTTGTATCAGTGCATCCCTAATTTCTTGTGTTTTAACTTTTAAGATGTAACATGCCCTGTGGTTAGAATAGGTCTTCCCATGGGTTGTACGTGTGTGTCTAGGCCGATGTTACTCTCCTCGCCTTTACAACTGTCCTTTGTTTCAAAATGTTAGGATCTCTCCCCCTCAATGGCCTGGCCCGCCTCTTCAGGACATGTCCTATTATACGTAAGTTGGCATGGCCTTGTCCTTACAAGATTAATGGGCCTGATGGGAAATGTGTAAAAGTGTTACATGTTAATGTGTTTAAAGAGGGCCTTGCGTTTTTTCTTGACCATGAAACGCACCACAGAAAAGTATTATACATTCATTCATTCATACAATAAATATGTCCATTCCCTACTCACAATTTTTAATCTTCAGATGGTACTTGAAAGAGACTTTGCTATTCATTTCAGGTATATTCAGTGGGGAATTATTCCAATGATTGATGGCATGATAAATAACTGAGCTTTAGAAAGAGACAATAGAATATAATCATTTAACTTAATCCACAGCTCATTTCTTTGGGGGCCTGTTAATAAGAATAAATTATCCCAGTTGAAAAAGATGAAGAGATTAGACACGTCATTTATTCATTATTCCCCATTTTTCTTAAAGTTACAACTTTAACAGCAGGGTCGTAATTTATTTGTTAAAGGTAAAACCCTTCAAAGGCCACTGGCTCGTGCAACACGAAGTCTTTTGAAGATGCATAGTTTTCTCAAGACACCATCAGTGTATATGTTGGACGATAAGTAACAAGAAACCGCTGTACAGAAATGCTAAAGTAGGTCTGAGGTCATTTAGAAACAGTGACACCGTTACATATTTTTTCAACCAGAGAGCTCTGACAAGTTGAGAAGTAATTACACTGAAGCGTTTGCACTTGTGTGTGTAATTATTCATACCCCTGGCAAATATTGACTTAAAGTTACTTTTATACAACCAGCAAGTTTTTTTCTTGATTAGAAATGACACGAGCGTCTCACAGAAGATAAGACGATGTACAAGAGGCATCATTGCGGGAAAAAAATATTTCTCTTTTATTTACATTTGAACAAAAAGTAGCATGTCCAAAATAATTTATACCCATCTCAATAATCAATAGAACAGCCTTTATTAGCTATTATAGCAATCAAATGCTTGCTATACTTGCTGACCAGCTTTTTGCATGTCTCCACTGGTATTTTTGCCCATTCATTTTTAGCGATGAGCTCCAACTCTTTCAGGTTGGAGTTTCTCCTTGCAGTTACCCGAATCTTTAGCGCCCTCCACAGATTCTCAAATAGATTTAAGTCAGGACTCTAACTGCTGGGCCACTGCAAAACGTTAATGTTTTTGTCTGCTAACCTTTTCTTCGCCACTTTTGCTGAGTTTTGGGTCGTTGTCGTGCTAAAAGTTCCACTGGTTGCCAAGTCCAATTTTCTCTGCAGACTGCCTGATGATGTTGTTGAGAATTTTTACGTATTGTTCCTTTTCCATGGTGCTGTTTGCTGTGATTAGGTTCCCAGGTCGACCGGCTGAAAAGCAACCACCGCCACCATGTTTGACAGTGAGGATGGTGTTCTTAGGGTTGAAGGCTTCTCCTTTTTTACGCCAAATGAAGGCTACATCATTGTGGCCAAACAATTCAATTTCAGCCAGAAGTCTTCTTCTTTGTCAAGATGAGCATTTACAAAGGCCAAGCAGGCTTTTGTGTACCTACTATTTGGAATGAAATCTTTAGATTTTCCCATAGACTGTGACAGTTTGCAAAGGGTATGAATAATTTTGGACATGCCACTTTTTGTTCAAATGTACATAAAAGAAGAGTAATAATTATTTTCTACAACAATGCCACTTGTACATTGTCTTATCTTCTGTGAGACGCCTGTGTCATTTCTAATCAAGAAAAAACTTGCTGGTTGAATAAAAGTAACTAAGTCAGAATTTACCAGGGTTATGAATAATTTCGGGTTTGACTGTGTGTGTAGATATAGTCAAATATATCTCTCTCTATACATATATATTTATATATATATCTAGTTCACAGTTCTTTTAAAACAAAAACATAGGTAAGTGATCTGTGCCAAAATGAGTTAGGACTGCTTTGTGACTTAATCTATGTTTAGTTAATGCACATCGCTTATTATGTAGACGGTGTGTTTGCTCAGTGCCTTGGTTTATTTAATTTTTTATTATATTCTCCTCCCAGGAAGACAAGTGGTACTATAGACGTGATAGGTGGAGGGACGGCCACCATCAGCAGGGTTGAAGGGCGACGCAGACACAATCTAGAAGGCAACAATATCCAGGTACACAGAAGCAACACAGACAATCAAATCAAAAATCAAAACACTTTGTTTTTCAATGTGATTTTTTATTTTTTCTAGTAAAAAAATGCTGTTAGCTGAGCTCTGACTAAACTAGAGCTAGAAGTTAAAAGACACTGCGCCGAGTGGGTGTTGTCATCTCAACATCTTCCTGTCTGTTGTTGTGCAGGTAATCGCTGAACAATCAGACGCCGAGCCAACTCAAGCAAAGATTCCCACCTTCTTCCCTCCTGGACCGCTTCCTCCAAACATACCCCCACCTCCTTTCCTCCCTCCGCCACCCAATGTCAACACGGCACCCCCACTCATCCCCCCACCCAGTAAGTTTACTATCATCATCGTCTTTCATTTTAGCGGGTCGCTTGTGTGTATTTGATTTAAAGCAGCCTTCCTATTTTAACCTGTATTTTGTTGGTTTTATTTTGTTCACTGTGTTTTATTCTCTCTTTCTCCCTTGTAGGGTTGCCCATTACTGTCCCTCCCCCTGGTTTTCCTCCTCCACCTAGCGGGCCCCCTCCTTCTATCATGCCCACTATGGACAGGTAACACACACAGGAAAACAGACACACAAACGCCACTCACGCACACTCTCACAAACTCACTAGCTGCTGTTAGTCAACCACAAACACAGACATACCCCTCCGGCCAACTGAGACAAAATTAAGCAATTACTGATATTGAAGACCCTTTTTAGCTATTTGTTTTACAACTATTAATAATACATTTAAAAAATAAACATGTTTACATTATTTCTGACCGCAAAAAGAGCAAATATGACAACCTAGTGAAAAAAATTGTTTTGCATGCTTTTGGGGTTTTAACATCGTACACACTGGCATCATTGTAGATATTTTGGCCATGAGGACAGAGTTCTTTAATCATCTTATTGAAAACAAAATGTGGTCCTTGCCATGAAAGAAGATCAAGAGCATATGGACACACACACACACACACACACACACGCACACTGTAACGCACTGTAACATTTTGCCTTTCCTCTCTTTCCACAGTGGCCACCCTGGAGGTTATGATGGACGCTCTGTACCTCCCTACCCTTTCCCTCAAGGTATGAAGATTTAAAACATAATCTGTCTGCGTAATCATCAGCGTAGTCTCAACATAGGTCAGCGGAAATACAATTCCAGGATAATTGGCTGTCCTCACCTGGCCATTCTTAAACTGTTTGCTTTAGGAAACAAGTCAGGCCTCCTTGGTGCTTTAGGGAAATGATTTTACAAAGAATATGTTTACAGCATTTAGTCTTTAACTGGGGCATTTTGGAAAGATCGGAGAGGATTAGTGGACGAAGTACACACTGCGGAACAAATAGACCAAAATATCTAATTTAAATCACTCAAGTTACTGTATTGTGTGAGCAGTTAATTTAATTAAATATTTTATGTGGCGTTTTCTTTTGCGGGATGCAAATGAACAAAAAACAAGTTCCTCCCCGAGACCATTTTGAGGAGCCACCCGAGCTTAGTGCCACTTAAGATGATTGTGATTGGTCTAAATAAATGCAAACAACCCAGAGTGTGTGGTGTAACCAGATCTTACTCCACACTGCAGTGGAGATAGGTATGGCAATGCGAGACTAACAGCAACACATCAAATTTGTTTTCAGTCCATCTTAATAAGAGATCTGTTTTGGTATTCACGGAAAAGAATCTCAGAAATGGGTTAAAAACCGTAAAACCAACAATATTTTAACAGATGCAAATGTGTATTCTAGATATTCATCTCATTGGTTTTAATGTTGTTGGAAATGCAGGTATGTTTTGAAACAGTTTAACATGAATTATTCACCATAACAAATTTCTGACTGGATTCAAACAAAGTCTTATTTCAAAGTATAAAGTCTTCTGCTCCCCTCCTTATGACCTGTTCAGGTGCATACCCTCCACTCATGGCTGGAGGGGTGCCTCCGCCTTGGCCCCCCATGATGGACAACTCTAAACCCTGGGACTACTATTCCCGTCGAGACGACAAAAGAGAAAAGGAAAGAGAGAGGCCCAGAGAGAGAGAGAGGACACATGAGCGAGAAAGAGAGAGGGAGCACAGCCCTTCAGCTATGGGCTACACCAGGTGAGGGGGACAAAAACACACACTTTCACAAGCTCTGTTTTTGTCCATTGGTGCACCAATCTGATATGCCAGATAGTTATCGATATTGTTATCGATCCTTGTATCCTAGTAAGTAGATCGGGAATTGGCCATGACATGACAGATTCATTTTAAAGCTGGGGGCAGGCAGATTTTTTTTTTTTTAAATTGCAATAATTTAAACAGCAGCTCTCCATGTCCCCTCTCTGTCCAGCCCCTCCCATCAGGCGAGCACAGGCATTCGCTGGCTTTATACAGTAAGATTTAACAGTACTCACGCCATTAGATAGCGGCCATCCTGTTTTCTATGAAAAGCACTTTGAGGTGACATACTGTAGTTTTAGGCTCTGGTTGGCTAAATAAACATGGAATTAGCCGCAGCTTTGCTAGGGTTAGCAGAATGCTAAATGTTTACGTTTCCTCTCACATAGCCTACAGTTTGTATTCGTTGGGATGTTAGCAATAAGTGGTGCTACTGCTTCAGCCTTTGGTCAAAGACTGGTGCTGGTGTTCATGCTAGGCTTAAGGTTAACCCGAGCAGACCACCTCTTGACTGTTTTCACCGCACATGTGCGCTCCATAGACAATAAAGTGGACTAATGGATTTTTACACAATTTCTTTCCTCTATGTAATGTATATAGATGGATGACAATAAAGTCTCTTATCCAATAGTTTAGGATTGAATTAGCTGCGGACCTGAGCCTTACAGTGAACAGAATTTTGCCAAAGGGATATGACTGTGATTGGCTGAAGTCTCACGGCTAGATTGACTGAAACCTGAAAACGGAGCCAAGAAGGAGTTACAGAAGTCTAGTTTTCTCTCAGACCACTTGAATTACAATATGCTGAAAGATTATTAAGAATGTTTTGACCAATGACGCCAAAAGTAAACTACCAACTGAAGCGTTAAATGTAGTTAGTGTCATTATCCAATTCGGTGCTTAGGATGCACTTTAGACATTATGAGGTTTGGACTTTTGCTAGAAGGAAATTATAGAAACTGGACCCCCTTGAATTGTAATTGAATATCCCTGTTTTAGGCAAACAGGGATATGTTCATGCCCTCATAGTCACAGACTTTAATACTAATGGTGTACTCGGAAGACAGATTTCCGAGTCAAGACGGTCGAGAAACTCACATTACCATGAGCTCAAAATCCAACATGGCTGCTCTGTGCATCAACAGTAGTGAAAGCTGTAGTAATATACAGTTTACTAGCACTTCTGATTTAAACACAGTACTGTCCAACTACTATCTGTGGACATGTTGTTATTGTGGTTGTATGCACGAAAAACTGCCTAATGGGTTTACTGTTATTGCTAACAATGGCTAAACTGGTTAGAACAAACCCTCAATGAAATCCGACTTGTTTAATGGAATGTGGTCAACTTGGGTGTGACGTCTTTCCCGGCTGCTTTTTCTGACTTCTGAAGTAAATGGAACACACTACAAGAATCTGTATTTTAGTCAGAGAATGGGCTTGTTGGATATGCAAACACAACATAGTAAAGGGAAAGCTCTTGATTTTTCAACCTTCATAGTGAAGAGGAGCGGTATCGTTACCGCGAGTACCAGGAGCGTGGTTATGCCGAGCGACACCGTGAGCGTTCGAGCCGAGAGAAAGAGGAAAGACACAGAGAGAGACGGCACCGAGAGAAAGAGGAGGGTCGCCACAAGTCCTCTCGCAGGTACGTAAACACACAAAAGTTGTTGGAAAAAATCTAGTTGGCTAAATCCCTCCCCCTGAATAGTTATTGTCCAATCATAGCTTAGAAACTGTAACTAAGCACAGCAGGCCTGTCAAGATTTGGATTTCTTCACATGTTCGAGCAGGGTGCAAGGAGCTGTAGTATAAGTCGTACTCTTCATGTAAAGAGTTTAAAGTGTATTGTTAAAAAAGCCACATTGACAACTTGCACATCCACTGTATAGTATTTCACTCAGAAGACTTATATGTTATTGGAGTGTAGGCTAATGTCAACAAGTCTGTCTTGCTCTTTATTGAATTTGGGGGAAATTTCAACTCCTGAAACTTCAGCCAGTGCTACCTGAGCTAATGTTGGGTTAGCTAAACACATCAGTTAGCCTTTTCTCTTGTAACTCTTTAAGTGAGAATATACTTATATACTTTTTTTTTTTTAAATGTGATCTATTTCTGAATCATTTCAGTTTGTAATACTAAATAGCTCTATAATGCAATACAAGAACAATGACGTTTTTTTGTATTTCTGTCTTTAGGGTGACATTGTGTATGTAGATATAAAGTGTAATTTCTAAATCTTTTTTACATTCTCGTTTCGAAAAAACAAATCGAAAAAATTACCAAGTCAGCTGGAGACAAACTTGTCAACCAACTCATAGAGGTAAGGTTAGTTAGCTACAGCTCGTAAAATCTGCCAGCGACAGGTACAAAAGCAGGCCTCTAGTTTCCAGCCAGTGGACATGTGCTTTCGTCTTCCTCTAAAATCAATCTGCGGTTGTTATCGTTGTAAACTGCATGCATGCGGGAACGGAAAGATCGACAGCCTTAAGAACAGCAGCTAAGTGGGATAAGGGCTTAGCAAATGGTCAATTGACAAAACCTCCATTATTCCGATTTGGCACCATGCTGCCTCTCTTATTTTTTTTACCCTTTTGTCCATCTCCATTTCACCTTGCCTTTTCTTTATTACATCTATTGATCTTCTTGTCTTAATTTATCTCTTTCTCATACCTACCTACCTAATCTTTGATCTCCTTTCCCCTATTGCCTTACCTCCCTGCCCTTTACTCTCCCTCTAAACTCTTTCCTCTACCTCTCAAATCTCCCTTCTGTGCCCTTTCTACACTTTGGTCCTTCTCCTTCAATTAGCAGCAGTAGCAGGAGAAGGCACGACAGCGAGGAGGGCGACAGCCACCGGAGGCACAAACACAAGAAGAGCAAAAGGAGCAAGGAGGGCAAAGAGACCAACGAAGAGATCAGCGCAGACCAGGAGAACCAGGAGGCCATGGAGTAGTGATCACCACCTCCTGTTTTTCCTTTCTCTGTCTGTCTCCGGTCCTGTCTGTCCCTCCGTGTCCCACCAAGATGAGAAAGAAGGAAAGGGAAAAGATGAGCACAGACCAACAAACCAGGAAGTCGCAGAGTGATCAATGCCTCCTGTCACTCCCCTCTCCATCAATCTTAATTCCCCTGCATCCTGCTGTCGTTCATCCTCACCATCACTTCAGGCAAAGAGTGGATGGAGCAGAGGAGGTGGTAAAGGAGAGATTGTCGTCCTTTTTACTTTATCTGTCTTTCCACCACTAGCTGACATCAGACAGGAAAACAGTCTATCTTCGCTCCCCTCCCGCTCTCTTCTGCTCCCCATAACTCCTTTCAGAGCACTGCTGTAACAATAAGCTCGGAGATTTCACTGTATAGTCAGGACGATCCGCAGATTTAGCTCTTTTTTGTCATTTGTTTGTTCTTGTCCCTTATGAAGACATCTATAGACATTTGTTGGTTTGTTAAGTTCAATTAAAAACACTTTTGATAAGACATCTTTTTGTGACTTTTTTGGAATAAATGGATCAATAATTTATCACATATATTCGTTTTCTAATAGTGATTTATATTACTCTTTCACACCATTGGTAACTGTATAGTCTATACATGCATTTATTTAAATCACATTTGTTAGGTCTGAAATATTTTGTTTTTCCCTAACATTTGTGTGATTTCAACACATTCTTAAATAGTCCCAGTGGTGATCAACAGCCGTGGTTATCAGTTGGCAAGGACAAAGGTCAAAGTTCAAATTAATGTTTGACTTGGACTTGTGACTTAGGCTCATAGTACTATATGTTTGATTTAGGCTCTTGCAGCAGCTCATTGAGCTCAGTAGCACTTTTAGGTCTTCTCAGCATGAATAGTTAATTATTTGACCTTAAAGACCGTAGTTTAATCACTTTTTTCATCAGTTTTATTTTAGTTTTTAATATCCAATTGCCAGTATACTTTAACAGTCTTACTTTTTACCCAATTTATAATAACACTCAACTTGCAAAATACTCTTTATGTAAGTTCCAACAGTGTTAGATACTTTTTATATTTATCTTATTTTTTTAAATCGAAATATGTGTGCAAAGACATTCACATAAAGTACAGACACACTTACACCTACACATAAACTTCTACAACAAATGAGCTGAATACATCCTCTATCACTGCTGCTGGCAGAAAGAATAAAATAAATACCGCCTATGATGGTGCATTTATTGGCTTTTATTAATAGGATAGCTGCTGTTTCCTATTGAAAACTGCAAAATGTAAATAAAATATTTATAAAATGAAGTTTCAGTGACCGATCAGAGAGGGTACATTAGCATATATATATATATATATATATATATATATATATATATATGGTATATAACAGCCTCTACTGTCATATGTGATTGGATCAAGATTCTGTGAGTTCCTCAAACAGGTCAAAGTCCCCCCCCCCCCCCCCCCCCCCCCCCCCCCCCCCCCCCTTCGGTGTTTGCTTGTTACATCAGTTCACAGAAAGTAAATAAATGCTGGTGAGATATCCAGAGCATCCAGGAGGGAGACTTGATGGCAGGCAGTGACAAGACAACTGAAGACAAAATAAAAGAGTGAGTGTTGAAGACAAACCGGGAGGCACAGGGGGAAAGCTTGAGAAAAACAACACAAGAGCCATCTAGAGGATGAAGAAGAGTGTTGCTGTAGTTGTGTTGCTGAGTCTCCTCTCACTGGGACACTCGGCTCCTCTGAGCAGCTGTGAAAGTCTGCTAAAACCCATCACTCTCAGCAATGAAGACGTAAGTCCACTTCCGCTTTTCTTTGCATAAGTAGCTATGTTTAATTTAAACTTGCTTTTTGTCAATAATAAATATAGCGTTCCTGTTTTCAATAGATACAATTCAATTATACATATCTTTTCTGCAAAAGTACACAACCTTAACTGTTCAGTTACACGCACACTCACACATTCTTGTTATCCTCAAACAGGTGTGAAAGTGAAACCATAACTTACCAAAACACACAATCTTTTGTTTGATATAGCTACTAATCAAGCCATATCAGGGGAAACATTTTTATTTTAAAATGTGAATCCTGTAACTATGCTTCACATATTAATTTAGTGTGTCATATCTCCCTTCAACCCAGGTCCCGGCCCCAGAGGATGAAAAATGTTTACATGTATTGTGTATTCTGTGTGTGTGCTTTAGATGTTGGGAAAGTGGCTGTACATTGGCGGGAGCTCTGACCTCCCAGGGAGCCGTTCACTGGGCCATCTGATGACCAGTGCGTGGCTGGACGTCACTGCAACCACCCAGAGCAACATCCTCAATCTCATCCAGACTCAGAGACTGTAAATCCCCTTAAATATGCTTTCACACCACTGGGCTGAGGGCTACATGTTTCTGCTGTTAGGAGGGGGGGGGGGGGGGGATTCTTCAACTAACAGGCGTCCCATATCATCTGTAAAGATGAATTCTAACGGTTGCTTTGTGTTTCACTGTGTTTTTACAAAGCATATTTCCTGTTGCTGTTGTAAAAATGTTACAAGAAGAAACTTGTATTGTTATAACTACGTATATAATTATATTGTTAATAAGATATTTCTGTACTAAATAGTTTTGCTTTTGTCACATGGCAACATCAACAGCACACTATTAATTTAAACTGAATCTCTGCAAACTGCTAATGATGCATGTTGGATTTTAGAATTAAGTATTTTAGCTTTTTTACCTAACATCTTCAAACTATTGTACGTCTGGAGACAACAAGCAAAGGTAAACGAGTATCATGCACGTTTGCCTACTTTATATCACATCACTGGAAATCTCTTCGGAATAAACATATTTTTGGCCACTTTGGATAGTGCAAACAAGCTGAAAACACACCATTAATATGTTATCTGCTTATAAAGTTGTTATAGGCCTAGCCAACCTATTAGCAAACAGCTGCTTATGTAGACATCAGATAGATAGGGGGTGACATTAGCATTAATTTGGAGTAGCAGCAGGTGAATGTGGGAAGATGCTAGATCACACCCACCGAACGAGTCAGCGAACATATCTGGCTCACCACGCAAGCGTCAACCCAACCTTTGCACAGTATGCCATGTTGTCGTTCAGTGGGTACAATCTAGTATCTTTTTTATTTATTTAAATTTTACCTTTTCTTAACTAGGAGGAGACTCATCCATCCATCTTCGACCGCTTATCCGGTATCGGGTCGCGGGGGCAGACTCATTGACATTAAAAATGTCTTTTTAAAAGAGTGTGCGGGCCAAGACAGGCAGCAGTACAACCACACACACGAAATACACAAACATAAAACAACCACAATCTTAAACACATCAGGTAAAACATCTAAAGCCAGATGTGGTTGCCTCCAAGTGAATCAACATCCTCTTCAAAGCGACCAATGAGACCAGCTCACTTACGTTTCATGGATTTCTGTAACTTGTTCCAGTGTGAGGTAGCAGCAGTACGTACCGTGAATTTCTCTGGAAACGGCAGTGATGAGAGAGACTGTGAGAGTGAGTCAAAGCAGTGAAGTTGCGGATCATAAAAAGTTGAAAGACACAAATTATTTGAATTTATTATAAGGACCCCCATTAGCTGACGCCTAGACAACCAGCTAGTCTTCCTGGGGTCCAAAACAAAGGCGAGGGAAACTGAAGAGTCTTCTCTGTGGGTTCATCACTACAAGCAACCCCTTCCACGTTACTTGAACGCATGCATTTTTACATTACATTTACTTAGAATTTTTTGCTCCATTGATAATATAAAAATTTTGATTATTGCTGCTTGAAAGCAACACTAGAGAACTTAATACTGCTTTGGTCCCCCTACAGGTTGGAAGCAGAATTGTCCCATTGTGTCTCATTGGAACTGCTACCCAATCTGGCATACTTGCATAGTGCAGTTATAGCTGGTTGAGAAACACAAAGCGAATACAGAAGTGCCGTTCACCCTTTTACTAGTTGATGAACCACTGAAACAATTTTGTAATTATTATTTTAAGTTACAAAAAGTTCTCTAGTGTTGCTTTAAGTGTGCCAAATTTAATTTGAGGGGTGGAGTAATTTATGTATAGCTGTTCTTCTGGCTTACTGGTCTATCATGATATTATGTTCTGATGCAGCCTTTATTTTTTTCTCAACAGATATGGCAAATGTTCCAGCTTGACATACAATGTGACCTTTGAAAACAGCACAATGTTAATTGGTGAGTGAGGATGAGCCACAAGTGTATCAGATAGATTCTTTAGAGTGGAAGCGGCATTCATTATTTTTGTGTGTGTGTGTGTGTGTGTGCGTGTTTGTGTGTGCGCCTGTGCGTGCATCACAGAGCAACCATTCTACCTCAAGGAAGTCTACCTGACGACTGACTGCTCCGACTGTCTGGTTGTCCATGAAACAGTCATTTCTAGCAAAGATACTTTCACCAGTCTTCTGCTTTTTAGTAAGAAACTCACTTATTCGTCCCTAAAACACTGAATTTACCCTTATTTAACATGACAAAGCAACTGACTATCTGACTATCTCTCTAAGGAAAGGTTCCTAATGCAGACATCTTTATTTCCAGGCAGGAGACAGAGTGTCTCACCTGCTGTTGTGGAGACGTTTAAGACACAAGCAGAATGTCTCCAGATGTCGTCGCCCATAATGATAGACACAAACTACGGTAAATAATTTAACTATTAATCTCCACATGCTGTGCCTCCATAATGCCAAACTGATTTTTTGAGTTCATTCTAATGTGTATGTAAACAGAAATCTGCCCAGACAACATCTCGCCCTCGGAGGGTAACAGCGCCCTCAACTCTTTATTAGAGGCCAAGATGGGACATAAAGTTGCAAGACTCCTGGATGTTTTTTTTGATACATTTGTGAACTGATTTACAATTGGGTGTCAAGGTAATAATGTATGGGAAAGTGTGGAATTCCTTCCCTGATTTACATAATTAGGCCTCAATATGAAAATGTAATAAAAATTTAAATGGAGGAACTGCCTTGTTTTCTCATTATTATAATTAGTGGTAGATATAATAAGGAGACAATGAAAAGTAAATATAGTTAAACAAACACAATGTGGTAAATAAATACCTAAAAGTAGACATTAACTGTGGAAGCAACTCTAAACTATGAAACAGTGTTGGATAACAACTTTGTGTCTGAAAAACATGTAAATGCTACTTTAAATGTTTAAAATCCATTACTAAATTAATTTACTCTTATAGTATAATTTTTTTAGGGAATTATGCATGACTGATATTTTTAAATTACCATATTTAAAAACAATCTCACATAGCCCCTGCAGTGCTCCAAAGTACCCCTAGGGGGACGCATAATTCCCATTTGAGAAACACTGCTATAGATAATGCTCCAACTAGAGCATTTGTGGCATTGATAAAAGATGCGTGTCAGTGTTTGCTCTGTCACAGATCTGACAAAATGGTAGACTGCTATTGAATTGTGCCAATAGGGGCTGCTATAGCAACATAATGGGTGTGTTCCAATCAACTAGTAGTTCCCTGAGTGGACTGCATAATAGGTTATCCCACCATGTTAAGTAAGATTTCAAACCTTAGAGAGCAAACATGTTCTGTTCAAAGTAAACTGTGTAGGGGACAACTGAACAACACTTTGTCTGAAGCTCACAAGCAAGATTACCCAACAGTCATCGGGCCTCGCTAAAATCAACAGCGTACGTCTTTTAAATGAATCAAAACACATTTATTCACAAGTTACATACATTTCAATAGAATAAGTTTTATAACAGTATTAGTTTTTGTTTCAATATTTCAGTTCAGTAGTGTAAAATATCCACAGTATCAGCAACGTATCCAATGTGTTAACGTTAACACAAAATTTCCCGGTTGATTTTTTATTTGTCCCAGTCTGCTGCAGAATGTATTAAGATAACGTGTGGTACTCCATGTTTCCTTCTACAAAGTTGCCGAGGCTGGGATGCTACAATACCCATTAGCAGCACCTGTGAGTTTATCAAGTGACAGCTAAAACGCAAAACCCGGAGCAGTATATCCTGTATGTCCCTTACTGGCTAACGTATTTTAAGATGGCGCATAACTATGGATAGTCAACCCCAGTTAATGCAAGCGCAAATGTAACATTTCAAGCCAATAGGAATACTTGAAATTGATGGTGGTGGTCAATATTCATAAAAAAAGACAAGTTTTTGAACGGGCAACACAGATTTTGATAATGAACAACTACAAAAGTTACACACTAACCTTAACTGACATTCAGTGATCAGGAAGCAGGGAATAGGGAGAACTGTTTCTGTACTCTGTGGATCAGAAAGCAGCCATAGTCACCGAAACTGCTGGTGGCAGAATAATGCTGCCTTCAAATGGGGTCTGATTTTCTGTGTTCACGAAGGAGTCAATATGAACGACGTCGGAAGTGGACAAATTATGAAAGCTCCAAGTTCACGAGTTGTGCTAGTGAACAATGGCCTATACCTGAAAGAAATAGAGCACCTAACCCACTAGTGTCAGTACAACAACCTACTCATGAATGTCAGCAAGACTAAAGAGTTGATGGTAGACTTTGGGAAGAAGCATGGAAGGAACAATGCCTCCCTTAATATCAATAGGTCCTCATGGAGAGGGTGGGAAGCTTGCACATGAAAAGACAACCTTTGAGGAAATTTTACTATTCCCAACCGCCTCATCCTTTTCCTCTGCCATCATGGATTTCCAACATTACGTTACCCACTCACTAGCTTGCTAAATTGTTACCCTTAGGTAGAGTCCTTTGGCATCCTTGTTGCATTTGTCTAGTACTTCTATTCTCACGAGTTAACCACTTGAATGGCAAACACGACTAAACAACTTTCCATGTCAGAACATCGAGATCACAAGTTCTATTTGAAGGCAGCCCTAAAACATAACTCAAAAGAGACGGAAACCAAAGAGTTGAAGACGTTGCGAGCTGAAACCCCACAATAAGTAACGTCATAGGACAAATGGGGAAGATGGGATATCTTGGTCTCTAGCCCTGGAGGGACACAGAGCAATTTAACCGCTGGTTTTATCGCTCTAATTTCCTTTCCTTGCACCTTGCACCCTGGATTCTCACGATGTCACGAAATCACATGAGAATTATCGAGCTTTAAGTAATGTGTGTGTCCCAACAGCAGCGGACCAAATCAATCAGCGTCCGGTGAGGAGCTACTGGCAGTTTAGGACCTGGAAGGTGTGTGTGACGGCTGCAACTTTTTGTTCAAAATAACATGGTGGGCATGATAGACAGGTGGCTCATCCAATCATCTGCCAGGTATTTTTTGAAAGCACCTGCCTTTTTCCAAAAGTTTTAAACAAAGACTTTTCAGACAGTTCTGTGTTAACGAACCAGCTGCAGCATCTGTTACTAATTTCCCAGCTTTTGTTATTTGTCTTTCTTTTAGAGTAAGCATCGAAGTATCTGACATCACCACTTTGTCATCTTCCAAATGTTGGATTCCTTATTCAGTTATCTGAAAAGAAATCAATACATATTTCATCATTGACCTTTAAACTTGATTGCAACATATGCAAACAACTCATGACTACACACAACTGAACTTTACCGCCCCAGTTTGGGCTTAAAGCAGCCACAATCAGCTCGAAGCTACGATCAGTGCAGTACGCAAGGACACACAGATTTAGGTTCTTTGTGCAAGTAGATGTGGCGAGCCATGATGAGTTTTATTCACGTTGCTGTGGCGGTGCTCAGTCTTCTGTCCAGTGGACAATCAGCCCCTGTGACCAGCTGTGAGAGTCTGATCAAACCAATTGAAATCAGCGGAACAGAAGAGGTGAGATACTCTCTCATCTCACTTGTCACCTCTTTCTCACAATCTCACTTTCTGCATGTTGGATTATTTTGTATTTTAAAAGATTGGCACACATCAATGTGACCATTTGTCATCTTGTGCAATTAAGCAAGACACTGTCTGTTTCAGCTGCTGGGCAAGTGGACGTATATAGGAGAAAGCACAAACATCCCGGCATCCAAATTGCTGACAAAGATGTTTGTGGAGAGCGCAAGGGTGGAAATCACTGCTGCTGACGAGAGTGGTGCCATCAATGCTTTTCAGTCTCAAAAAATGTAATTTCAAGCTTAAATTGAATTCAGGTTGTATTGGAGCCAGAGTTTTGCATGAAGAATCCAGTGATGTTCTTTACCAATTTCAAAACATGTCAGTGGGTAATTTCCCTTTTAAAATGTCTACTTATGTAAGGTTTGGTCGCTGCTTCACTTTGACAACAAGGATGACCTTGGCTAACCATACACTGTCTATAGGTGAGTAATATTGATCAAACATACTGTACAAACATGTTGACTGACCATGTACCTGAACAAAAAAATGTGGACTTTGTGTGTGTGTGGATGTGTGTTTATGTATGTGTGTATCCCCAGTGCAACCTTTCAATGGTTCAGAGGTTCTACTGACTACTGGCTGCCCTGACTGCCTTGCTTCCTACATAAATTACGATATTGGAGGACGAACATACAGCGGCCTCCAACTTCTGAGTAAGATTTTATTTTTATTTACATACAGACTGATAAAATGAATGTAGAAGAAATTATATCACTTTAATTCCTAAAGCAGGTCTAACATGTTCTTAGGGAACACCATTGGAATGGGTTATACAGGGGGTGGATGTTTTGTTGTACAATATGTTTCTGTAGTCAGTAGAGAAAAACACCTGACAAATCAAGTACTTTATCAACTTGATGCAAAAATCCAATCCAGTGTTAATCCAAGTGTCATCAAGCAATGGGGGTCTAATACTACCGTAGATTAAGATACCTGGTTGGCAATTTTCTATTGTTTCACATGTAACTCAATACGTTTTACTTTTCAGATTAAGATTTTAATATATCGGGTATTTTTCAGCTTTTAATTTTGGACAGCAGAAGACATGTAAGGGGAAAGGGAGGGGGGAATGACGTGCAGCAAAGGGCCGCAGGTTGGAGTCCACCTCTATATATGGGCACCTGTTCTACCAGCTGAGCTATCTGGGCACCCCAGATTAAGCTTTTACATAAAAAAACATATGATAACATTCTGAAACACAACACATTGGTACATTTTAAAACCAATGATACTATAATTAAAATTGAATCGAATGGTTCCCAACCGTTTTGGCCCTTTAAACCTTACAAGAGATCAGTGATTTGTTGGGGGGAAATTGTGTCCAACATTTCACAAAAAATCATCTGAAATTAGAATATAAATTTGTGTTTACTTTCTAACCCAATTCAACATTCCATGATATATACAGTTTATATATATGTATCCTTTGCTTGCACTTGTTCTCTCTCTCAGGCAAGAGAAATAAAGTGACTGCTGCTGAGCTGGAAGAGTTTACCAAGCAGGTAGAATGTCTGAATTTACCAGCACCTTCTATCCTGGACCCAGAAAGAGGTATGATCTTTCACACATATAAACTTGCTGCAAGGCTTTAAAGCCATATGTTTTTTTCAACAATATATCCCCTGAGGTTTTGAATATGCTCTGTTTTCACTTTTTCATAATGGCATGTTTAATGGTTAATGTTTTTAACATGTGTGAATACAGAATGCACCTGCACTTTCAATAGTAAAAAGTGCCTTTATTTGTACAGCAGCTGCAGCAATATTTACTTGTGATGTAACTATGTACAAACACAAAACAGTAAAGCCAGTAGTAAAATGTATACATGGGATCCAAAAGTCAATTATCCCCACTTTAACCTCTAACCCTCTATATTTTGTCTCTGCCTCATTCTGTTCAGTTTCATGGTTGATAAGGTTGTGCACTCATGAAATCCTCTTCCCTGGAATACATGAAATTGATTTATTTAATTTTTTACCTCACAGGGTTTTGCCCAGATGAGTCTCACTCCCAAGAAACTGAGGCTGTTGATCTAACCAATTTAATAAATGGCCTGGGCACAGACGTTTTCAGCCTTTTTGACAGAATTATCAACAGTCAAGGTGGAATGCAGCCACTTTTCAAAATGATCTTTAATGGCCTAGCTGGATTAAAAGAAAATTAACATTTTCATTAATGTCATGCCATGCCTTACATAATGAAGAGGCCATGTCTATCTACAGAGAATTCTGCCAATAAAATGAATGAATATTAAGTTATGACTCTTCTGTCTTTTACTACTTGTTTTAGAGTATCTATTACTTAACAAATACACATTGCATTTGCACAATGCATCACCAGCTGAATCTTAATCAAAGATGTATATAAATTATATAATGTATGGTCAAATCTACCTCATCCCAATGATTGACAATCAGCAACAATGCAGCAGCTGTGTTCATCGGTGGGGGATTAATCAAAGCTAGACTAAAACAGCAAATCCAGGCACCTTTTAATTAGTGTTTCTAGATTTCCTGTGACCTCGAATGGCCGACAGTCTGCACAAAAAATATGTCAATAAACGGGAAATAAATCACACTGAGTTAAAGAGGAGGATGCCCATAGCCTTGTTTATTGGTAGTTTATTACTGCACACCTGCTCATGAGTCATATGTACATATCTTTCTCACCCTCATACACACAAACACACAAACCAGTCAAGATTATAAAAAAAAGGACTCAATTTCTGTGCAGGGTTCAATCACAGTCTGAGATCTACGAAGAACATTTGCATCTTCATACACCGTGCACACACACCACAAATATCTGCACATGGTCTTATGCCTTGATTTAAATAGAACGGACCACAATCAAAAATATAGAAAAGTGACTGATAAACCAATACGCAACCCAGTGGTTATCGAGTGAATTTGGGTCTTTTAACATATAAACCAAAACAATGTCTGACCTTTGTGGGTCTATGGAAGATGTGCTTCCCTTACCAACTCAACAGGAAGACCACAGAAAGGTTAGTTGTCTTTAGAGGCAGTTTTAATTTAATAACATACTCCAATTTTTCAAGTAATGTGATCTGTGCAGAATACTTGACCCCCTGATACAACTTTGGAACATACCTGACAGTGAGATTTTCCAATACATTTTGTTTTTGTAAGCATAATCCCCTGAGTGTGACCCATAATCACTGGAGCTGTGTGACCTAAAACAAAGTGCCTTTGTTCAATCTCAGTCTCTGGATTTTTTTTTATAAATCAAGAGGTGATGCTGAGAATGAAAAGCTACATCTATACCATCACCTTTTTGCTGTCATTTGGTTGTACATTTCATTTAAACGGAGATGTGCTTTATAATGTGATCTATAACGTTGATAGTTTTAAAATTGTTTTAGGCCTTTATAACGAAGCAGGATTGTTAGATAGATTACTGAAGTAATTAATGTGTTAGCAAACTGCAACCTTAGCATTCAATTGGGGTCAGGTTTCCGGAGACATGATAAAGTAAGTCCAAGTTTCATTCTCCTATTGGCTCCATTATTAGTCTCCATTGATGGCCAGATAAATCTTGGTGAACCAGTGTCTTTATTTTCTGAGCCCACTAGATGGTGCTCTTGGTTTTTAGAGAAAGACCTAAAACATTGCAATTCAGTGTATTCTCCACCCTTTGTTGAACAGAGAGAGACAAAAAATAAAGACACTGGTTCACAAAGCTTCATTATGCCATTACTATCATTAATTCCTAAGGGAAATATCTTTAGCTGCTAAATTCCCCCCTACGTTCACTAGCTAGTCACTGTTTGTCCAGTTGTTGTTTGGTACAGAGCAGCTAGATTGAAAATACCTGTCTGCTGCTGCAGGCCAGAAAATCAAAATAATGACCTAAAAGATGCTAAAACGCTCCGTAGAGCAGAGGGGGATAAATGTAGGTGATCATTTTCTGTAGGTAGGTACATTATAATAAGTAACCCCTTTCAAATTACATTTGTTATTGTTAATATAAAAACACTGATTAGTGTAGCTTGAAGTCCACATTTCCTATGTGGGTGTAGTCTAGTTTTACTCAGTGCAGTTATTAAGCTAACTTTAGTAATCCTGCTTCATTAAACAGAACCCTGCTATTACCTAACCTAATAAAAAAAAGGACCTAATGTTCTTGGTCACTCCAGACTTTTGAATGTAAAGAGTCAGATAATATTGAAAGCAGAGTAACTTTCTCAGAAAAGCCACATCGTTAACTTGAACACTCATACAAGTAAGCCTAGGTCAGCAGATATGGAAGAGAGGCCATTTGAAGGTGTTAAGGACAAAGCGATTGTGTGTTTTAGTGTTGACACATGACCATAAAAACAAAAATTAAGTAACCATGGCATACCTTTGCAAAAAACAAACAACTGAGGCCCCTTTCACAAATGCACAGATTCTATGCGCAGTCATGCATTTATATTAAATTAAATTACAACAAAGATCTGTTATGGAAAAGAAATGCGTCAAAGGAAGAACCCTGCTTTACAAAGTATCTCTTCGTGTCTGATTTGTCACTTATTTGCTTTATAGTTCTCTCTCTCTCTCTCTCTCTCTCTCTCTCTCAGAAAGATACACATACAACAGTGAAGTATTGATTGCCTCTCTTTCACCAAAACTTGAAATACTAAAAAAAGTGTTTGTTCTTCATCACTAGTGTCTTTCCTTTCCAGCTTACTTGTTCCACTGCGACTCAGGTGCAGTTGCTAGGCAGCCAGCCTATTACCTTGACACACATAATGTTAAAAACATAATGTTCCAGGTAAACTGGAAGCATAAAGACCCATTCACACTACGGAGAGTACAATCCGGGTGTGTGATTGTCACTGGGTTAGGGCTGATGCACAGTGAAGTGTGCAGATATGTAAAAGGAGGCGAGAGGATGTTTGGTAGTTGATGAGAAGAGGGACATTTGGGTTCAGCTGTTCTGGCTGTGGCCCAACATGCTTCTGTAGGACTAATCTGTCCGCTACGGAGTTGATTTGGATAAAGGTTCCTTTGGAGTTCCTTTGGATGTTATGTTGCCTCCACAGCCTCTAGTAATGATCTAGAGCACCACACTAACTGTTACAAAAGCACTGGGGTGTATTTTTTGCAGGTGAAGTTGGCGGTGTGACAGTATCACCTACTGTCACGTGAAAGTGTTTTTTTTGTTGTTGTTTTTTCATGGTCTGACTGTGCCATGTGCTTAGTTTAGGGGAAATACAAGTGACAAAATTCCAGTCATAGTTCCGAGAACTCAATCTGAGAGTCCAATCTCCAGCTCGAGATCCAAAATCCATTAACGCTGCCCATGGCTGGTTTTCCCAACATCCCACAGGCTGGTGAAGGTTAGCGTGGCTTAACAGTGTGCCAGCTCGCCCGATGAACGTGGTCGTTATTCAATGGTGAATTCACTCCAAAAACAAGTGTTGGGATGCCGGGTTTGTAAACAAGGGTGAAGAGAAGGTATGTTTGGGAGAACAGGTTAAAGAGAAAAGAGGGAGGATCAATGCTACCCTGTAAACAAATGGATTGGGGTATTCATTCAGGAGCTTGACAGCCATTGTTGTTCGTAACTGGGCAGCAGTGGAGGTTTAATATCAGCCGCAATAGGGCTAGTCTGGTCTGAAGATGGGGATCTTAGGCAAGAACTCTATTAAGATTACCTGCAGGAGATAAGAAAGAAAGAGAATTACAAGTTGATACAGATATTTCAAGCTATAGGGATTTTGCAACAGCCTTTCTACGATAGTATTAAGATAAGACTGTATGCATTTTCACCCAACCCTACGTTGATTGTGTAAGGCAAAACCAACATTAATACAGTGTGGAAAAACACCTACTGCTAATTCTTTACTTTTTACCAAGGAGGTTATGTTTTCAGTGTTTTTTGTCCGTTTGTTGTCAGCAGGATTTTGTATAAAACTACTGGCCCGATTTGTTGTTAAACTTGGGGGAAGGGTGTAGCATGAGCCAAAGTAGAACACATTGATTTTTTAAGCCAAATTACAGGACAGATAGACAAATTATTTTGCACTTTTGTTAATATTGCAAGGTAGGGTGTTTGTGCTGCATTCATGTGGTGCCGGAATAATTGGAAAATATTTGTTCCCAACTAGGAAAAGTCACACTGCATTCACATTGTAACATAGAACATGCCTTGGCGAAGTTCTGCATCTCTGAGTGCCCTTCTAGTTCTTAAAGAGACTAATACACTTAAACTTAGCTTACATTTCACAACAATGCAATGTAACTTTAATTAGCAGGCCACTGTGTAAACAATGAAATACATTCAAGCACACATTTCATTCTATTCCGTAGATTACTATGTAATGTGACCACTGTAATTCTACTATTAACCTTGCAATTGTTGAGGGCAAAATTATTGCAGCCATGATTAGGGCTGCACAATTAATCAAATTTTAATCACAATCACGATTTTGACTTCCGACAATCAAATCTGCGTGATGGAGCGATTAAATGCGTTATTTCATACAACGGTCCGTTTTTTCTTGAAAAGCTAATCTACCGCTCCGTAAACAACTGTCGGCTCATGAGCCAGTCAGAGTTGTTCCCTCCACCCCCCAGCTTAGTTTCTAGATGTAGACAGTTACACAGGACAGAGTAAAGTGAGGAAAATTCCACAGATAGCAGTCGGTTATAATTCGGTCTCAAAGTTTACCGGTTTACTAGTAAACGCAACATTTTGTCCCGTCTGTGTTGTTTTTCAGGCAACAGCACTGACCAGTGCTAGTTAGCATCAGTTAGCTCACAGGGCTCTAGGGCGCGAGTAATATTTTTCCTCTAGGAAGCACCAACCCATTTCTTCTGTAAAGCCGTGCCTGTGTTGGAGCTTTCCTCTACTCTCTCTCCTCTTACTCTCCGCACAGCCCCGCCACAAAGCGGCGCCGCTTTACACTTCTGACATATGTCCACAGTTTTAATTGTTACTAACACAGCTGTTTATTGTTAAGCATGAGAGGCAAACCTGTATTTGTACCAGTGTTTCCGCTGGTAACTCTTCTATCGCGGCCGCCACGGCAAATAACACAGAAGAAGTTGTTGAATGCAACTAACTTCCGTTTGTAGAGTAATAGAGTGTGAGATGGAGCTGCTGGACCTGGGCCAGAGATGTGACCCACGGCCAAAATATTATAGTTCATAAAAATGCAGCGCAGTGACGATACAGACATTTCATACACACCACGTGTGTATCTCTGCTGACCCGCCATTCGACCCGTGCTGGACACATTCAAAATGAGTCAGCCGTCTCTCTGTGAGTAGCACTGCCTTTCTCTCCCTAGTTCTTTTAATCAGTTATTGTTGAAAACAAGTGAAGGAGCTTTCTCAGAGATACATTTAAAAAAACATATATATATCCTACGCTATTTATTTCAGATAGCATATTTTCATTTACATGTGTTGCAGCTATATGTCTATACAACATAAAACTTCAACATAAGAAGAATGTAGCATAATATGGATGTGAAAGCAGTTATAAATAGCCTATGCGACAATAAAATTTGTTTTGGTTAAAATCAACAAATAAAATAATTCATCGTGATCACAATATTGATCAAAATAATCGTGATTATCATTTTGGCCATAATCGTGCAGCCCTAGCCATGATACATTTCCTGTTGTAAAATTGTCATCTCCTCATAGTATGACAAAAGCATGTTGGTGTCTGATAAGCCTTCAAACTTAGCAATCAACTACTCAAACCTACTTTACTGTATTGTTTATAATCATCATCTCACAACCAACAGATACTTACATATTCCATCATGTTGTTGGTTTCACACTTCCTTTTGCTTAGTATCCAATGCAAACACAACTGAAAACAGAGTGCAATAGAGATCAGATATTTTTATGCCATGTCCTAACAAGGTACACAATTAATACACACATATCCACTCATGCTCACCTTGTGGTAAAGTCTGCTGTTCTCCCACTCCAGAAGTTTCTCTATAGATCTTCTTGTCTGGAAGGCAACAGTGACATTAGATGGGATTCTTTTCAACCCCCAAAAATTAACACATTATCCTTTTTCTGAATTGCTTAATGATTTGGATTCACTGTAACGTTGTAAATGCAACATGGATGGAAATCTTACCCTCTTGCTGAGACAGATGACAGGCCACAAACTGAAGCCCAATGTGCAACAGCAGCAGAGGCAGCCACACAGGAGCCACCGCACATTCACTGGCAGCGTCTTCCTCAGGCAGCTGTTTACACGGTTGATACTGGCTTTGAATTCCTCTGGTGCCACCTGAGGAAGAGCACATACATGGCATAGTTAAAATAGTAACATTTAATGTTCTGAGATAGTAGGTTGGAACAGAGAGAATACAACATACTACACTACAAAAAAGTTAGCCATTTTAATATAAAAATAATAAAAATATATGTATTGTATGTCGGCTCGTGGCTTGAATATAAGGTAATTATTGTAGTGATGCAAATATGAGAATGTAATTTTGCCATAGTCCATATGCATTATTGAACAATGCACACTCACCTTTCCTGTAAGTGCTGAAGGAAATTCTGACTCAAATTTGTTACTAAGCCCAAAGCTGTGGAGGAAAGGGAATATAGACTGTTACACATAAGCAGACATACACTGTGTTTGGATAATTGGCTTAGATAAACAAACGTTTGCCATGTGGCAACAGATCTACCACAAATTTCTGATTATCCAAAGTTATAACTGCTGAGTCTAGCAGGTATTGTGTGTAAGTATTACAAATTTAATATAGATTGGGATAAACCTCCTGAGATCTTATTTTTTTATAGGGAGCCCCATAACACAGACATATTATTATAATATTGAAACACATCCATCCATCTTCGTCCGCTTATCCGGTATTGGGTCATAGGGGCAGCAGCTCCAGTAGGGGATCCCAAACTTCCCTTTCCCGAGCCACATCAACCAGCTCCAACTGGGGGATCCCGAGGCCTTCCCAGCCAGGTCGGAGATATTATCCCTCCACCTAGTCCCGAGTCTTCCCCGAAGCCTCCTCCCTGCTGGAGGTGCCTAGAACACCTCCCTAGGGAGGCGCCCAGGAGGCATCCTTACCAGATGCCCGAACCACCTCAACAGGCTCCTTTCGACGAGAAGGAGCAGCAACTCCACTAAGAGCTCCTCACGAATGACTGTGCTTCTCACCCTATCTCTAAAGGAGACGCCAGCCGCCCTCCTGAGGAAACACATCTTGGCCGCTTGTACCCTGGATCTCGTTCTCACGGTCACAACCCAGCCTTCATGACCATAGGTGAGGGTAGGAACGAAAACTGACAGGTAGATCGAGAACTTTGTCTTCCGACTCAGCTCTTTTCGTCACAATGGTGTGAGAAATGGAATGTAATACTGCACCCGCTGCGCCGATTTTACGACCAATCTCCCGATCTATTGTCTACCTGAAGAGGGCACTCCATAAGTATTCTGCAGAGAACCACGGCCTCAGATTTAGAGGTGCTGATCCTCATTCCAGCCGCTTCACACTCGGCTGTGAACCGATCCAGTGAGTGCTGAAAGTCACAGGCCGATGATGCCATCACAACTATATCATCTGCAAAAAAGCAGCAATGACATCCCCAGCCCACCAAACTGCAACCTCTACCCCAGCCAGACTTTGCCTTGATGTCCTATCCAGAAATACAACAAACAGGATTGGCGACAAAGCGTAGCCCTGGCGGAGGCCAACCTTCACCGGAAACGGGTCTAACTTACTGCCAAGTAGCCAGACACAGCTTTTGCTTTGGTCATACAGAGATTGGATGGCCCTAAGAAGGGTCCCCCTTACCCCTTACTCCTGCAGCACCGTCCACAGTATCTCCCGGGGGACCCAGACATACGCCTTCTCCAGATCCACAAAACACACGTAGAATGGTTGGGCATACTCCCAAGCTCCCTTCAGGATCATTGCGAGAGTAAAGATCTGATCTGTTGTTTCACGACCAGGGCGGAATCCGCATTTTTCCTCTTCAACACGAGGTTCGACAATCAGTCAAACCCTCCTTTCCACCAAATTGGAGTAGACTTTAACAGGGAGGCTGAGAAGTGTGATACCCCTGTAACTGGCACACACCTTCTGGTCCCCCTTTTTAAAGAAGAGAACCACCACCCCAGTCTGCCACTGCCTAGGCACAGTCCCAGACTTCGGTGAAAAAACGGTGAAGCAAAACAAAATAGAAACAAATGAAAATAGCTAGTTTGGTTAAAGATTGAAAACAGCTTTAAAGAGATGAGTTTTAAATGTTTTGAAATTAGCAGGTGATGTGGAAAGTCTGAGGTGTTGTTGGACAGAGTTTCAGAGGGAGGGGGCAACAACGGAGAAGGCCCTGCCCTTAACATTTTGTTGGAGTTACTTTGCCTGTCATAACGTTACAAAGGGTACAATTTAGTAATTTCAGAGTACGCAAAATGAGTCAATATCAAATTAATGCACGATTGCTACTTATTTCCAGGGTAGAAGTACCAATTTCTGTGCACGGTGTAGCCAAATCGGTACGTTACCCTTTAAACCTACTGACAGGCTCTGTACAAAACGAGTCTGATTCTGTGTTCAAGTCCCGAAATATTGTAACAAATAACGGGGACAAATTGTCTGGACATTAAAATAGCAAACACACCAGCATATCACACTAACGTTACGTGGCACATACATAAAAATATACTCATGTATTAGCTAGGTCATGTACCTAAGGTTAATTCAGCTAAAACGAAAGATCAATCTACTCAGCCACTCCTCGCCAGAGTTAGCTTGCTGCTAATTTAGTAGCTTGCTGGCTACGCTAGGTCACCAGCGGGTGCTAACCTAGCTAGCAGCCAGTTATCCACTGAGGCCGCGGCTGCTGTTGGTTTAACGGTATTGGTAAACTCCTCTCTTGGTGCCCGTGCGTGTCGCCAGTAGCTTACACGGTGACGTGGCCGGACCCTCGCACCACCACCGGGTCCGGAGCGTACTTGAGGAGCTGCTCCTCCGCGGCCCTGTCCTCGTCCTCCTCTTCCTCTTCCTCCTCCTCTTCGTAGATCTCATCAAAGTCCTCCATCATCGCACGACTGGGTCTCGCGCTTCCCGGGACAGACACGATGCCGAACAACAGGGAGCCTTACAGAGAAAAGCGTACAAATATAACCGCGAAGACAACCACGAAAAATATCAACCCGTCCCGAAAACGATTCAGTTCACATCGTTCTGCCACCTCTCTGAAACAAAACATCAACATCCGCCGCAGTAACGGTACGTCACCGGAAGAGGCACATACGTGCTACGTTATTTTTCATGAAATTCAATTAACAAAAAATGTAATTTGTTTCTGTTTATTAATATAGTTGTAATACTTACTAAGTTAAAAATTCAAATATTAAATAAAAATGGTATGCACTGAAGGATTTTTTTGTAGAATGCAAAATGCTGTCTGTAGCTAACTGTCGAATCGGCTGCTGCGAAAACAATGCCTGGTAATATTAATGGTCTATGACCGGAAGCTAAGTTCAGCGTCGTCTCACTACTTGGATCCGCGACTGAATGGTCGTAATACATTGTTGCCGTCAATAAGTTAATCGATGTCCGTAAAGCTTTCGCTAAGTTATCTACCACGGCCTAGCTACATCAGCCCGATGAGTTTCCAGTAGACACCGGCTCAAAGCAATCTTAAAATGACAGTAACGTTACTTCCTGTTTAGGGAATCGTGTAGAGACCACAGGTAACGTTTTGTATTTGTTTTGTCGCCGTGGATATACTTAGTTTTTCTGCAAAATGATACGGACTGACTACTTTAAAATGATCGTTCAAATTGTCAAAGAACTGGTTCCTGTCCTCACCAGCGGAATTCTAACACTGATAATTTTATCGTGTGTTTTGTTTGGCATCGAAACATATTTCAACTTCACTCAGGGGGTCTTTAGTATTGGTGCCACTGTTTTTCAAAATGGACACATCCACAAGCTTTTGGCGTATCCCTTTTACCACAAAACTTCCGCTCAGCTTCTCCTGAACATTGCAGCCCTGGTGTTTCTCAGTGGAAGTTTGGAGAAAGGTGTTGGCACCGTTCGCTTCCTGTTCTTGTTCTTCCTGCTGTCGACCACCACGGGCTTGTTTTACAGCTTCCTGGATCTTTTGCAAGAGGAAGGCAGCCAGAGTCAAGCCGAGGGGTTGGTTCCTGTGGTCCTGGCATCTGTGGCTCTAACTACCATGCACACCAAAATGACTAAAGGATTCCTGTGTGGAGTCAGTTTTCCCACCATGGCTCTCCCTTGGGTGCTCCTCATAATCACCACCGCCCTCATTCCTCGCAGTGTGCTCCCCTGCAACATTATTGGCATCCTGGTCGGATGGATGAAAGGGAAAGGATGGTTTTCCTTTCTGGACATGTCTGAAGCCAGGTCTGGCACTCTGGAGAAGATGATGCCTTTTAGGTTGTTGAGGAGCATCAGGGGTGTTAAGTTTGTCCCTGCTTCCACGGAGCAGAGGAGGAAGACACTGCTTCCACTTATCAATCCAACACCAGGGTCCTACCCGGTCCAGGCTTACGCTCCATTGTCTCCCATTAACAGTCCCAATACGGTGGCCAGTAGTTACGAAGGCTGGCAGAATTCGACCAGTGCTCATATTAGTCCCGCACCACCTCTCCATCCTCATGAACATGGCTCTGCACATACATTTGAGCTAAATCACGGACACTGTTCAGAGCAGAGTTTTGGCCAAAGTTGCAACCACAGCCATAGTCATGGTCTTAATCATCTTGGTCAATTATAGTCATTATTTGATTGCCTTACAGCACTTAGACCATGCAGATGAGGCTTATCAGAATAAGGTATTCTGATTATTCTAGCAGTGCTGCAATATATTTCCCTGTTTAACACGTGAGCACCTGCGGCATCTCTTCAAACGCTTGGACACATTAAGCTGATTTTAAAGTAGGCTTCTACAGTATGTGTGGACTCTCCCTGGCTGTACAATTAAATTACATTTTGTACTTCAATTTAAATACCGTTCTACTATTTCTTACACATTTCTAGAAATAAACATTTGTGCAAAACAGTCTCATTTAACACATGCCAATCTTTTGAACATGTGTACACATCCTGGCCTATGTTTAGTTTAAAGCATGGGCAGGATAACAAATTAAATGTTGCAAAGGGATGAAAACATTGACTTTAATCACTTTTTTTGCCCTTCAATAGCTTAAGTTCTTTTCAGTTTTTCAATCAATCTGGCTGGAATACATGCCCCTAAAACCAATGCTTCTATTTTTGACTAGCAAAAAACAACTCTTCCACAAAAAAACAAAGGAATGCACTGAGATTTAGTTGTGCTTATGTCATGTCTTATCTCGTTATGAGTGAACACAAAAAGAGTCCAACCAGCCCTATCTTGCATGCATAACAGCAGTAAAACAGCGTCCATATTATTTTTCTTTTTGTTATTAAATGTAATATGAAAAATGAGCATACTATTTTACAAATAATGTCAAAGGACAGAGAGAGAGAGAGAGATGGTTATATTCCTCAGGTACTTTGGTTTAATTGACTTTTTTTCAAAGACGTGTATATTAGAAACAGTACAACTCAATGACACATGAATCACACTGGAACAAAATGGTCACAGTATCAGGGCTGCCAGCATACAGAGTAAACCTTAATTTCAAATAAGGACTCACTCCTCCCAGGCATCTCCATAGATGTTCTTCTTCACTGTAACATAATAGAGAGTCAGTTTTTCATAAAAAAAAAGGTTTCCATTCATTTAAAGGCAAAAGGATGTACTTGGGATATCAACCATTTGACTTTTCCTAACCCAGCAAGGGTTTTACATATCTCTGCAGTAGAAGCTTACCGTCTTTCTTGGGTCTGCCTGGCTCATTCTCAGGTGATGTTTTGAGCAGAGTCTCGGTCTTCTGAGTGAGTGTGACTTCGTAGTTCTCTCTGTTCTTGAGCCTCAGGTCCTCGTAGAGGATGGCCTTCCTCCTGGGCTCTTCATCTTCCACTGAAGGCGTAGGGAATAGAGCCAAGTAGGGTTATAACGACAGAAAAGTTACTTACTTACATTGGAGAATTTGTAGCAGATTCCATAATAGAACAGATTTGTTGAAATGGTAAAGTACTAGAATGAGCTTAGTTCTGGCACCCACAGTAAGCATTGGGTGCTGAAGGATTAATCATTTTCAAATCTAAATTGCGATTTGAAAGAATGCAATTAGCTAACAGTGAAGACTGTGATTAATCAAATGTGCAATATTTAGTTAAATTTGGTGTAACATTTGGTACATTTTTATTCTTCTTATTATTATCATTTTTACTCTTATTTCATAAGTTAAATGCTGGAATAATGTTACATATCTACATATATACGGATTCAATGTCCCATGCTTACTAAAAGAAAAACACTTATTGCTGGAAATTCATACCCATGTCTAATCCTTAAATAAGTATATAGAGCAGTTTCATCAGATGTGACATAAGACTGAGATTAGCTCATTTTAGCCAACCTATTTATAAAAAAGAAAAATCACATCTGAATAGTAATTTCAGCATATTAATGGGATTTTTTTTTTTTCTATTCGAATTATATTCAAAATTTGTAATTGGTTATTGTACAAAATTGTTGGTTTACGCTGAGTGCTGGGCCTGAGACACTGCTTGATGGTCATTTTTACATTGAAAGATTGCCATTATTACATTGCATAATGTATACAGTAGCTTTCTGTGGCACCTGGAACGCTGAAGTCCTCTGCTTTGCCCATTGGCACGGGTGACTCTGAATTGTAGCCAAATCCTTGTTCTCTGGTGTTGGTGGGCGTCTGGCCGGGGGCTTCTGCTGCCTGGAACATGGTGTCAAATGTCGGGGAGTCTGGGTCACTCAGCTCTGACTGGGGAGCCTTGGAACTGAGGTGGAAAACAGAAAAAATAGTCAAGGACTAGTTGGTGGATAAAAACATATAGTATCACAATCAAGTATGTGAGGTACTTACAATTTTTGAGGCAGTCCTGTCCGCTGTCTCAGGGCCTCTCCCAGAGGGGAGTTCTCCAACCTCTTGAACTTCTCCTGGCATGTTTTCATGTACGACATTTTCCCCGCCAGGTAGCCACAAAAGCCAGCAACTGGAGAGACAAACTCAAATATATCATTTTTTAACTATTGAATACCCCTGAAACAACTATGAGACAAAACCATGACTGTTTGCTCTTTCACATAATATTTAATTTCAACTAGTGGCAATTGATCCCTGAAAAAAGTATTGTTAGAGATGTGAATATGAAACTGTAGCTAAACAGATATTGGGATTGACTGTTCACACACCTAGAATGGCAAATTGGATTTAGAAGTTTGCATTACTTAAATGTAATGCAGCAAGGGAATGTCTAGTCTCACATCACATTAATGACAACATATACTCTCACCTGCCAGTTTAGTAGCTACATCTAATCAAATACAATACCTTAATAATAATTATAAAAAACTGTTTTACAGAGATTCAACGTCATGGTCTTGGCTGTAGTTTTTGTTGTTGTTAAACGTTATTGCATTATAGTAAGATATGTTTTTTAATGTTAATTCCACTTGTTAATATGAGGCAACTGAGTGTGTCATCTCCTATATTAAACATTTAGGAACTTACAGGCCACTTTGGGTAGAGATCCAAATCTTGGAGATGCTGACAGAATCCCTGCAAATAAACAAGGTCAATGTTAAGTTAAAGATGTATTTATGTGTATAAATGTATGTATTTCACAGTTTTATTGCTGACTTCTCTACATTATGCATAGTATTACCTTTGGCAACCAGGGCTTGAGTGATAGCCACACTGACCACAGAGAAGGGCACCGCTGTGAAGGAAGCACAGTTGGTGAATAACATAGACATTTGTTACCGGGTATGGCATAGACAGCTATGCTGTGGTTTTTACACAACATAAAACCAAGAATCTGACCTATATGTGAAAGACAGAAACTTACACCTGTACCAAAAACTCTCCTGATTGCACTCTCTAAATACCCTCTTCTCCTCTTCTGTGGGTATGTACTCCATGCCCACTGGAGCCTGCAGATTAACACACGCATAAACACCAGCGTTAACTTCAATGTAGTTAGTTAGCACTAGAACTGTTTGCAAGCCACACAGACAGTCCTACTATACAGAAAAAGACTAATGAGATTTAAACAGCAGACGAGACTAGAATCTGCAGTTCATCCAGAGTTCATGCTAGCCAGCTAATAAGTTAGCATCCTGTTTGATAATGGGTGTTTACCTGTGCTCCTCTCTGCTGTCGCTCCTCTGTAAAACCTGTAGTGGTGGACGTCATGTTACTGGCAATGTCAGTGCTAATTTAAACTTCAAAGCTTATAAAATAACCATCTGTAAGCCACTCGGGGGTCTGACTTGTTTACTGTCGGGCACAATGTCATTATAGCACGGACATGACCCGGAAGTAAAATTTTAAAAGTTGCTATTTGTACGTTAGCTGAAGTGACAATGGTGCTTTTATAACAATACGCTGGGAAATTCATTTAATAAAATAATCAAACATTACTGTTTCACTAGTGTACCAAATCCTAAAAGAGTGCATAAATTAGACAATCAAAATTTAAACTGGGTCTTTTATTTTGAAAGTTAATTTCCATTTACGTACGCCCTCTAGTGGTTGTTTAAATAATAGCATAATAATGTGACGACTGACTTTATGGTATATAAAATGACAATACAGAGTAGCAGTACTAGTAGGCCTACTAGTAGTAGTAACGTTTCAACACTATATTGAATTGAATTATATTCGTTTTATCATTATACAATATAATAATACTTTACTATTCAATTGTTTTCTTTTTTTATTGTAAAAATATGTGCTTTATTATTGTAGTATACTTTTCCAGTTTTATTATTTGATAGCATTGCTACTTTACATTGTGTGCGCATTATAAAAACTACACATATACTATATATAACACTACTTTGATATATTGTTAAGTATATTGCAATTATTATTCACTTTTAAGACACCTAAAGGGTTGCTTATGAGTATAGGTCTACTCTATTACACCACATCTTATTTTAAGGAAGAATATTTATTTATGATACGTCATTCATTCACAAAGACAATTGGTGTTACACACATTATGACTGCGGGAATTGCACAACAGACTTCTTTTGTAAAAATATTTACACAGTGTTATGATTTTGATATATTGCTTTGTTGTCTGTGCCTTCTTTTCTGTTAGTGTCTCTATTGTGTCTTGTCTCCTTGTGTTCTATTGTCCTCCCTGGTCTTGTGTTGTGTGTGTCATGCCTGTCTGGTATTTGTATATTCTGTTTCCTGTTTTATTTTGATAGTCTGTTCCTCTGTCTAGTCTTGTCTAGTTTTACTACTTGCCTTGTGTTTCCCGCTTTTGTGATTGTCACCAGCGATGATGTGATTCACCTGTTATCATCTGTTCCTCTTTTGCTCATTACTTCTTGTATTTGACCTGTGTTCCCTTTGTCTCTTGTCAGATCATTTTGTGTGTTCCAGTCAGTGTGAGTCTTACTAGTGCCTGTGTTCCTGTTTTTGGTTTTCTTTTTTCCTTGGACCTTTTTGGATTTTTAGATTCTGATAAAACTGCTGAGTGCTTCTCATTCATGCTGCTATCAATTAAGCCAACTCAAATGTTTCCCTTCATGAATAATTTAACTAAATATATTTTTTTATATTTTCATAGCCTGTTGCTGTGCTGCTGTAATGTGTGATTTACTTTATGTAAGCAGTGTCCACATAGTATTTGCTACAGTTCCTGTTCATTTTAGTCCAGAAATGCATGTGTAACGCAGCTGAATAACGCCAATGAGTTGCAAACAAGAATACATTAGTTATGTCACGTCATTGTACAGGGCCTAGATGATGATGTTGCACTCGCGCACTTTTTTGGCAAAGAAGACTTTAATTGCTTCTTATAAGTATGTGGCTGCATAACGCAAATACAAAATCTTTGATGCTAGTACTGAAAAGAATACACGTTTTTATCCAGAGCAGGTCTAGTGAGGAAGAGATAGAGGGGAGAAGAGTGACTGGATAATAATCAATAGGCTAACGTTTATTGATAAAACTAAAATAAGAGATGTAGTCTTTTCCTTTGTTGTCCCAGTTATTCATTTAGTTTCACTGGCAACATAGTCTTGCTTTGCCGGACCATCCACACACTGCGGAGCAAAGGAAGGTGTGGCTAGTCCACACAGCGTTCTGGGATGGGAGAAAAATGTACTCTAGTTTATTGGCATTTCTTTAAACCAATCACATGGGTGGCACTAAATAGTTGTGTGGTAGAAAACTGAGATTGGAAGGATAGTTCTAATTAACCTTTTCAATTTACCGTGCATAGATCTGAGGAGCAGTTAACAGTTTAAGAGGAGTTTAAAATTCCTACACAAATAAAGCGGAAGGAAACTAAAAATACATGCATCTGGGGGAGTTTCCTGCGGCACCGGAGTGATCCCAGCAGTAGAACATCAAGGATCTGGGCTACTGGCAACATATCATGCTAGGAAGCCCTAGAGCAAAACTCATTTTACTCTACAATGATTGGTGTTCATTATTGTGCACTGAACAGTGTTGATTCAACTTTATGGTAATTAGGGAGACTGTTGTTTGTGGTTTCAGTTGAATTATATCGAGTTATATTATATACTGACATATGTTTATATATGTCATTACATATTTTTCCACCAAATAACAAACACTCTGTAACTAACTGATGTATTAAACTGCATTAGTTTAAATGTACCTAATAGTAGTGATGGCCAAATGAAGCTTTGTGAACCAGTGTGTTTTTTTCCTGAGCCCTGAGAGAGCGCAATCTAGTGGGCTCACAAAGCTTCATTTGGCCATCTCTACCTAATAGTCTGGGATCTAAGTGTATTTTTTTTGTTGAAATTTAAGTATTCATTCAAACAAGCCCCGGATAAATAAAGTTTAACAAAGGACATCTGTGTATTCGTCTGTGCAGTGGTGGTGACAGTTAGTAAATGTGTGCACCCCTAAGAAAAAGACGGATAGAAATTGTCAAAGAGGACGTCACCTCACCTAATATTATCAGGTCCCAACTTTCATGGAAATTCAACACCTCAGGATCAGGTCATTGGTATGTCAAAGTATTGAACAATGGGTAGCTGTATTAAGAGAATCAATAGATTCTTATTCTGTGCCAAAAATAGAACATAGCCACATAGACAAACTCACCCCCAACCACCCCCTCCCCCTCCCCATGTGGTCTATCTGTTAGTGGGATAAACCTTTGCCACGAGAGCCATTCTCTCTCACCACTCCTCTCAAATGGATCCACCGGCAAGAGCTATCATCAATTTGAGGCATGTGAAGTACTTTTGTTGAGGCAATACAGGAATTTTGATCTCGGATGAATGGACACATTTGCAAAATGATCAAACAAACCAAAGAACCTTATATGAATCTCAGGCAGTGAGATATTTAGGAAAAGTATACAGGTTAACAACAGCAGGTGAAGGTAGACACCACCATCTCAAGATCGTTATCAGGAACAAAGTGAGTTGGATTGCAACACAATTTACAAAGATAACAACAGTGTCAGGTAAGACTAATCAAGGTTTGAAAGGTGTGTTCATCTTATCTATGAGACGGAAGTGTCCCTGGTGATGTGAAAGCTGCACATCACACTCCCCTCTGCCCTCCACGGACCCCCCCGCCCCCACCTCCCCCAACCTTTCACTCCACCTGCGTGGATGAAGCACTTCTAAACCTGAAGCCCAGGTGAGCTCAGCGCAGACACAAGAAACATGGACACACTACACCTGCCACAGGTAAGGGCAAGAATGGTTTCTATTGATCTGAATGCTATATTACTGCAGAAAACCTTGGAATATTAATGAAGTATTTATTTAGTTACCAATTTCATTGTTTTTACGTCACTCTACTAATATGTAAGATTTGTTACATTGTTTACTAAATAGGCCAGCCCTCCAATTTTACTTTCTAGTAGTAAAACAGACATTTTGAGCAAGACACTTATTCAGCGAGAATTCTGGAAATGTCACCATCAATATATACACAAAGACTGCTAGAGACATTGTATTAATATTATTATGGAATTGTTTTATTGGATGACATAACACATTAAGATTTAGCTTGGAAACTTTGGACAACTGAAACAAAACAACAAAACAACAACGTTCAACAAAAATTGTGTATTATTAATATTATAGACATAAGTAAGTGTAGAAAACTAGACTTTAGTAAATTACACAGAAAAGAGAATAATACGTTATAATGTTATTACACATATTTAAAGGATAATTGTGTAAATATTAAATGAATACATTCAAATAACAAACTGATAAGACATATCTAAGTCAAAGTGTAACACTTTTTTATTATTGATTTAGCTGGTAGCTTTCTTTCTGTGTCATACTGTGAATGGAATTTGACTGCAGCTCGCCCATGTAATGATAAGATCCATACCCTGTGTGCGTGCGTGCGTGCGCATGCGTACATACCTGCGTGGGTGCAGAACTGAAGTGGTGATTTTGGTGGCACATATTTAGACAGACTGGGCCAACAGTTAAAGGATCCAATACAATTGATTTCTGTCAAAGTTCTGACATAATATGGTGCCAACCACCATCATGATGTATGTGATACATGTTCAGGTTGGCATATTTGATTTAACTCTTATCTCTTGGTTTTCTTGGTGACAAATACAATTTAAGAAGCATTTCCAGAATAAATATATAGCATTTTGGAATTAAATCCTTACATACTGTTTTCCTTTTTCTTTGTTTTTAGCCAATGGCTGCTCAAAAAAATGGCATGGAAGACCACAATGATAGTCATGAAAAAAAAAGCAAAGGTATTTTTTGTAGCCTATGAAGAGCAACAGAAGGCTATTGATGTACAGTTACATGTAATGTGTAAAGTTGTACAAAAAGGACTGTTAATGTATCAAGGCTTTTTGTCTGTCTTAGAGGGAAAAGCGAGCCCTGCACACTCAACTGTGACTCTGATTGAGGAGGCGCAGGAGGATGCAGACCCATGGGACATGCCAGAGCTGAAGGACACAGGGGTCCCATGGTCAGGTGAATACTTGTGATGCAACATTATTACTAGGACAACAGTGTTGTAACATCCTTGTAATTTTAAAGGAATACATGTGTCCTGATTAGATGTACATGGTCAGTGAGTAATACATTTGCATGCCTACTGATGGATAACATATACTGTAGAAGTGTCCCATATAACATTGTCACATAACATTACCACCCAGTAGCTTTCAAGTCCACTGTTTTTGTGCAGTCAAATAAACAAGTGCATAGCTGTACATATTAATACATTCATCCCTCTCTCTTATATATAGTTTAACAAGTCTGGAGTAAATCCTTCTTACCCTGCCTATATCACAGTCACCCCCATTGGAAATTTTGATTTTTTAACATCTAAAACCTTCATGTCATAGTAGATTTAATTGATTTTGCTGAACTATATACCTATGCAAACGTTTATTTTTATATTTGTAATTAAAGCTGCAGTGGGTAGAATGCAAACAAGCGCCAGAATGAGACGTCTTCCTGCAGCTTTCCCACTCTCGTTTCTGTCACACAGACAGCTGATAGGAACGCTCCATTGCTCTCTGAAATTACCTGTGATTGGTAAAAGTCTTCAATTACGGGCTAAATTATATACAGCCTGAAAACAGAGCCAATAAGAGTTGCAGAAGTCTAGTTTTCATGCTAGACTAAAAACGTGCTCTGGTTTAATGGCACATCTTTAAACCAATTACAATCGTCTTGGCACCGCACGGAGCCCTGGTGCCGCAACAAAATAGCCTTGGGAAGGAACTTGTTCTGGTGGAACATGTGTACATTCAACGGTTGTTTTAGCTGTGCAACAGAAAACTCAGATTTAACAGATGGTCTAGCTCACTTTCTCAATTTACCCTGCAGAGATCTGAGGAGCAGTTAACCATATTCCTCGGAAATTGATCAGAGTTTAAAATGCCAACACAAAGAAAGTTAAAGGTAACGGACACCCAACCGTAAGGAGAAATGGAACGTCATGGATATAGAATAAACGGTTATTATTGGGTCTTTGCCCAAAGCCACCAAAGATAAATTGCCTACCACAGCTTTAATTCAGATAACTTTGTAGATTTAAGTTATCCTCTTGATATTAAAAAGTTTTTTTTCTGTTGATAAGTGTCAAAAAGCCATATTTAATCTAATCTAATTTGATGTTGTTTAACAATAAAATATCTAAACTTTCAAAGGCAGTTAATACTTCTCAAAAAAGCACTCCAGTTGGCTTAGCTCCCAAGACATCATTGTTTCATTAAACCGACAACAAATTAGTGTAATTGATCTGGTTATTTATAAAGCATTGAGGTTGTAATTAGCAATGGATGAGACAGACAGCTGAGTCTGTGCCAACATACTGTAGGCACAGAATGTTTCCTTTGACTCTCAAATCTGCAGGCTGTGAAATAGCAGATATTTTGATGTGTCACACAAGAAAAACTACAGATGCTACTAATAAAAGGGCTGCGCTCCATTTAGCTTTACCAGTTCCAGGGTCTGACTACTTTTCAGGCTGGATTAATGTGCGGGATTAACAGAGACATTGTTAGAGGTCTCATGGCATGAAAATTTCACTTGATGACGTTGTTTGACATTAATATGAGTTCCCCCAGCCTGCTTAAGGTGCCCCTATGGCTAGAAATGGCGATAGGTGTAAACCAAGCCCTGGGTATCCTGCTCTGCGTTTAAGAAAATAAAAGCTCAGATGGGCCGATCTGGAATCTTGTTCCTTATGAGGTTATAAGAAGCAAGGTTAGGGCCACACCACCCCCTCCACTTTGCTCCCCCCCCCCCTTCAATAGCTACAGACTCAGGAATGGCATGTCCTAAGGAAAGCTCATAGTGGGACTGGTCTGTAATTCTGCACCAACGCTGAATTTCTGGAAAGAAACACCAATGCAGTGTTAGGGGACCACTAAGGCCTGTATTACAGCATCCAAAAAACAACATGTCATGGGACCTTTAATGGTATTAATCACACCTGTGTTTTTCCTGTTTTGATAAATGAAAATGTCTGCTGTGAAAAAGGCCCCTTAACATTGGATAAATCTTTAAAGAAAACAATATTAACAATATTAATACCCTTTTTTCATTGTGTGTTTAATCCCATTCATGTCTTGTCTCTATTTCAGCTCTGGATACCAAAGGGAAAGTGTTGAGAGTGTTGGTGTCGGTGGGGAAGTTCATCCTTCTGCTGGGTTTTCTCTACATGTTCATCTGTTCTCTCGACATCCTCAGCTCCGCTTTCCAGCTTGTTGGAGGTATACACAATAACACTTGACTGAGCCACATTCAGGTGTAATGATGACCCACAAACTCACAAGCATGCTGTATTGGCCTTTTTTACAGCAGACATTTGTATTGTCATAAGAGGAAAAGTAGTTTTTAAATAACATTAACGATGGCTTTGTTGGTTTTACAGTGAGCCGTCATTGATTGTATTATTCATGAATGTGCTTTTATCTAATGTCAATGTCTATAACAATATTTATTTTCAATCATTAAAAAAAAAGTATTGAAACAAATAAGCAAAAGTGCAAAACAATGGTCCAGATGACAATATACAGAAAGTGCACTACACATACTGAAGAAGGCACAGTGCACCTTTTCCACAAACCTTCCTTGCAATCAAATGTTTCAGACCAAAACAAAGAAAAAAGACATGGGAAGGAGGGAGACACAATCAAAACACAACAGCAAGAATGATGTCTGACACAGACAAAACACACAAGAGGCATTGACAGGGAGACTGGCATAAATGTCCACAACAGTATTAATATGCACCCGCTTTATCTTACACTACACGTGAAAAAGCACAACAGTTCCATGATTTATATTCTGTCTCTCCACCGCATACTTGATTAAAGGGGGAAAAACATGTTTTTGAATATGCACATTCTGCTTACCTTGAACAGGTAAAGCAGCAGGTGACATCTTACAGGACAACACAGTTCTGTCCAACCCTCTGGCTGGTCTGGTCATTGGTGTTCTTGTCACTCTGCTGGTCCAGAGCTCATCCACCTCCTCCTCCATAGTTGTCAGCATGGTATCCTCTGGATGTGAGTACAGGCTCACACACACACACACACACACACACACACACACACACACACACACACACACACACACACACACACACACACACACACACACACACACACAGATACAGCTCCATGCACCGAATGCATGAACAATAGTAATGTTGGAGATGTGGAGGACAACTGATGATGAAGATGACCTGTTTTGCTATTGCAGTGCTGACGGTCCAGTTGGCTGTTCCTATTATCATGGGCACCAACATCGGCACCTCTGTCACCAACACACTAGTTGCCATGACGCAGGCTGGTGACCGCAACACCTTTCGCAGGTAATAATTTTGTGTTTGATGGATTGTTTCCATTGACTTCCTTTCTCTTTAAGTTACACAAACATTTTTTTAACAGTCTGTGGAAAACATGTTCAGTACAACATACCCAAAACGCCAGCTTTTGATGAACTAAGAAAACACACATTTACAACCAATTACATCTTCAATCTAATATACGAAATAAAATCCTTTCCTTTATCAAAAAAAATTACAAATTTTCCATATTTAACATTCATTCATAATTTATGAACCTCACGTTTCTCTGAAAAATAACAAAATCACCAAATGTGTAAATTGATATTACTATATAAACAGTTAACCTGCTTATTGACTAGATTACTTTTTCCAGGAATCTGACAATATGAAGCTCCCATTAACAAGATCAAAGGTCATTTTACTTCGCATTTATCTACCTCCTCTCATAATGTACCCAGGGCTTTTGCAGGGGCCACTGTGCACGACTTCTTCAACTGGCTCTCTGTGCTGGTGCTGCTGCCTCTGGAGGTCGCCACTGGTTATTTGTTCAAGGTCACCAAGCTCATCATTGATTCTTTCCAAATTGAGAGTGGAGAGGCCCCGGACTTGCTAAATGTGATCACTGATGTTCTTACTGAGTCAATCATACAGGTAAAATTTAATTTAGCTATTGTGTGGAGTTTTTTAGCTCTAGCAACTCTACAGAGCATTGTTCTATTTTAATTATACACTGATTATATATTTCACAATACTCTGTGACAGTTGGTGGTGATAACGTCTCAAGAAACATAGCAATGGGTCATCAAAGGCAGGGAGGAACTAACTAGCATTTAGATGGGAAATTAAAAATATGATAAAAAGCTTTGAAGTTGTTTTAAGTGGAAGGAAATTCCTTTTTTTGTAAAATTGTAATTTTGTTTGCTCATAAGAAAACTCCATGGGACACCTCTTACATAATTTGATGAAACTTTCACACCATAATATTTAGAAATGTAGCTGACACACTACAATCCAAAGTAAATTTCAATTTCTGGTCATTTTGATGTAAGGAGCCTCAGTTGGCGAAAGCTTGTTAAAACATGCAAGATCCAAATAAAATTGTATACATATATATATAGTTTTACAAAAGATCAGAATAACATTCTAAAGTAACATAATGTAGAAGAACTGCTTAATGCATCACTGTTTTAAATGCACATTTGACTCATCTGTGAAGAAAGTATTGTGATACCCATTTATCCATTCATTGGTGGAAGAAACATTTGCACTGAATAAAAGAAATATGAAAGCTGGGGTTTTAAGTAACTCATTTCCAGCAAGTACAACTATATTGGCTGTCAGTCCTGGGTTCAGTCTGTTGAACCTTTCACTAAAAATGAGAGTCAATCGGTCCATCACCAGCATGTGTATGAAATGACCACCTCTGGGTAGATAGGCGTCTCTTTTAGCAGCACTAACTGTGTGGTTAACTGATTGTAAACTATTACGCTCTTTAGTTTGTCCCTTAGCACAAGACAGATGGTGAACATGCTGCAACGGTAGTTGGGCTGACACAGTAGCTACTCTGCAATTGTTAGTGTTATATATATGGGCCACTGCTAAACTTCCACAGTTACTTTGGATCAAACAATACATTGGTAGAAATGTGAACCATGTAGCAGTATTAAAAAAAAATCTGTGTTTGGAATTGTGTTTTACTCTTACTAAAGAACTCACCATGTGTATCAGAGAGATAAGCTGTTTTTTTGTGGTTCTCTTTCCCTCCAACTTAGTTGGATAAGTCTGTCATAAATGGGATTGCCACAGGAGATCCAGAAGCCAGGAATAAGAGTCTCATCAAGACATGGTGCAAAACCTTTACCAACACAGTAAGAACAAAACATGTCAGCTACGTACCAAACATTTGAAAACATCCAGGTAATTAAAATCTTTATTGTCAAACTGCTACTGTTTCAGACCTTAATGAACGTCACAGTTCCTGGTCCAGAGAACTGCACGTCTCCATCACTCTGCTGGGTCGATGGCAACTACACCTTCACACTGAAGAACATTTCTGAAACGTACAATGTCCAGAAATGTAAGCACAGTTTTCACAATATTTATTCTTTTGTGAATGCAAGAACTGTAATCTGTAAATGTATAATATTCTCACCATAATATACATCGCCTCATTTCACATGACATGGCTAAAGTGTTTTACCTAAGCAGTTTTGGTAACATCCCCCTTGAACATTTTAGTTTGTTTTAGTTAAATATTTCAGATTTTACATGTTGCATATGTATTGACCCCATTTCCGACAGCAGAAGCAAAACAAAATAGTGAGTTCAGCAAAACTTCAACCATAACAACTTTATTAAGTGATATTAAATTTGAATGTGTGTTCTTTTAAGGTTGCTGGGGAGTTCTTCTGCACCAATGTGGCCAGAAACTGTAGAAGTGATACGTATCCATGATGGGTCATTTCTGCAGAACTTTTATGTGTGTGTGTGTGTGTGTGTGTGTGTGTGTGTGTGTGTGTGTGTGTGTGTGTGTGTGTGTGTGTGTGTGGCCAACAGGTAAGCATCTCTTTGTTAGTGTGAATCTGCCTGACCTTGCAGTGGGTCTGATCCTGCTGGCTCTTTCTCTGCTGGTGCTCTGCTCCTGCCTGATCCTGATTGTCAAGCTGCTCAACTCCATGCTGAAGGGACAAGTGGCTGCAGTCATCAAGAAGATCCTTAACACCGGTGAGCAGCACTGCTCCCTGTATACTCATATGCCATTATTTGAATGTGTTTGCGTTGGTTAGTGCACAATTGTTTTATGTCTTGTTTGTGTGTGCAGATTTCCCTTTTCCATTTTGCTGGGTCACCGGTTACATTGCCATTTTAGTGGGAGCTGGAATGACTTTCATTGTGCAGAGCAGTTCGGTTTTCACTTCTGCTATTACTCCACTTGTTGGTAAGGTCGATCTTTCATCCATCCTTCTATCCATCCATTTCATTCATTCAAAAAAATCCATATACCATTTTGTACCCAAAACGTGCTTTTCTTAAAGTTTCTTTGTCTTATTCTTCTCTCGCTTGACTTGTTAGGTAGTAAAACAATGTAAAAACACTGTTTCTTTAACAATGATAGGTTGAATACATTGGAGAGGGATCTAGGGAGCACAAACACTATACGTTCTTTTTTTTTTAAAGCTGATAAATGCAACTGATTTCCTGCTAAAACAAGAAGGAAGTGATGGTAGTGATGGTAAACGTCTTATTTTTTTGAATAGGTATTGGTGTCATCAGCATAGAAAGAGCATACCCATTGTCTCTGGGTTCAAATATTGGCACAACCACCACAGCTATCCTGGCGGCTATGGCAAGTCCTGGAGATACACTTGCGAATGCTCTACAGGTCAGTAATTCAAAGAACTTGCACACACATATACCACATTGAGTTTTTAAGGTTTCATTTGAATTTCATTGTTGGGATATGATAACTATCAGGGGGAGGAAGCCTGTTATTTTCCTAATTTATAATTTTACAAATATTCTAAACATATTTGCCCTTAGGAGATGTAATGAAAAGTGTTGGGCTATTGGAAGATGTACTGTACCTTTTTGTACATGTTTAACTGGTCTGCTGTACACTAAAAATTAATTAAACGAATAAATAGTTGGATGCATAGCAATTAAATACTGTTTCCAATTTACCTATAATTATCTAATACCAAATATAGCACAGCATAGGACTACATATTACATAGTTCTTTGCACAAAACTTTAAATGAAATTATTAGTAAATTACAGACTTTTAAAATAAGTGTTACCAAAATGTTTTATTAAATAACATTTTTTGTAAAATATATATTTTTGATAGTTTAAAAAAAGAAAAAAAAGAATGACTGAAGCATATCAATAAAGTTTGTTGATGTTGTTTCCAGATTGCCCTTGTGCACTTCCTGTTCAACATTTCTGGCATTATTCTGTGGTATCCAATCCCCTTCACCCGCATCCCTATACGGCTGGCAAAAAGCCTGGGGAACATCACCGCCTCCTACCGCTGGTTTGCTGCCATCTACATCATCTTTTTCTTTTTCATTCTACCGCTCGCCATCTTCAGCTTGTCATTGGCTGGCTGGCAGGTACTGGTCGGCGTGGGTGCACCTCTCATTGTCATATTGATCATCATCATAGTGATCAACATACTGCAGAAACGAAAACCCGGGTGTCTGCCTGCAGTACTGCGATCCTGGGACTTCCTCCCTCTGTGGGCCCACTCCATGGCTCCATGGGACAAAGTGGTTGGTGTGATCACTGCCAAATGCTGTTGCTGCTGCAAATGCTGCCAAATTTCTGCCGATGATGAAGAACCCGGAGATAAAGAATCAGTGGGAAATACCAACAAAGAGGTGTATGATAACCCTGCAATGAGTGCAGAGAAGGAGGTGAAAAATGAGATGAATTTAGAGCTAAAGATTCTGAAGATGACCCGGCTTTGAGAATTTGTATACATATATGTATGTGTGTGACTTATTGGGTATGATGCAAAGACATGCATTGGTCATGCACAAGGACAAAACACATTTAGACAAAACTCTTAAATATTCGTAATATTTATGCTATCACTTTAGTGTAAGATGGGAAATGGTCATATAGAGAGTTAAAACTCTGCGTATCAACAAAATGCCACTTGCAGGAAAGGGATGGTCTTTCATCTCCATGGTGTTAACTGAGGTGGCCTTTAAAGGATAAGGCTTGCAATATTCTTTTTTGTTTTGTTTGTTATATTTAACAAATCCCACAATTCAGTAGTTCATCATCTCTCAGTACTTTACGACTTGCCTCAATACTTTATAACTTTCCATACCCTGTCTGTAGCATTCAGCTTCAAGTTATGTTAAAAATAAAAATCTAGTTTAATTTTTAAAAGGCAAAAAATCATTACTCGAACAATTCTAGTGATTATTTCCGGAGCAGGAGGGTGTTATGTAATACATAATAAGGGAATTTGTGGACAAAATTTAAATATAGACTATCACCAAACTAATATAGTATTTGAGTTTCCAACTTTAGCTCTTCAGAATTAATCAAAATTTAACAATTTTCAAATATAGTTATTGGGTTTTTATCTAGTAATGAGATTACCAAAGTAATGAATGCAAATAAGGTGAATGTTGTTGACCAAAGTTAATTAGATTAGATTATATTTTATTCATCCCACAACGGGGAAATTTCGTTGTTACAGCAGCAGCATTTTCTTCAATAACAGCAAAAAACTAAAACACACAAACAAGTAAACACACAAAAAATACAGGCAAATAATAACAACTGGTGTTCAAATCAAACAGTTATAGCAAGAGCACAGCAATGCAAAGTTTAAACGCAATTGTTTAAATGTGAACACTCCTGAGGAGTCTATGGCCTTTGTCAGTCAGGATCATATCGACACAAAAGCACAAACTTGTTAAAAAAAATTAGGTTAAATCTTTTTTATTTACAAAAGAAAAAAATCTTGTTTTTACTGTGTATAAAAGACAGGTTGAGATCCTTATCACATCGTTTTAAGGTGTAAAAATGATTTTGTAATTGATGGATAATTGTATTCAAGGAATATGTAATTTAAAAAGTAGATGTGCATCTAACTTTTAATGCTTGTTCAGTTGTACACTTTGTCTACATAATACCTATTTAAAAATAAAAGATCAAAAACTCATACCTAAATGAAAGTTTTTTTTCTACTGACCTGGCAGAAACCACTTGACTCATCGTTTTTAATGTTCCCAGATCAATTTAGGGACATCTGGCCGTCTATGATGGTTATGATAAGAGATGAATTGCTCTACTATCAGTGTTATCTGAAGACTTCTCTGAGTAAGGCATTATGGGAATGAACAATTATGGTAAAGAGTGGTTGAGTACAGTACAGTACAGTAGAGATTAACAAACATGTTCTGTATCTCAAAGTATCATAAACTTTATCAACATCATTATTGTTATTATTATCAGTTTTATCAATAATTTACTATCTTTTTTAACGGCTGTCTTACAGAAAGTCAGGTAGTTTGCTACTAGTTGTTCATGAGTATTCTGTTGCATTTTCTTTTTCAAGTGTCTGGGTGAAACACAGCCAGCGTCAAGGAAACTGTTCTGCCGACCGCTATGTCACATGTCAGTAAACCTTGTACAAACAGCATGAGCTGGCTTATCAATATGTCAATAACGAGGGCACACAACTGTGCCAAAGTGCACAAACAACCACAGGACACTTTCCACATGGTCAACTGACACTTACTTAAAGTAAATATGTACATTTACTTTTGCAAGACTGTCTTCTCTGAAAATGGCCACCATAATTGTTTGTTCAAGCAGCAATTACAACACATATTTACCTCTTATCTTTGTCATACATCTATGAAATTTTACATTTACATCCTACATCCACTAGGGGGGCTAATTTTTGAAATGCTCATTAGAGGGTAGGAATAAACAACCTACGTTGTATTAAACTAAAACACTCTGCATTATTGTATCAAACCGGTTGTTCCCAACCTCTAGTTTGTGACCTCAGAAAAGCAGGGGCTTCTTGGGGCCCCAATGTTTTTTTAAGTTGGAAGTAGTTCCACCAAAGAGACCTTTCCCCTCTAAACTCGTTCATGGACAAAAAGAGGTAAAAATTAAAATCTTCCAATAATTTGTTTTAGTGGCAGAACTTGTTATTTTTTCCTTCTGCTCTCTACCATTAATCATCTTTCGGCCCCTCAGATTTATCTTGTGGCCTTTTTAAAGGGGGCCTGACCCTTAGGTTGGAACCATTAAATCATATATGTAACTGGTAGACTTTTGTGTTGTGTTGTGTTTCTAAGACACCATTACACTGGGTTCTCTTTGTTGATCTGTTTATTCTGGTGATATTTGCAAAAAAACACGACCTCCTTATTAGCTACTACAGGCACATACAGAAGACAATACATTACACAAATAACATATACAATAATAATATACAAAACCGAAGCTAGCTTGGTCTGCCGCAAATTTAAGCTAATCACACCAACTCTTAAAAAACACTTAAAACAACAAAATCATGATAGTCTGTTGAAATCAATATGTTGACAGGTTGGCAAAGACATTAAACATTGCAGGGGGAAAAAAGTATAAACAAAATAATACAAGAAACAAAGGGATGCGTTTGGATAATAAATGAGCCAAAATGAATTACACTCACTTCTCCCATATGGGAATTGTACAAAAAGAGGAGACAGCAAGGGACATAAAGGGATTTATAGTTGCAGGACCACAGAAGTTACATGAACACATGCGTTCTGGAGTTTATAGGTCCTGCCAATACAAAGGAAAATATGACCCAGATGTGTAAATAAAGTGAAATCAGCTCCACCTAGCTACAACAATAACATTTTACTTTGGCAATTAGGCTACTGTGTAATAATCTATCATTCCCATGAGAGTACTTTTACTTTTGATACTTTAACCATAGGCTACATGTTCTTGGTAATACAAATGTACTAGAATTATGGTATGAAATACTGCAATAAATACACAGTTGTGGTTGCAGCTTGTACTACAGCAGACGGAGTTGGTAGTGCTTGTCATGCCAGAATCTGAAGGAAACTATCACCCAATTCTGCAGTTCTCTTTAAAGCATCTTTCAGCTTTCCGTTATTGCAGGTATACATTAAAGGAATAATGTCATTCCTTATAACAGCTACCATCAAAAGATTTTGGTTATTGAGGAGAAAACAATTTGACAAAACAAAATAATTTATTATTTTTAAAACCTAGAGGCGATTTGTGGTTACAGTCCTAACAGACAACAGATGTGCATGTTACACACACACTACAATACCACTGCAGTACCTCATCACTATATCCACTAGTTACTAAAACTACTACTATCTAGTTATCTAGTTAAACTAAGACTAAAGCACAACATAAAAACATCAACATATTAACATACAATACATGCACTTGTAGCACCATTCGTTGCATTGTACCACAGATGTGAAGAATAATTTAATCATGTGTAGGCTACTACATACTCCACATGCTTGTGTCTCTCTGAAATCATTTCATACATTTCAAATGGACAGGACCATTAAAGCTGGTCACTTGTGCAATGATTTTGTGCCTTAAAGAAATCTCCATCTGGCATCTGGCAATCTCCATCTAACATGTGCCAAACATTTTTTTTTTGTCTGAACCTTGTCTGAATTAGGTGAATTGTTGATAAATGACAAAGAAAACAGCTCTCATGTGAAGGAAAGCGGAGTTTTCATCTTAGAAGGGGACAGGTCCGTAGTAGGCAACGTATGCTTTGACGATGCCTTCCGTTTCAGCCATCTCATCACAGGCGTTGTTCAGCTCACACACTTCTCTCAGGCTGGATGGCAGAAGAGAGAAAAGAGGTTAGAAGGGTTGTAACATATCTTAGACTTAACTTCAATTCTGTATTTAAGTTCAGAGTTGTTGTTTTTTTACACTACAATAAAACTGAAATGATTATTTGACCTTAGGTAGGAACGTTGCAGCAAAGAATGTTATGTTGTATGTTGTAATTATGTTGACATACATTTCAATTACTAACTGACTAATTAATTGCAGCAAACGTCAAGCCAAACAATAGTGTGCAAAGTGTATTGTTGCTTCTTGAGTTAGTTTTATCCTAATAGTGTAAATAACTATACCTTTCCATCTGCAGAGGGCTGAGGTCTCCTGCTGCAACAGCTCTTCTTCTCCTCAGGAGAACAGCAGCCAGGTCCCTCTTCATGACCACCTGAGCTGCTGTGGGGACAAACATCACAAACTCAAACTTTCTTGAATTTTCCTGACTAACTTATTCTGAAACCATGTCAATGTTCTTTCTGGAAACAAAAATGTTGCATACCCTCAGCACTGGCGGACTCTGATGACGATGAGGAGGATGATGAAGAAGAAGAGGAAGAATCAGAGGCAGAAGAGTCGGATGCTGAGGACTCAGAGGAAGATGACTCAGAGGAAGAAGATTCAGTAGACTCGGAGGATGAGGAGGAAGAGTTAGAGTCAGAATCAGACGCTGAAGAGTCTGAGGAAGAGTTGGAGTCGGAGGCCGAGGACGAATCAGACTCAGAGGAGGACGAAGAGTCTGAAGCAGATGAATCAGGGGCAGCAGCTGGGTCAGCAGGTGCAGCTTCAGCAGCTGTGTCTGCAGCAACGTCTACGACAACCTCTGGCTCAACAGCTGGGGATCACAGAAAATAACACTTTTATTGACACTTTGTAGATACTCAAAGTGTCTATAAAAGTCAATAAGGAGGTCAATATCGGGAATCACAGCAATGATGAGAGGAGTTTGTTCTTACCTCCCATGGACCAGCACACTGACAGAAGAGTGCAGATGAAGAGGAGAGTCAGAGTCTTCATGATGCCTTGCACTTAGTTTCAGGCTGCTTTCTGGAGTGCTTGCTCTTCTTTGCTTTCCTGCGATGGCTTGCTCTGTTTCTTTCCCCAATTTCAAGGTCAATATATACTGTTGGTCCACCTCCTTTGTCAGACCAGAGATAATTTTCTGATTGGCTGGAGAGTCAAATGTCAACGTTTGAAAAGCTCCCCTTAACACCCACGCAGCTCTCATAGAGTCAAAAAATTCATTCACTTGGACACAGACTTACATGGCCACAAACATTCCAAACATCCGTACAGTGCATGAAGACTACTGTATGTTAACGTATGTGTATGTCCTGTGTGTAGCATTCACTTGACATACAAGAAAATTTAAGACAAACAGAATCACATAACAAAAGACTGGGATTCCCCATCTCCTCAATACAAACACACACACACACACACACACACACACACACACACACACACAGACAGACAGACAGACAGACAGACAGACAGACAGACACACACACACACACAAATCCACTGAAAGTCCTTTTACCACTTGTCACTGGGGTATAAATTATACAACAAACCCCCAAATCATTGGAGTTACTAATCTCCATATATTTTAATCAGGGAGACCCATTTCCCTCTTTAACATCAAGTTTGCCATTGCTGTTATGTTGCTGTACTCCTTGCCCCAGATGTGATCTCCCACCCCCACAAACCCCAAACTATAGCTTGAGCTGACCACAAGCTACTAATCGAGTGACACGGAACAGCAGTGAGCCTCATTATGCCACAGAGCCTAATTAGAGTGTTGCTGAGTCCCACCAGAACCGCAGTCAGTCACTATTTACAGATCCATTTCTGGTCCAGCTCCTTGCCAGATCCAGGCACAGTCATGGCTTACCAACGCCAACCAGTGGCCCAATACACAGCCTCGCTTTATGTATTTCAGCAGCTATACAGCTAAATATAAGCAGCTTCCTTGTGTTGGATGCAGAGAGTTATGCATGCGGGTTTGGATGCAGCTTTCTGTTTGTTGGATGCACTCTATGTGGCTTCCGCCGTGGTTTATGTTAAACACAATGGGATTTTGAGTTTGCAGCTTGGTCCTGAACAGAAATGTATGCACACATACATATACATGTATATACATGAATATATATATAGACTAGTAAAAAATGTCATGCTGCTGCAGGGTGACCTTAGTGTCCTTCGTGTTTCATAGCGTTATTCCTGGTGTCAGGCATTTGTCTTGGGCCGCGTGCTGTGTAATTTTAATGTCTGGTCCAGTGTCCATTTTTGTGGATGCATTTCAGTGCATGGGGGAGACACAGTTGGAGAAAACAATTGCCACAGCGTGCATTTCTGCTTTTTTCTGTAGCATCTTGGCTTTTAAATCCCTTCATCGTGTACACAATGAGTAATGCTCACTTTAATTGACTGTTGTTGTTGCACATGATATACAGTTAACTTATATTAGTAATAAGCATCTTCCTTCTATCTATATTCAATGATGTGCTGTCCTTACAGGTCAATTACAATGCTGTTTATTGACAAGGGCCAGAAGGAGAGAACACATTACACCTGTTTAAAAGTCACTACATTTGGTTCCCTGTCAGCTTCTGTACTGATTTTAAACTTATTTTGCCTGAAGCCCATCTAAAGTCTTCTAGTTGTTTCAAAGTGCAGGATGAAAACGTTTCAATCAGGAGAGACTGTCTTTAAGAGTCAAATAAGTTTGATGAACATGGTGCATAATAGATTAGAGTCTTTGGTGATTAGACTACATTGCGATGTTAAATTATAATGAGTGTAGATGCTGTGGATATATAGGAATATCCCCTTGATGTAGTCTAGACATTGGTGGAGGTGATGAAGGGATAAAGGAAGACATGCTGACGAAAATGCAGTTGATTGGATTTCAAAAGAGAGAAATGTGAAGCCTAGTAGTCTTCCCGAATGAACTCACGCTGAGCTTCATTTTCTGGTCATTTTTATGCCCCGAGCCGTTGACAACCTGCTTAAGGATCTCAGAGAGACTGTATGGGAGACTTTTTCAATGCCTTTAAATTTAAAATCTTTAACGTAAAATGTTTGGCATTTGATTAGACTGTTGTTATCAGAAGCAGACCAACACTAGAGACCAACTTGTAAAGGGAATACACCAGCTGCAACGCCAAATTGGGCAAAAGGTGTAAAGTGGGGGGTCCTTCCATGTATACTTCCTTACCCCCTACTTCTAGTCCCCTTGCTTGGACCACAAACAATTTCAAACTTGGGTTGGAAAACAAAGACAGATCATAATTGTTTGTCATTTTTCAATGTTGGTCACACATTGTTTTTATTTTTCAAATATAGTGTTTTTAAAGATTTTCTTCTACTATTCCAATTGACCCCTATAACTGTCACTTAAGGTATTTGTCTCTACCCTCTTTTTTTTTTCTTTTTTAAATAGAAATCCCCTGAATAGATCCCTAAAATGAAAATGACTTTTGTTTTACAAATTACAATTTAGTTTTGGATTTAATGACAATGTATTAGTATCAAGCCATTTATTTAGGGTTTCCAATTACCCTTCAACTGTATCCAAAAGTTCCTTCAAGTTTTTCCCTGAACTAGTGTCATCCTCAAACAAGACAAAATGTAACAATTTTGACATTGTACACATATTTTTTATGTGGAGTACAGCACACCGCTAAGGATAGTTGAGTGTTAACAGTAGGTTTATTTTCTAAAGTGTACTATACACTATATTATATATGTTTATGTTTTAAATGTAATGTCAAAGGATCTTTGTAAATTTTGTTCTTTTGGTCCTGCCAGCTTTGCTCTACTTGCATAGTACACACGCATCATATACTTGCAACAAACAACCTTTAAATGACCAGTTACAGGCGTGCATTCAGACTTTTCTTTTTAAACCATTACCTCAGTGTGCATGTGGATACTTATTACTTAGAGAGAGCATTGTCTGGTGTAGGTAAGCGTATGTAAAACCTCAGCAAGGTGGGAAAGACTTTAGGAAAAGATCCTGTAATACAACAACTGGGTAATTCAAAAAGATGTTTATGTGTGATTTTGTAGATGTGAATAAAAGAAATGAATGTATGAAAATTAAAAGTATTTGTTGCGCAAATGTTCCCTGTTGGTGTTTTACTTGTATGATGTTTCTGGATTATAGTTGTTATCATTAGTAATGATGCGTTAAAATGTGTTTTGAATTATACTGCTATGGATGTTCACGGCTCTGTTAATTTTAATTCCTTTATAAACTAAAGGATAGTTTAATGTACAGCAAAGCATCTCATTTTCTATAAGATCATGTGTTTGTTGCATTTTCAGCTTTGTGACCATGCTTTTTCCGGCTAATTCAACATAAATAAATTAATGAATTTACATTTGTTGAGAATATGATGAATCAGACACATAGGCTGTTTTTGATTCCCAGTTAAGAGATGAGATAGAGAGAGAGATCAGAAGAAGCCTAATCAATTAGAGAGTCTCCATTATATAACTCACTAATGCCTTATTTTAATTCATTAATCTATACTTTTCTACCTTGTCTGTCACCCAGCCCCAAACCCATTGATTCATTGAGTTCCAAAAATGTCAACACTGATGCAAGTTTTAGCCAGCTTCAACTTAGGCCTAAATGTTGGCCAACTCATATCTAACCTGTACTGTAACGCTTATCTTGTTGTACATGCTTTTTACCACAATGAAGTATGTCTTTAAACAATTGTACATCGTACTTAGTATATATTTATTAACACAAACAATGTTAATGAACAACAAAATTGTACATCACATTTATTCGCATCATGTAAACATCAAGTAAACGTAATCCATATCTCAAGTTTACAGTCATGTGATTTATTTATTATTTAAAATTAGCTTGCTATGTATTTTGGGCAACTGTAAGATTCGTAGTTTAGATACACCTGATGGATTGTGGATAACTTCCGCTTCCGTAGTTGGTGTTAGCCATGCTGCTACACAGACATGCTGTTGGGCTAATAAACGGTTAATATTCCGCTGAATCAGGGTTTCACTGTTACATCTAGTTACATGAAAAAGGGAAGAATATAACACAGCTTTTATGGGACTAACTATTTGATAATGGAGCATTATCTTACAGTTTTCCGGTTGATAGTATAAAGTGCTTTATGTAGCACTGCCTTATGTGCACTGTCTTGACTGCAGCCGTAAACAAACTCAGATTGCAGGCGACACACGCTGTGTATTTCCATCTCTTTTCTGAGAAACGTCAACCGGCCAGGCTTTCCCAATTCCGCCGGATGCATTCGCTTGGCAATGCAACACCCCTAATTACACCGATCCCAGTCTGGGCCTTGACATTCCCTTCTTGTTGCTAGAGAGAATATTTTTGGGACAAGCCCAACATTTTTACTCTTGATGTCTACAGTTCATCTGATGTATTTTTATAGAGCTTTTTTATTGCTAAATATTTTGTATCCACATTAAGGGCCCAATATGCCTTTTAGTCAAATCCCTTTAACTTCCTTTTGGGTTTGATGCCCTGTTTTCAGCTCTGTGTTATTGCTGCCTCTGTGAATCCTTGATATTCTTTAGTATACGTTCAGCTCTAGTGTTCAGCTCTTTAAGAACATTTGTGCTTGTGTTCAACCTTTTTGTCCCATATTTACTTGAATATTAAGTGTTTTCTTTTTACATTGAAAGTCAATGGAGCAATCTTGAAATCCTCTTCAGACTGCTTCCACTTCAAAATGCTGCTCTCTACAAACGTCACTCAAACTATTCGCAAAACCCAAAGCCACAAGATACATTTTTTGTGTCTTTTTTTTCCGACTTTGTCTATGTGTGTACCTGCTCTACCAGCTGAGCTAAATGACCCATTGCCTTCAATTAATAGGTACTACAAACTATACTATTCTACATACTATACCATGACCTCTTTGGAAATACTGTACAACAACTTTTTTAGGACTTTTCAGGACATACAATACTGTGAAAATATTTGACACTCCATATTTGACTTCATCACTTTCTTTTTTGACGTTTTACACAACATCTTTTTTATCACTTTTTTCAACATACTATACTAGTACTTTTTATCGTTTTTCTTCAATATACTATAATATGACTATATTGCATGCTTTGCTATGGCTTTTTTATCACTATTTTTGACATATTACAGTATTGTTTTTGATCTATTTTTTCGACATACTATACTATGACTTTATTAACATATTATAATATCACTTCTTTCAACATAGAATACCACGACTTTTTTATCACTTTTTTTGACATACTATGCCATGACCTCTTTTGAAAAACTATACCACGACTTTTTGAGGACATTTTACAACATGCAATACTCTGAGAATTTTCGACACTCTATATTTGACTTCATCACTTTTTTTGACATGCAATAGTAAGACTTTTTTTATCTATTTTTTCAACATACTATATTATGACTACTGTCGATGTACTATACAATGACTTTTTTTGAACATACTCAATTTGGTGGCATGGTGGTTAGTGGTTGCTGGCAAGGGTTAGCAATGTATTAACTGCACTGTAACAAGTGGGTGGTACAAACTGTGACCCTAGGTTCAATACCCAGTCCAGGTTGGGCTGTTTTGTGTGGAGTTTGCATGTTCTACTATGAAGTTTACATCACTTTTTTGTAAAATACTAATACTTATTACTGTGACCATTTTTGGCACGCTATAACATGACTTGTCATCACTTTTTTTTAACATACATGTCCAAGACTTTGTAAGACTATGACTTTTTTATCACTTAGTTTGACGTACTATACTATGACTTTTTATGACTTTTTTGACATACGGTCCTATTACTTTTATGACTTCTTTGACATACCATACTATGTCTGTTTTCAACATACTATACCATTACCTTTTCTGAGATACTTAACTACAGTATGACTTCTTGTCATATTTTTTCAACATACACAACTATGAATTATTTTGTACATACTTAATTTAGTGGCATGGTGGCTGGGCCAATTTTACGTTGAGTTTACATGTTCTTCCAGACATTTTTTGACATACTATACAAACTTTATTTTTGAGCTTACTATAAAATGACTTTTTCATCACTTTTTTTCACACACAATTCTATGAATTATTTTTTGAAATACTATATACCAGGTCTTTTCAGCAAACTGTACAATGGCTTTTTTATCACTTTTTTTTCCATACTATACTATGACTTTTTAATTACTTTTTTTTACATACTCTACTATGACTCTTTAGACATACTGCATCACTTTTTGGACACGGTATTCTATGACATTTTTATGACTTCTTCCGACATGCTATACTATTGCTTTTCTTCACTTTTTTCAACATACTATACTGTGACTTTTTATCTTCTTTTTTTTAAATGACTATACCATGGCTGTTTTTGGCATGCCATGATATGACTTTTTCATATCTTTTTTTGAAATATTACACTATTACTTTTTTTATCACTTTTTCAACATACTACACTATCACTATTTTTGAGTTTACTAGACTTTTTTAATCACTTTCTTCAACATACATACAATGCTGTGATTGTTTTATATATATATTTTTAAATACAGTACTATGGGGTTTTTGATTTACTGTGCTATGACTTTTAAATTGTTTTTTTTTCAACATACCACACAAAGATTTTTTCAATCACTTGTTTCTTACAATGTTGACTTTTTCAACATAATACACCATGACTTATTTAGACAGGAAAGGGAGCTAAATAACCAACTAACTTAATTTCACAGGACAGCTCATATATGAAAGGGGAGATACTGTACAATGACTTTTTTTGGCATACTACACTATGACTTTTTTTTCGGCATACTTTACTATGACTTTTTCTATCACTTTTTTCGACATTCTGTACTATTACTTTTTTATTACTTTTTTTGACATACTACATAATTTCTTTGACACATAATATTATTACTTTTTAGGACTTTTTCTGACATGCTATTGCTATTGCTTTTTATAGCTGTTAAGCTATTTGTATTGCTTCAGCTGCTTTCTATGCTTAATCAGTTCATTCAAGACTAAAAATGTTCCACATCTTCATTAGGAGTTTTATACAACTTACCATTTCCACTTTTCCACGTTTCCCTACAACTTTACCTTCTTACACTTTTTAACCAGCAATTTAGTGTAGTGACAGTTTTTTTTATATAGTAAATTTCCATTTTGGTTTACACATTATTGGTATTATTCAACATTTCAATAAAATTCATACTAATTAAATCATTCCCACTTTTCCAACTATTCTCATTACTTAACCTTCTTCTTGTGTAATTATGCCAGCTATCCAATTTAGATTTAGCAGGTTGGCTTTTTAGCATTCAAATGCATTTTCTGCAGGAAATTAATTTTCTAGTTTATCATGCATGCCTACAGATGTTTTTTTAACTTCTCTGACACAATTTTCTGTCCAGAATAAAATATATGAAGACTTCACTACCTTGGTCCATATCTTCCAAGTCTGCTCATTGTCAGTCTCGCTGAGGTCACTGTGTTGTGGTCCTGGCAATAACATAAGTGGACAGACTAACAAAAGCCACCAGATCCCTGCGACTTGTGGCCAGTGACCTGTGGTCCACTAACCAGACCGCAGACGAGCTCACACTCGCGTAAACAGACATAACATAACACACATGGGTAAATAAGTAAAAACACACGACACACACGCACAGTTGTTCACTTTGTATAGTTTCCTTTGAGTTGGAAGAAAAAAATTGTAGGGTTTGCACAGAAGACAGAATTCACACCAAAAGCTCCTTTTCCATTTAGTCTTTATTTTAATAATTCATTTACATTTGTTTTAGAGTCTTAGAGCTCTGTTTTTGCTTCTGTTCCTGCCTGCTTCACCTCCTGAAAAACATAAAAGTGTGATAAGTGAATTACAGCAGAGAGGGAATATACCGCAGCTGAGCCGAGTCAAGCCGGGACAAGGCAAGTCAAGCAGGTATCCTTAATGGAAAAACGCAATAAGTTTTATGTAAATCCGATGAAGTTTGTCATATTAGGCTGATTTCCTGTTGGGAGCAAGACCAAAAGTCAATATTGGCCTGTAAATGTCCTCAGGCCTGGACTTTTGTAGATTGTGGGAAATTTCAAGCAGATATGACAATGTACACTGTAGTTACAGCCACTTTCTCATTCATCGCTAAACACTCAACACGGCCACTTTGAAGATTTCGAAGTTCATTCTTGATTGGTGATGGTTTGGCTCACACCCTATGATTAAGCCACGCCCCTTTCATAACTGGTGAACCATTTAAGGTAGAGTCTTGTATGATGTATCATTGAACTCAGCAGGAAGTTCCCTTTTCATTGGTGACGATTTGTAGTGTCTGAGTGCCCGACGCGTGTTAAGGAACAATTGCCCGTCCAATGCTGCTTGCAACTTTAATTTACTTTTATTTTCTGCCACAAACCCTAGTCTCCTGGGTGGAAGTCCTGTGTGTGTTTGACCTAACCAACATCTCAACTTCCTCATGCAAAATTTGGGCTCTTTTTTGTCACATCGCTTCCTGCCTTGATCCTGTAATAATTATGGTAGGCCACTAGAGGGAGCCACCACTAAATAATGAACGTGATTCGTAATTGTGGAACAAACAATTTATGGGACAGGACAGTCTAATTTATAAAACACATTTGTCAAGTAAAAGTCCAGGGATTATTAAAAAAGAAATAAAGTTACTGCTCAAGAAATGATCCTGTAGAAAGCTGTAATATGTCATTGAGACAAATGTACAGAACTGCTGCTTCAAGGTTGACATTGTTTGTGTAATTGGTGCATGACCCCTGACAATTTCATTTATATCTTATTTGATTCAACTGCAAATATGAATGCCATCTATTAGCCACCTAGGATTTTTAGTTATTTTAACTAATGTCATAAGATTTCAGTCTCTTTAGTAACACAGTTTGTTGATAGTCTGGCTGTAACTCTGGTATCTTCTGTCTTGTTGTAGAGCTTCAGACTCTGCGTCACACCCAGCTGGAGTTCTCTGTGGTGTGACAGAGCAAATTAGTGTACAGGTTGAGGTTTCCTGTCTTTTGTGTGGCACATATACTTTAAAGTAAGAACAAGAAGTGCTAATTTTTTGGACATCACTGGTGTGCTACAAACTCACAGCCACTTTCCTTTTTTACACTTATTTTCAAACATTATGAGTGAAAGTAATGTTGAGATGTTGTGCTTCTGATTTTAAATCACTAAAATCTGCAGCTTTTTTTTTTTTTTTTTAATTGTTTGAAGTCAGTTGTTACAAGAAAATAGGTCTTCGGAGTGCAACATCTTAATCTTAACCAGCTGTTGCAACTAACAGGTTATAATACATCTAACCATCAGCAGTGGCTGATTTTAGGTAAGCCATAACTAACCTTCAGTTCACCTCGTAAGAAGGACTGACAGAACTCCCGTACCCGCTCAGTAGAGATCTCTCCCTCCGGCAGGAGCCACTTCATGTCCGAGTCACCATCATACATACCAACCCGAGGGAGGTCCTTAGACTTAAGGCCAAAGTAGCCCAGTGACCGGGAGTTGGACTTCACTGCTCCGTTGATTAGCACAAACAAAAACTGGAACACAGTTTTTTTGACTTTATTTAGCTTGTCATAGATTATATTAAGTAACTGCAGTAATGCAACTTCTACTTTATCTTTAGAAAATCACTTGGCCATATTTGAAAATATTATTTTGTAGGTAAAGTAAGTTGAATATTCTCACCTTGCCTGTGAATTCAGGGGCCATAGCTCCCAGTCGCTCCCTGAGCTCAGTGTATTCTTTACTCCCTCTGTTGGCAAAGAGCAGGAGGTGTGTCTTCACCTCTGAATGAAACAGGCCCACTGCGGTCTGAGGAGAAGAAAAACAGCACATAGGTCATAGAATGAGGGTTAGGATGGAAGAAGTTCTGTTCCTACTGGTCAACAATGATTTCCTTTTTCAGAAGCTTCTCACCTGAGCTTGTTTTTGTACTCTTTGAAGTGACATTTGTGTGCCTACCGTTCTTGTATCAGCTTTTCATTCATGTTAGTAACGTTCATATTCTTGGAATACTCTGAACACCAGTGGTGTAGAAAAACTAAAAGTACAATTTCGAGGTACTATACTACTAATGCACTACACCCTAGTATTACCATTTTATGCAACTTTATACGTCTACTTGACTACATTTTATTTCTCCACTATCTTACAGTCACTATTCAGATTGGACCATTTGAAATCATTTATTGTCAAGAATTAACTACTTTACAGTATATAAAGTAGTTAAAAACACAAAATTAAAATGCTGTAATCAATGATAATAATTTGCTAATACTGACAACGTTTGATATTTTAAGTACAGTTTGATTTTACTTCTGTACTTCAAATGAATGCAAGACTTTTAATAGTGAGTATTTTTAAAGTTTGGCTCTGCAACTTTGGTTTATGTAAAATATCTGAATACTTCTTCCACCACTGTTGAGAGACAGTGATGATGGAGTGGTGAGTGAGTGGGTAGCAGGGAATGTTACAAAATAAGAAGTTTAACTTTTTTGTTGCCCCATTTTTTTCTTTTTCAATTTGTTACAAATGTATTGTTAAGATGGAAGAAGTAAAGCTTTAGGGGATAAATAAAGACCAGTTAGACAGACAGAGGCAGGCTGTAAAAACATTTCCTATATGCTAGTGATGACTACATGAGTTGGACCTACCACTTGGTTGTATTCTGTAATGTATCGGACCTCGTTGATGGTGATGAAGTTAACAAGACCGTCAGCTTCTAACTTTTTGGCTTCTGCAATGACGAGGTTCTCCTGGTGATTATCTGCCTAGATCACATCACACACATTAATATCAACATTTTTCAAAAACTCACATCACATTCACTGTTAAAAAGGTGCCTCATGTAGACAGATGGTGCAGAATACCTTTCTGAAAAGGGTGATGGTATCTGAGGAGAGGTTGTAGTCTGCCCACACCTCTTTCTCAGTGCAGATGGCTACAGGGACGGAGTCAACTCGCTTTGCAGCTGCAACGAGTTCCTGATAGCCGTGACTTTCCTCTCCCTGATACACATGAGGGAAAGAGAGTGAGTTACATCTCATCTTTTCATGTACATTCTCTTCTCACACTTTTTTACCCATGGATGTGCAGTCTCAGGCATACAATATCACATCTTAGAGTTGGGATGTATTTTTTCCTCTTTAGAATAACGTTTTTAGTAGGTATCTCAGACACCAGAAACTCTCATGTTACCATCCCTTTCCCTCAAAGACAATGTACTGTAAATTTAAAAAGGGAAGGGAGCAGAAAAAGTCAGCAATGGAGAAACAAAAAAAGATATACTAGGAAGAGAGAGGTGCAGCTGACTCAAAGAAAGGTGAATCATGTGTATTTCTGAGACAATATTGCATGAGCTTTGGCAATTCATTTAATCACTTTGCCTGTAATATGTGTTCATTCCCAATGAGTCACAGCACCAATAATTTGGTCTCTTTTTGCCTTCAGGGTCATGTTCCAAATATGCCTTATTCTCATGTGCTCGATCTTCCATTCTCCTCTCGTGAACCTTATCCGTGCGTTTGTTTATGAGAGGGTCAATGAAGCCAATCCCACAAGTCTTCAGATACTCATGCATTCCCTGTCAAGTGGCCCCGCCATCTTCCCCCACACACAGAGTCTGGCCAAAGGGCTCGCCTCCATGGCACTTACAGTACCAGCGCTGCCAAAGGTGTGGCCACAGGAAATATATTCTTCTTCCAGATCTATTCATAACAGCAGCAACACCAGGGTGCAAACAAATGCTGTATTTTTGGAACCCTCACAGTCTCACTCTCAGCTAATTTGTTTGAACATGTCTGGTTTGCTGCATGCATGTTAGCATAATAAACAAAGCCATAAAACAGCCCATGTAGGCTTGTTCAAAAAATGTCTCAAATCTGATTTGAGCCCATGGTTGAGACCTTTTTTCCAAATATGCAATTTTCATGTCTGACCTCTAAGAATCCAATGACCACCACTTCAGCAGAGTCGATAAAGGCCTCAGCAGATTTGGTGTCAGTCAGTCTGGGAAGGGCATTGTCTGAGAAAGAAAGACACAAGATGATCAACTAAACACACGTTGTACCTTACACTCCTCTGTACTCAGACACAGCTTTGTGCTGAATGCTAATGTCAGCATGCTTACATCCTATGTAACATGATAAACAAAAAAAACGCTAACATGCTGAAGTTAGTTAGGTGTAATTTTAATTTTTTTTCTCTTCACCATCTTATTAGCTAATTAACAATAAACAAAATGTACAGCTAAGGTTTTGTGTCATTTATTTTGCAGGTATTTGATCATAAACAAAAGTGTTGGACAAATGGCAATATTGAAATGATGATCAACAAAAGTTATTATAATATCCTGTTTGCACCAAATTGCATTACAATCTATTAAAGATTATTTTTCACTCAGAATCCCCGTGATGTGAACCTCAGGGTCTTGCTGAAGGTAAAGTCAGGGGATCATAATAGTATACATTGCCAAAGAAACATTAATATCTTGACAACATTTTGTGGCAATCCATCAAGTACATGTTAAGATACTTCACTAAATGAGTGAAAACGTCATACTTGGGGGACTAGTATTATCACAATTGTATGCTAGATAAGTGTAAACGTATCTAGTCAGGGGATCACCAAAGTCAGTAGGATTCCTCCTCTGGTGACCATGAAAGCCTGTGCAGTATTTCATGGCAAGCAATCCAACAGTGTCAAGACATTTCACCAAAAAAAATCTAAATGTCAACCTCATGGTGGCACTCACAAGGTGCCAAAATGATCAGGTTTCATCCTCAGGGGACTAGTAATATCCACAATTGTACAACATTTAATGGCAAGTGAAATAAGTGATAGACCAACCAAACATAGAAACTAAAACTATACTAGCAGAGGTGCAACACTTTGAGGCAAGTTTGAATATCTGCATTGAAAGCAGACAGAAAACTAGAATGAAACCAACATGACGCAGTATGGTTAAATCATTTTACCTTTCTCTGTGGCAACGACAGAAGACATCAGAAGGGAGAAAAACAGAGTGATTAGCATGTTTTAAATTATCAGAATGACAGCGAGGCAGGTAAAGAAAACAAACCAAGGAATGCACAGAATACTTTGTAGCTGTTCGACTCTGTATGAAGAGTTGTGTCATCGCTGGTATGTCTCTGACGGCCACCACAACTTTGCTGGGATTTGATTGGAGGCTTTCATGAGAACCAGCCAGGTGTTCTTGATAAGTGGGAGTGCTGGGATGTTGGACTACGTGTCACTGTGCGACAGGGGACAGGTGTGAGTGTGTTTCTGCACTGTGGTGTGGTGGCAATCTAAAGTTCAGGCCTGTCTGACCAGTGAAAGAGTTCAATTGGACTGCATTTTAGTACATTCTCCACAGGAGGGACACAACTCCCAGCAAATCCATCCCCATACAGACACTAAGGGAAGTAAATGTTTTGAGTTTAGAATTTGGTATTTGGAGACACACTGGAATATAACTGTTGTTTTAAATATGGGTTATTACATGTTATTACAAGAAACCAAGGTGAAAATCAAATTTTAACTTATTTTTTTATCTAATTCCTCTTTTAGTTGATGAAAATTGCAACATAAAACTACCATAAAATCAGCTGAAGTAGTATTGATTAAAACGAACGAAGAAAAAGACCACAGCAGCTCCCACAAACCACCACAGAAATGTTGTTTTATATGTTGATGTTATAAAAAAAATCTTAAAGCCTCTCAGATGCAGAATTATTTATAATAGCGTAGTGGGAATTATTGAACTAAACTCAAAAAGAATAATTAATTTGAAGTTTGATGTTTTACTCTGATGATTTTCAAAAACAAATTTCACATTGAAAAGGAATCTGCTAAAAATTGCTGCCAAGTTACATGTTTGGTTGACCACAGAGCAGAAAAACCAGGATGTACCAAAATACAATGAATCCATAGGACAAAATGGTCTGAACACTCTCAACTTTTTTGTGTGTCAATAAAATCCAAATACTCTTTACATGTAATTCTAAAAATATAAGATAAAAGGGTTATTCTTATTGTGAAACAGACTGTAAAAATAGCTTCCTAGCTGTGTTTACAGTTAGAATGCATTCAGTACAAGGAGGCAAATGAGAGCAATAACGAAAAATCTCATGTTATGGGGGAATCATAGACTCATAATTTATGACTTAACATGCTGTATAGTTTCACAACACCAACAATCGTCTTCTGAGATTAAAAAAACGTGTTGTTCAAAGCTGTGAAAAGTCCTGGCTTATTCTCAGGGCTGGTTTTTGTGATGTACCTTTACATAGGGCTTGAGGGCAACAATAATACTGCTAATGTCATAGACCCATGACTTGTGTTAAATGCACAGACAGGTGATGTCTGAAACTGCAACTCTTCTCAGGTGAGGACCCAAGAAAATAAAGCTTCTTACAAACACAATTCTGTCTCTCTAGTGTCACAGCACAAGATTTAGTAGAACATATTCATATGGTAAGTTGTGGGAGGCAATCTATATCCTTACCCAGTGAGGTAAAGCAAGAGACACACTGTTGCATTAGAGATATAATGTATAAAGCATGACAAAACCTGCCACTTATGGAGACTTTAGGCTGGAATGTTGTGCAGAGGTGACGTAAACATATACACTTTTTCTGTTTTCTATTTTATGCTCAGTTTTATCCGATGGAAATATTTCTTTTGTTTTCTGTATTTCTGCATAGAAGCATAGCTTTATTTTAATTTGTTTGTGCTGCTTAAGACAACATTTTACATTGTCTTAATTGTCCATTTTATGCTGTGCAGTAAAGTTGGTGTTAGCATTCCTGACACAAAGGCACACTGGGAGAACAATAAAGAGGAAAGATAGAAAAAAATTAGGAAGGACAGAAATTAATTTAAAAATTGTTGTCTTTGGCCATTTCTGACTTGTTGTGGAAAAGTGTGAAATGTTTAACGGTTTCAGAGAAGATCCAATTTAATTAAAAATTACAGGACCAGTTGGTCCCCATAGTTGGTGCTGCAAATAAACAAAGAAAACGTGATGTTACAATACACACAGTGGTAGAAACGTGATGTGTTTTCTCTAAGTGGAATGTGGTGAAACTTTGAAACTTGATATTTTCAGGGTAACTTATATAATGCAAACAATGTCCAGCGCCACATGTAACAGGTTCATTTGTTTAACTTTCTTATTTATGTTGTTGTTGTTGTTATTTTTTTTGAATTTGTTTTGACTAAAAAATTACGTTTTGCAGGAGGTTGCTGCATAGACATCAGGGCAGAATTGGTTTCTGCTCATAAAAACATGAGTGTGTTCCAACAGATGCTTCTTCTAAGTTCAAAGTTCTAAGTATTTTAGGGTTGAGATCATGATCTAACCAGGTAAACCTGGATTATTGGTATTTAGATCATGGTCCGGTTAACACTGTCATGATTTCTCGGTCATCACTTACACAACTTTTAACCCTGTTAGGCGTGTGAAGGGCTTACATTAGACCCCGTGAGCTTCTCCTCACACTGTCACCGTGTCACTTATGTAATGTGCATGTGCAAAGTACAACGTTTGCCGTGGAGATTTGTGAACATGCAGTAGCAAGAAACACATTTTAAAAAATTAAACAAGAAGATTATTAAAATGTTTATTTTAGTTCACATTTAAAAAAAACTTAACTGCAACAAAAGAAAAAAACAACCATACGACCCAAACTTTTTCTTTTAATACAGCAAAAAAGGTAAGTATTTGTATAATCTAAAATGATCCACCGTAAATATAAATCAACTAGAATCATATCTGAAATGTGGGTCATGGTAAATGTGTCAGTTGTGTCTGAGTGTTTGCAGTTTGGGTTTGATGTGTGGGATGGAAACAGCTTAAAGGCTGTATGTTACATTATAATTACAAGGTAATTTGTTCACAACTAAAATGAAATTGCAACTAATCAGTGTAGGAAGAGTCGGAAGGAAGGAAGAGTCAGTAGGAGAGTTGAAATCCTGAATGACTCACAGCCATACGGCCTCGTCCAATGTCCACATTATCACAGCAGTATTTGTAAAATTTTGTACACATTTTGTGGAGCTGATGGAGAGGCAACTGGACTGTTCTAGAATCCAATATTCTGTGACAGGGTGGTCACAGTTGTTACTGGGTGTTTTCAGGCCCTACTCTTGTCACAGCCTGTAAGCTGCAAGCTTGAAGACTTTGAAGACAACAAAGTGGACTGCACACCACCAGACAGTACTTGAAGGCATCAGCAGAGGTTGGTTCTGCACTAAGCTTTCTGTATACCCTCAGCCTTCAAAGTTTTTTATTTGTTGCTTGTGTTGCAGCCCATTTCCGCTGGGATTTAAGAAGGAATGTATTTGTGATGTTAGACACACTGTATTTATGTTGCAATCACAAACTCATGGGCTTTTCAAATCAAGTCTCTCTTTATAAACCATATTTTTAACCACACACATGCCATAGTTTGTGGGTGATTCCTGGATGTAGTTGTTTGCAATTTTGGGAATGATTCATTGTTACTTTATTGTCAGCAGTAAAATTACACTACACTGTGGTATGCCACATCATCACAATTTGATTGTACTTGGATTCCTGGTTGCAAATATTTAATTTTTAATTGATATAGTTATTCATTTACAAATCCTCACAGGAGTTTTGGCATCAAACATTATGATTCAGACGGGTACACATATGATCAACATTATGATGATGATTATGAATACATTACACAAAATTAAAAACATCTTATGCGCCCCACAGTGAACTGACTCTCTCAGTAACTAGCAGATGCAGCTGTTGCAGCTCTGCCCACCAGAGAACAACATGCATCTTGAAAAAAAGACAGACTGTTCTGGTCGGCCTTGATTGATAATCTCATTCTAAGATGGTTTGGCAGACGCTCTGACACACTACAACACAATTAGCACAAGAACGACTTAATTATTTTACACTGCACTCTAAGCAACTTACAAATGTCTTGTGTGTGTTAATCTTTGCTCATAATTTATCCATTAGCAGTGGCAATTTTAATTAGTTTTACGTTGGTGTAACTGTTTTTTAGTTTGTCAATGCCTTTTTTAAATGTAACAATAAATCAGAAATTGCCTCCATATCACACAGATACAACAGACCTTGTAATAATTTTCCTTCTCTGTGTTTACCCACAGACCCCAAATCTCCCTTTCAGGTCCCCGCATAAAGTGGCCAAAGGTTTGGAACATTGCACAAGGCACTGCCCCTTTGTCTGCTTGCTGTTTAGATGCTCCAACAGGGAATTGGTACAGTGACACAAATGTGCATTGATATCTGGAGGCCACACACACACACACACACACACACACACACAGTTATCTCATTCCATTGTCCCTCACCTTCTCTGTCCTTGAAGCCAGATTTATTTTGACAATTTGAGTGAATTGTGAATTCATTATTATATGATATTTTTATAATATGCAAGTATGGCAGCTAAAAAAATGGGGGCCACACCCATGTCACTAAGTGAGTCATTGTAAAAATTATACTGTAAAAAACAGTGAAAGACACAAGAGAGAACAAACTACGTGTAGGCCTATGTAGTTTTTAATTTTTTTAAATTTTTTATTGTTTTTTATTTGTTGACTATTAAATGTTGAAATTATTTTAAATATCAGTTTAACGTGTGGTGTTAATAATAGAAAGAACCCAAAGACAGATGGTCAAACTATTAACTTTTATTTTGTTCATGGAGTTGTTCCTCTCTACTGCTAAAATAGATACATGATCTTTTCACCAAAGAGTGAAGTGAATCATAGACTTTCTCATGAAAATAAATGTTTAGGAAGCTAATTCACAAAATAGATATGTGCATGTTGAATTAGCAGCTGTTAGGGGAAGAGGTGGAATAAGAGGACCCTCTTTCATATTGTGAAATACATGCTCCATTTGATTTTTTTTTTTTCCTCTGTGGAAAGTACAGGCTGCTGACACCACTTGTTACGAGGATGATGGAGAATTGGTCAAAGATAAAGTGCATGAGACAAGCTAGAGTACTGGATTTCTTATTTTCCAGGTCAAAACCTTAATTAAAAGCTGCAATCTCTTTTCAGCTGCTTAGTAAACAGTTGGAATACATGAGGAACAATGGCTGTCTAAACAATTCCATATTTCGCCAGGTCGCAGAGCTCCATGTCCCCGAAGGCTTCCCATGGGCAAACCACTGTGATGTCTGTGCCAAGACCCTCCATGCCGGGGATATCGTCTCCAAATCTGAGTGCACAGGACAAAAAAGATCTGATGAGTACAAATTCTGTTTGTTTTTTGTTTGAAAGTGGGCCTAAAATGGCAAATAAAAAAAAAAACGTTTTTTTTTTTGTGTGATCTTAAATCCATCTCACCCCTTCTGTCCGGGTTTGGGGGCCTTGCTCTTGAAGGTACGAGCAGCCCTCTGCTTGAATCTGGGAGGGGCCTTTTTGTCAGCGGGAAGTGCAATGGCTGTGTCTTCCATTTTAATTGGATACTGAAAAAGAACAACGTTTATGAGATCCATGCAACTGTCGGTTCTTTTAAAGTTTTCTGTTTGCCACTGCTTTGTAATAAATCAAATATCTCACACTGCACCATGACTTTCATTAAATATTTTTCTTTTCTGAAACTTACCTATTTACACACCCTCTTTAGATTGCCTTGGGTTTGGGTTTTAAATCTCATCTTAATGCCTTTTTAAGTTCAATGTACAACACTTTGTAGCATGTATCATTACTTTTGCACATACAGATAAAGTAATAGCCTAATCACTGTCGCATGCACAAACACACATACACATGTTTTTAATTCATACTCCATTTGGTTTCTTTTTTTTGCTCTTTCTTTATACATGTATGTATTTTATTAGTCTGTATCAATTTTATTTTGTCTTATCATTTCCTTTGTTTTATGTTCTATTCAATGTAATGACATTTTTAAAGTATCAAGGTGAAGGCTTCAAATAAGCCCATGGTTTTTTTTGTCATTACAATCAAATCAGAAATCAAAAGCTTATCATAAAATCGTAAAAATTATAACCAGTGTTTAAAATTCCTTGGGGTTCATTCAAATCTATCAAGTAAAAAAAGTACATTGTGAAGATTGGGCTTACAAGAAGGCCAGCACAAAGAACTAAGTCTTCTCAGTGAGAATCTCAGATTTCAATTCAGCTCCTCATGATACTCAAGACAAACATTACAAAGCCATCACTGTGTTTGTCTTTCTTTTTTTCTGAAGCATTATGTGTTATCAAAGCAGTAAAAGCCTCACTGTGCCAGAACTAATACAACTGCAGTTTTATCTTACCTTTTGTTAAAGTCTTCAAGTGTATTTCTGATGCTGTCTGATGAGTCTGTCTTGTTTGTTGCTTTTGGTGTTCCTCTTTCTGTCTGGCCCTTTTAAAGTCCTCTGAGTGGCTAATCCACTCAGATGTTATGTGAATATTTTGTGTATCAACTCTGCTCTGTCCTTTTCGGTACCAGCTTAGCCACGAATAGATGAGATTAAGGAGGGCAATATATAAACATAAGGTGTATTCCAAGTGACTGTAGATGTATCGATCAACATGTTGAATTGAAGTGAACTATTGAGGTGTTATGTGTTGCAGGCGTGAATGACAGTAATTAGCATGACTGTCAAGTTGAAGCCAAAAAATCTGCTGAAAGACATCCATTATCTTTCTGTCTATCTGTCACAGCACACCACATACATCAGTTATTTCATCTATCATAAACTTTTATTTGACTTTTTTGTTTGTCAAAGCATCTAAAATTGTCTCCATGTTGACCAAGTACAACATTAAAAGGGTCTTACATGGAATAGTTAGTGATTAAAAAAATAAAACCTAACAATAATATAATATTCTGTAACACTAATGAGTGTTTTTAATTTTGTACTTTAAGTACATTTGGCTGATAATACTTCTGTACCTTGACTTTACTAGTAATGTTTTGAATTCTAAGGATTATTTTCAAGATGTGGCATTTTTAGTAAAGGATCAGAGAACATATTCCACCACTGCCACCCTATTTAATGATGATAATAAGAATAATGATAATTATTATTATTATTATTATTATAATTATTAATGTAATACATCTATATGTCTGATGGTATGTAATATATAGGCTACTTTTAGGTTCCAGTTTTACATGAGCAGTTTATTTACTGCCATGTAAAGATTTGAAAACAGCAGTTTTCAAATATTACATTAAGTTCACAGTCATACAATGCAGCACAGCACAGCATACAGCACTATGCCAGAAAACAGCAGTAATTGTACCAATACTAAAGATTAGGATATATTTTCACCTTATTTTTAAACAAACATGTCATGGCACGAGGATCAGGGCACGTGATTTAAGATCAGGGAAGCCCTGATCTCTTTCAGGTGATCAATCACTTAGAGACAAATAAAGAACACTTACTTTAAGTATCCAGCTCCTAATCTCTCGCCTCGTGGCACAGACTCAGGGTAAAGAGGGACAACACTGAGACAGATCTGCCAACTTAACTGAACAACTATAATAACTGAGGGAGGTCAATCATTAAAGACACACTCCATGATTTGGTCATAACATCCAATTCTGCCCACAGAGCTTCACTATTTATGTTATTTGACAAAGAAAATCTTAATTTAGTCCTCCTTCTAGCATGGTCACCTTTTTCTAAATTACATGATGTACAATTGATACACAGCATATTTGTATAATTTAGATTGACACATGTTAACATGCAGAGCAGCAATAAGCAATAGAACATAAATAAAATCATGATGGAGATCTTAAAATTAGAAAATGTTTAAAAAGAATACAAATAAAAAAACGTTTAAAATGTTTCTGTCAATTTTTTTTTTTAAGCTTAAACAATCCACTGTTTATGTCTTCAAACTCATTGGTGAACTGAACGTATTAGTGCTGTAGAATATGTATTATAATATATTCTTTTACATTTGTAATCTTCTTTTTAAACACACCTATTCGGGAAAAAAGAATCTTCATCCAAATAGAATGAGGTTCCAAAACAACTCATATCATCCAGTGAATCCCATTTTGTTTTTCTCAGAGATGCTTGTAATATTGTAGGTGTCTCCACCTGACATGACCCACACTTTTCAGCCTCTTAACTAATCTAAATAGCAGAGAGGTCAGAAAATCATAGATGAGCATGTTAGGGAGATTAGTGGGGAGGCATATATAAGAAGACACCAGGGGAAAGACCAGACACAAACTGAGCAGAGAGACATTGACCAGAAGCCAACTGTGTTACTCCAAACCAAAAGGTAAGATCAAACTGAATTATCTCAGCTGCCAGCTTTGCCTATTATTCAATTCTGATATAAGAATTACGGTTGGAGCATAAGAAAGAATGGAGGATCAGATAGATACCTTAAGGTACATATGTTGGGCTCTTTTAATTGTGACAAATTATAGTTGTAGACAAAATCATTTCAGTTAAAAGAAGGTTTTCCTTGCCGCAACTGCACCATATGCACGATCTTTGGATATTTGTTGGTCTAGACCAAATTATAGCGTGGTCTAGACTTATCTCTCCATCTATCTATCTGTAAAAGAAGATGCCTGAGAAGTCTCCTAAAAGCCAAATCAGTTTTTAAAGAACCTGAAACCCTTGTTGTTTTCTTTGGCTTTGTCTCCACCCACACAGTACCTGTGCAATGAGATTGAATGCATAACATACATCTTTTATACTCTGCATCCTTTTGTGTTATAAATTCTCTTGTCTTTCTCTTTTTACTTTTTGAGAGGCACTTTATAAATACAGCTTTGAAGTATTATATAGTGAAAGTAACACTTTCTACTTAAATTACTTACTTTGTTACCCCATGAAGGATACTGAATATGGAGCTATTTCTTTTACGGCTCACGGCACTTTTTGCAATTTACTAGCCTGAATTAGAAGTGATGTTCTGATCTCAAGATGTATAGTCTGTAACTTGGCCAAGAGTAATCTTTAAAGCCAAGGTGTAAAAATAGACAGTTGTTTGTGTAACGGAGTCTGAAGGAGTTTCATGACAGCTTTAGTCAATTGTCTGACCTGGATGTTCCAAGCACAGAGCAGTGGGGCTTAGAGGAGAAGCAGAAGGAAGGGTCTTAAACATCAAGACTGACAAATTAACTGTTAAATGTTTCCTCTCACAGCGTATAAAATGGCAGATGCAGCAGTTGCACTTCCCGCCGACAGGAAGGCCCCTCCCAAATTCAAGCAGAGGACCGCTCGTACCTTCAAGAGCAAGGCCCCAAAACCAGGCCAGAAAGGGTAAGATTACTTTAAAGTCACCATTGGGGGAAAGCAACCAAGGACATTTACTCAAGTCCTGTATTTAAGTACAAGTTTAGGTACTTGTACTTTACTTAAGTATTTTCATTATCGGCTAATTTATACTTCTACTTCACTGAAAGCTCTTATTGAAAGATTGTGCTTTTTACTCCACCACATTTAGCTGACAGCTAAAGTTACTTTTCAGATTAAGATTCTATATTTAAGAAAAAATAAGTTATAAAGTTCCGAAATTAAGCCAGTGGTTATTAAGTGAGTATTTTCACACATTGTTGTATTGGTACTTTTACTTAGGTAAAGGATCTGGATACTTATACTTCAACTTAATACTTCCAAAACTTATAGTCACATATCCAAGAAATTAAGACTAATGTTTTTCTTCTTTTTCAAAACAATTGAAACATTTTCAGATTCGGAGACGATATCCCCGGCATGGAGGGTCTTGGCACAGACATCACAGTGGTTTGCCCATGGGAAGCCTTCGGGGACATG
>NC_048408.1:17361468-17362036 GCF_013103735.1 Etheostoma cragini
ATATATGCTTTACTGAGATGTACATGAATGGAGCAAAAACTCCTAATTTCCTCTATACCTTGCACTTTCCTAATGCATTTGAGAGACAAACGTTAAAATCTGTTAAGCAGTCTATCACCACTAAACCTTTGCTCCTCTCCTGCCTTTTCTACTCCATTACCTCATTCTCTTTTAAACATTTTTAGTTTACAGCTGTTTGATTAAATACATTTCTATTTTTATGAACAATACATGTAAATGTGTGCAACATATCAATAGGATAGTGAGTTGAACTGTCAATAAATATTTTTTCCCCAAAGAAATGGTGTATTTTTTAGGCACACAATAGAACTTATTGTTTCGATTATCCAGCCTGCATATTTATGTTTCAGTCTCAACATAGTTTGAAGCAGGAAGCCGTTTTAAACATAAAGCTCTGATAAACCCCATTTTTCTGAAATTAAATGAAGGAAAAACTGAGGTAGTTGTTTTTGGAAAAAAAGAGGAACGCTTAAAAGTCTGCGCTCAGCTTCAAACAACAATGTTAAAAACAACAGACAAAGCCAGAAATCTTGGTGTAGTCATGGAC
>NC_048408.1:17362136-17369469 GCF_013103735.1 Etheostoma cragini
TGTAAAGCACTTTGAATTGCCCTGTTGCTGAAATGTGCTATACAAATAAAGCTGCCTTGCCTTGCCTTGCCTTGCATGCTAATGCTATCTGCCCGGCACCAAACAATATATATAATAATGACAAAGTAAATATCAGTGGAGACAAGAATAATGCTTAAAGTAGAGTCAATTTATGACCAGACACATGAAGTGGATGCTAATGTTGTGCTATGTATATGCTGGATATGTAAAAGAACAACTGTTTGCAAAAAAGTTTCTATACCATCTTAAAAGATGATCACATAGGTGTTCAGTGTGTGTTTCCACTGCCATTATGCGGCCAAAGAAATCTGCTGCATGTTTAATGTTTCTGACTTGGTGATCAATACTAAAATTTAGATTAGTATTCAGCACTAGTGGCACTGTCTGTGAACAATATTGTAGGAAACTACAAAATAACACTCGTAGAATACAAAAAGAAAACCTGAAAGCATGATCACAACAAAACATTTTTATATAAAACATTCTATGTGGACATTCAATAACAAAAAAATATAATGGCAGTCAAGGGCAATATAGACATGACAGAGGAAGAGGTCTGTTCATTGAGAAACCATAGCAACTATGAAGACTGGCCACATAGTTTGCTATAATACAGTGGCAAGAAAACCATGACAGGAAAATGAAGCTGCCACGTGTTATTTTGTGCGGCAGCCATTTTGTTTGTCTGCAGGCCTTTTTGCCAAACAGCACTGTGCTCTTTGTTGTATTAGCTAGCTTTAAACTGCTAGCTGCCGGATATTCTCCATCGAGTTTAGTGGTAAAGAAGAACACAACTGGACTCAGCTGCTCAGGAGTCAAACATAAAGGACACAATATTCATGCAAAACTTTTTTTAAAGTATCACTCATGCTGGTTTGTCCATGCCTTCAGTGGCTTCATAAGTCCATCTTTGTGTAATTTCTTTTGTGTTGCACTTCTCAAGTTGAGAACCAGAACGTGCTGGGGACTCTAAGTTAGCATCCTTGGCTAGTTTTTTTTTTTTTTTGTCCACAGCACATTCTATAATAAGTTGATATTACAAATAAAATGTTGGATGTCATGACAAAATCCAAAGCAGCACATTTAATAGAAACAAATCCCCTTATTGACCGTTTTTTCAAATGTGAGAAATGAAAAACAACTGTCGCTTTGCAATTAGCTATTAGGTAGAAAAAAAGCATAAGGGCCCCATTTAACACACAACTTAGATCATATCTTACAATGACATTTTGTTTTCACCATGTAGGAATATTAACCTGCTTATGTATGAGATAACGCATTCTGACTTTTTATCAGATATCTTCAAACAAACCTGGAGCAACCACGCTGGCCGCACTGACAAATTTAACCACTGAAATGTATGGAGTCTGCTTAAAACAAAACAATAACTATTTAAATAAATGAAAAACTCAAGAGCACAGTTGGTTTTAACCAAAGTGCTACACACCTATGTTCATTCATTCCAAATGTCTCAGTCACCTCTGAAATAGGAACACAAAAAGAAAGAAAAATCCAGCCATTCCTGTATATTTGAAATATATTTAAATGTCATGCTAACGGATCCTATAATCAATCCTATAAACAGTAGCCCGGATTGACAGGATATTTAACCAAGAGGACAGAAGTTTGGTAGGGTTACATGCATACCTTTAGTTTTTCCACTTCTTAGTAGGGCTGGGTATCTGTAAATAAACCAGTACCAAATAGTATTGAAACTTCTTCAGTCAAACGATACCTGTATTAATTACTTTTTGTATCCAGATCTAAAAATAAAATTACTTTGTTTTGTAGTAGTTTGTGTAGTCTGTTTTGCTTGCAGCCAATGAATTCAAGCGTTCTTTGATTTAATGCAATTTGTAAATGGCCCACTACCACAGCAGCTACAACCCATCCCGTCTGTGGTGGTGAAGTCAAGCGTGGTGTATTTGACGGAGTTGGCAGAGATGCCACCAAAAATGGTTAAAAATGTGGCTACACTATAAAAATAAAAGGCATTAAATGCAGAAGGATTATTTTCCCATAAAGTAAATAGGTATTTATATCACTTTAAGGGTATTGGAATTGATACTGGTATTTTTCATTTTACGTATGCTCTCTGATCAAGATATTATCTCAAAATAACAACTACTTAAAATTTAACTTGCACCTTACTGGATAAGGAACAACACTTATATATTATATATTATATATATATATATTATATATATATATATATATATATATATATATATATATATATATATATATATATAAAAAATGGAAGATGAAAAATAAGTAAATAAACACAGCCATAAGATAATGATAATAACAATAACAAAGATAATATATTTATACATACGGCAGAAAAATGTGCTTTCTACAAATCTTTGGAACAAAACAAAAAGCCAAAAAAAGCCACGTTTTGGAAATATAGAATACAACGGTATAGAAATATGCAAAATAGTAAGGTGTTTTGCATTTAAATATTTTCTATGAACTCACCAACAGAAACTTTCACTTGCTCAGTAATTGCCGCTGGCAGCATCTCAAACACATTTACCTACTAAAGTATGTTTCAGGAAGACTCATTCAATGTTGGACTTGCTCTATAAAAGATGGAGCATGAGGGGAAAATCCAAATAATAAATCTCTACATTAAAGGATCAAAAAATACTTGAACCTCAGGGTTGTGGGTGGATGGTGTTGTTTAGATCTAAAGCTAAAAATCAATTACAGAAGACGATGTTTAGTGTTGAACTCTTGTTGTAGTGTTTTAGTGAGATCCTGTGCATGAGAAGGATGATGTGAGACTATAGTTGTGTCATATTCTCATAAAAAAAGAATACAGATGCTCATTTTCAGATTTTAACCCCAAGGTTCACTGTAGTTCACTGTAGTGGTAGCCAAATCAAACAAGTAATGGTTTTATAAGAATAGTAATGAGAATAATTACAATAATAATAATATTATTAATAATAATAATAATAATTTGGTAGTTTTTTTTTTCTCTAAACTAATTTCTTTGCATATCATAACAATTTTAAGTTTAAAGGTTCACCATTTCCACATACTAAGAAATCTTGAGGTAAGGAACCACTCTAATAACCCTCCCTCCCTTCAGCTTTCAGACATGATTTCAGAAGCATTATAAACCGTCACACATCATCCATCCAAGCCGCCATGTTCAGTGTCCCTCTACCAGAACACAGCAAGAATGGAAATCCCATTACATTGCTGTGCACCCAAATTATGAAAATCCACCAGTGGGTGTGTTTTTAGTGAATCTTCATTCATTTCAAAATGTTGATAGGCTATTTTGATGAACTTTCCTGCTTCCTACTGCTCCGCCGTTTTGTGGGCATATCCATTTCTCTTTTTCCTTTAATGTTAAGTGTGTGCAGGCCACACAGCACTTTCTCATACATTGTTGACAGCTGTTTTAATGTCAGTTATCCACGTACAGCCTCTGGAAGAACTTCTCGGCTCCATCACAAGTCTTGTGCTTCTGAGTGCCAAGGGATTAAGAAGGGGGGACTATATTACAGCCGTGCAAGAGGGAAGGTGGCCACTTTAAGTCTTCTTTTTTTCTTCTTTTTTAATGTAGAGGCCATCTGTCAGTCTTTATACAGCATTCCTCTATTTCTGTAGTATTTTTGTAGTAGCGCATTTAAGAAAACGTAGGACTGCTCTGGGGTGGGATCTGAAATAACATTGTTGTGGTCAACTCCACTTTGAAACTGGGTGCAGTCCACCTTTACAACAACAGAGGGAGTTCTTTCAGAGTATTCAACGGAAGAGGGAGCTCCTGGGAAATGTAGTGTCTTTAGTAAGGGGCAAACCTGCTGTAGCCCCCCCTGTACAGTGTGGCCTGAGAAAACAATAAACAATAAACATTAAGTTAATAACATTGTCTCATAATGACATTATTCATTTAATCAAATCAGTCTAGAGATATTCTATATCTTCCGTTATATCAATAAATTCCATAAAAAGACCAAAACCAACAATTAATCAATCGTACTAACGAGTACTCTGTGTAGCCAAACCCTGATATATTTCCTCACTATGTGTTGCGGACCTCCAAAAACTAAAAATACATCAATGAACCACACTGTTGCACTGGGTGACAATAACCCGTTATTAAAAACAAATATTATATGTATGACCCTTTTTTGAATATTTACGTCTTCAGTAGAAACTAATCCAGTCACAATTAAGTAAAATAAACCTTATGTAGCACTTTACCCACAACACAGTTGATCCAAAGTGCTTTACAGAAAACAAGAATAAAAATAAAGGAAACACACAATCTGAGAGAAGAAAAACAGAGTGAGGGGAATTAGTAATGATTTTAACAATAATAGTAAAAGGTCACACAGAGGCCATAGTAACTAACAACACAGACCTTGGGGAGAACTACTTGAGCTGCTTATGTTAGGTACAGCTAAAATCTAATGGTTGGGGAGAACCACAGAGAGGAAAAGGACGCTCTAAAGTATTGAGAGACGGATGAACACATTGTTGGCTTTGCACATTCATGGGAATTATTGACAATAAGAAAAATATAGAATATCACTTGGCTTATCCTTTGAAAGCTTGACAATACATGGGTTTTAGGGACTTACCATGGCTCCAACACCATAGGCAGCTGGGGCAAGCGCAGCATGGTAGGGGTCTGCTGTGTAAACTCGTCCGTAGCTATCAGAAAACAACAAAAAACGTCAAACATAAGGTATCCCATTATATTTTAAATGTATGTATATGTAAAAATAGCACAAGGTAACAAGGTAATCTAAATGCAAGAGAAAAAGGGTTTTTCATTTTCAAAAATTCCCACCCTGGTTTATGATTTTTGTAGGAATGAAACCCCAAACTAATTCATGTTAACCTAGTCTTGATAATTGTGTTGATTTTAAATGTGCTTTGAAAATAAAGTTACACGACTACTTAGTGACAGAAGACAGTGCTGCAAGCAAGCAGCACACATATAGAGACACGTGACCCCGTAGCCCGTCAGAGGAGGCCTTAAGGTGTGCTGGACAGCCCACTAACCTGTCACTGTAAGCTGCTGCTGCAGCTGCCGCTGCTGCTGGAGTTGCTACCGCAGTTGGCTGGGCGTAACGATACGCTGCATAGCCGCCCTGTGACGAGGCGACGAAGCGGAGAGTGACGGAAGGTGGTAGTGTGTGGTAAGGGTGGAATGAAGGGGCAGGTGGGACAAAACAGAAACAATTGTATTTATTGTTAAAAATTTGCTGTATTTTTCTTCACACACTAATAGACTAGTTGTTAATCTAAAGGGTTACATTGTGATGAAAAACTGCTGAGAAGAGAGCGAAAGATTAACAAGCAGACAGTCAGCAAAACTGGCTAATCTGGTGCAGTACAGCATTCACAAGGATGTAGCTCAGGCTCTGTGTGGGTCTCTCCCTCCATGACCTACTTCCATAAATTGTATAAGACATGTTTGTAACATTCCCCTGTTCATTATCCTTCACACTGTGTGTTGGACATGGAGGGAGAGAGTTCATACCCATAACTGGGCCCCACCCCGGTTCCCCCACCAAAAACACACAGTTAAAGAAAGGGGAAGGGGTGGCAAGATGATTGTGTCATTATTTAGGTTTGGATGAACAGCTGATGAACATACACAAAAAAACTACAGGTGTAAAAAGACAGTCAGCCAGACGGATTAAAAAGGTCACACTCACACACACGCTTAAATGGCCAGCGACCAATCACTAACAAAAACAGCATGCTTTCCCAAACTCCAAACGTACAGCGTATTAGGCCAAAACATCCCTATCAAAAACAAACACCGCTGCAGTCTACCCTAAAGGATCAGTCACGACTAAGTCCCTGCATTCAGGACCACACAGTTGCTACTATGGGAGGAAGGCTGGATCGGGGAAGGAGGAGGAAGGGTGACAGAACATGATATGTACAGAAGAAGAGGAGGAAAAAGAAGAAGAAGAAAAAATGTTTTAATTATTGACTGAGCAAAGAAAGAAGACAGAATAAAGAGACCGAGAAGGAGTGAAATAAAGAATGACACAAAAAGGGAGTGTATAGACAGAAGAAAAAGACGGGACGAAGAGTGGTTGTGGGGAGGAGTCAGCCTTGTAAATATACCTGCATGCCGACATTGATTCAGTTAGCATGCCACAGGTGAAACAGATAGGGAGATTCCTGGAAGGGGTCTGAAGTAACTGCTGACAGAAACGGTCCTACATCCCCCTGACTACTATAAAAGTCTCAGGTTTTAATGTCATTATTCATGTGTTATTCATTTCGTGTTTCCATTTCAAGCATGGCAATGCAGCTCGCTGACACCTAATAATTCATATGTAAAGCATGTGCACAATAGTTTTAGGGTGAGTTAATTGAAATAGTATAACAAATAGACAGCATGTCTTGGCTTGAAATATCAGTTTTGGACAATTCTTAATCCATATCTTCTAATTTTGGAATACAAATGTGTGATGAAAATGCCAAATAATATACTACAATGTGTTTGAATGTATCTTGCCACAAGCACATAGTGAAAAGTATTGAATTTGTGTCACCTAGGGATGAAGCGAAAGTAAGACAAAGGTCTTTGTTTTCATACAGAGGAAAATAATAAGCTGGTGTACAAAATGTAAATAGTTGACTGGATGTATTGTCATGGAAAATGCTTGAAAATGTTATAAGTGCAGATTTTGGATAAGGAAGGTGACTCACTGTTCAAGTATTGACCTTCAATACAGCACCTAATTTACCAATACATGTATATCCAACTCCCCTGTAGATAATTTGGGAATGGACATTTTATGTAGTATATGCTAAGTAGTGTATTCTTCCCAAATTTTAATTTCAAATTAATTCTTTTCTCCCCCTTCCGCAACTCCACCCATGTCAGAATCCAGTGAGTTAGTAGGAGAAGACAGAGAAGGCATTTCAATCTCAGATGGTCAATAATGTCTAGCAGCACGCAGTCATTGGAGACGAGGAGGATGCACACTGGCTCTCACACAGAGTGTGTAAACCCTACCTGGGACAATCTGCCACTAATGTCCTGAAACACTAGTCTACAGAGAGAACAGAAACAACTATTGTCAACCTGGTCACACACACACACACACACACACTCAAAATCACATTGGTAAAAACTAAACACAAATGCACAGAGACAAACCCGAGAGAAGTCTACTTGTGAATCAACACTTTGATGAAAGTGTGTGTTCTGCAGAGTGCTCCTATTTTCAAATGTATGCATCATTGAAGTAACATTTCATATGAGTACAATATATATGACAACCATAGTGATGAGTTGAATGTATATGTAATTATA
>NC_048408.1:17369479-17391482 GCF_013103735.1 Etheostoma cragini
AAAAAAAAAAGAAAAGATTAAGAAGTCAGGGAAACAAAATGATTGGGTGATGAATCAAAACACCTAAAAGTACACGTCTCTATGGGTTTGGGCTGTGCCGTTTCACACTTGAAAACCCACAGGCAAGACGGGGGAAACGTAGGTGAGGAGTCAGGCAGTAGGAGGGAGACAGGTATACTTACATAGAGATCAGCTGCACTGTAAAAGCCATCCTGATAGGCCATCACACTGAGAGAGAGAGAGACGAGATAGAAGGAAAAGGAGAGGAGCGGTGGTGGAGTCGAAACAACAACAAAAAAAGGGTGTGATGCGCCACCATGTGGACATTGCGGAAAACAACAAACAAGAGTGACAATTGGGGGTGAGAGAGGTGAGAGAACGTTGCCAAACAGATGTGGAAGAGAGAAAAGAAAGGGTAGATTAATCCACACCGTGCAACATGCAAGAGAAAATACCACCTCTTTGCATTATACTTTAGGGTGATACTACTGTTACTTCAGCAAGTGTGACAAACATCTATTAAAAGAAAATACAACTCAATTTGATCACTAAAGTATTATATCATCATTATCATGTTTGATGTACAAGGAAATGGTATTTCAGTTCAGCAAACTCTCATTTTCAATATCTTAATAAAAACATATTCAAACACACAGCATGCACAGTTATGCCAATGTTTTTTAACTTAGTCAAGACATGCATTTAATAGGGCAATCATATGCATAAAGTAACTTCTAGTTTTTATTATCAATAGAAGTTTACTGGTTTAGTTATCAGTTTTTACATTTGTTTATGTACAGTATATGTGTTTACCCAGGGTAGGTAGGGATGGCAGGCTGTGGCACAGCTGCCCTGACTGCGCTGTAGACGGGCCTTGCACGACCCCGGAGATGAGCGCCTCGAAAGGTTGCGGCGGTAGAGACAGCTGCTGCCGCTGCTGCGGCTGGGTATGGAAACCCCGGAACTGAGGCACAGAGAAGGTAGAAAGTATAGCTCTTTTAATACCTTAAGGATTACAATATTATTTGTGCAACTTGTCTCCATCAGTCTCGTTAGATATGAAGCTAATCCTTGTTGTCATACCCGTATAGAGTTCAGGGCTGTACATTGCTCCAACCATGGGACTCAACTTCCATCCAGCTATAGTTAACACAAAAAAAAACAATGTACATTAAAAGCAATATTTGAAGTTGTGCATTTGTTTACAGTGATCTTTGCTGTTCATTTGGTGTTAATTAAAAAAAAATAGGATGTATAAAGCATCCTGACGGTCTGTCTGCACAGGGCACATCTGTGAGAGCTTTCTATCAGTACCGCTACCAGGACTGGAAAATTCAGCATTATTATATATTGACTTTAAGTAGAGTCGCATCATTAGAAATATATATAGTTATTGTTTCACAAAGTTCTATTGTCCAACTTTAAGGGGAGAGACTAAATACAAAAACATATTTTTTAATGCACTGGTCAATTTTATTTCCATAACATGATTTATTTTTAAACTCTAACCTCTCTGCCTCTCTAGAGTACTCTTAGTACTAAATGTTTGCTATACTCAATAGTCATTTGCATATCAAAACATTAATTTTCAGAAAAATAATCATCTTAATCTAAGTAATCAACCGGGGAGGTTTGATTTCTATTAGTCTATCACTCTATTTTTTACCCTATTCACCTATTGAGTCTCAAGAGTAATTGAGGCTTTTGTTTTGTGGGACATATGCAATTCATTGGAAACCAATACTTTTATATATATTGTGATAATAGTTTTAGCAATATTACCCAGCCCAGACACCATTTATCAAAACAATCAGCTGTTGCTAAGTCCAAAGTGCATTACCGTATGGCAGAGTTGCGAGGCCCTCTCCGTTAGAGTAAGGGGTGGTCATCTTCTTGTTTGTCATCACTCTGGCTGTGGCATTATTTACCTGGACACCAGAAGAAGTGGTCAGGGGCTAAGTCAATGCAGTTGATGATGCAGAAACCGATCACATTATAATTTGGGTTTTAAGCTTTCTTAAACTGAATGTATTATGTGACATTTGAGGAATATACTCCGCATAAGATTATCAGAGTTCCATAATGACTCTTCATCATACTTAAAACAGTTGTTTTTAAACTTATGACAGAGGTTAATTCTGTTGATGAACAGCAATGGTATTTGATGCATGCGCTTCTTTTGAAGGAGAAAGACATTGAAAACAAGTAAGTCAGGCAATTTTGCACACAAACAATGCAACCAATGGCATACAGAACAAAGAAAACAAAATACTTCAGAATAAAAGCATTCAAAAAGAAATCCAAGACCATTATTTTTCTACCTTTAAAAAAAGGAGGGAAAAAGAAGGTGAATTAAGCGGCAGATTCATCAGTTGAACACAATGCAAAAAACATCAAAGAGTTCATAAACAAATTACACGCAGCCAATCAAGAGCGCATCACATCACCAGAAGTGAGCAAAACTAGCCAATCAGCAAGCATCAGATGCAGCAAGAGACCAATCAAAAAAGGTTGGCAGCCCTCCCAATCCAATAAACCTCTTACAGAAAAAGGTAGGGAGGGGAGGGAGAGAGAACGACAGAGAACAGACAGAGATATGGAGGGATGCAGGAGGAAGAGCCAGTCCACATGAAAAGACACAGAAAAACACATACATGTGGAGAAGAGACAGAGAGTGAACAATCCATCCAAATGTGCAATTCTTCTAATGAACAAACAGAAACCACAAGATGCGATACACACATACAAAAATACATCTGATCGTTATATTATATTGGATCTAACTGTACAGGCGCAACGATGGAGAAATGATAAATAGAGCAAGAATGAATACAGAGAGAGAGAGGAGTCTAGATAAGGACAGAGAAGATGGGGGGATGCAAATATCATTCCTCAAAAAACAAAAAAAATTAAACCATGGTTGTGAAACACTGCCAGGCATTCCAGATCAGTGTCGCACACCAGAGAGACCTCAAAGCACACAACCACCAACACACACACCAACCATAACCAAACTGATCAAAAAAAAAACATGGATACCTCTTTACAGAAATCAGAAAAAAGAAAAGTTGCCGTTACTTATTCAGTGTCACAATTTCTTAAGTGTGCTTTGCTGGGGTTTATAAATTAACTCATGGCAGCTTTTTTTCTTAAAACAGCTCTAATGCATTTATTTATATATACAAACATATATAAAAAAGTTTTTTTTTCTGTCTTTAATTTGAATGGTGAGTCAAAAAAGCCATACCTCTACAACTGTGTGCAGTCTATAAAGTGGCACAGAAAGTGATCATCAAGTACTACAGTACACCATGATATACAGACAACTATTATCCTCTCTCCAGTAAAGCTAAACATAGCACTCATGCTTCAGCATGCTGTCCCACTAAAAGGTGCAAAAATGCAGCTATTGGCTGACACATGACACAGAGATGACATAGTACTATATGGCGTCATACAGATGACAAGAAAGAGAGTAAACCATGCAGGATACAGCTCTGGAATTAAATGCTGAATGCCGTTAGAGAGGTGATTGGAATGAATGCATAAGAAGTGGTAGTTAAAGTTGTTGCACTTGCAGATAGATGCAGTACATTCAGTTATACAAGTGGCCTATATAATGCCATGCGATCAATGGCTAATCTCGTAATCGTTTCATTCACCACCTCCCCAATCAATCACAGGATTAGCCAATCAGGTTCTGTCATTCAATCAAGCTCCCCTCAGTAAAAGGAGTCCTTCATTTGTGTGTTGGGTGCATTTTATTTCAAGTTTTGACAGTTGGGGTGGGGGGAGGGGTCATTCAAAGATGATGCCATGTGTACACAACTTACCGTTGCCAGGGAAACGGCGTGAGGACACGCGAGCAGTTACCGTGGAGACTGACAACAACAACAACATACAAAAATCATCAGGGAAATAGAGAAAATATATGTAAGAAAGAAATGATGAACCAAAAAAATTAAATAAAAACATAAACAAAACAAGGTGATGAAAACCAACCCCCACCATGTGGTAGAGAGAAAGGGACGCAACAGGTCACGTGTCAACAGTCACCTACAAGTATCAGCCATTTGACAACTATCTAGCCGTTACTGGTTAAAATCCACTACAAACACAGATAATAAAAGTTGATAAAGAAGCAAACAAATGGAAACAGAAAATTGTCAGAAATTAAAATCTACCTTGGGGGGGACGGGGACTACCTGTTATTACTACCCAGATTATATTTAAATATCTGACAAAATAATCACTCAAACAAACGTAATCTCATTCTTCAATGTTTATGCTACCTGACAGGACAGAGAAATAGACAGAGATATTGGGGAGGGATGGACAGCAGAAATGCATTTGGGGACACACAAACAGAGAGAGAGAGAGAGAGAGAGAGAGAGAGAGAGAGAGAGAGAGAGAAAGAGAATCAGACAGACAGACTGGCCTGGTGAAAAAGAGTCGAGACAGAGATGGAGGAGAACCAATAAAAGGAAAAAGAAAAGAGAGGGAACGACAACTAGGTATTGCATTCTCTTCACATGTTCATTCTCTTTCCACCCTCCATATTTTTATTCTTGCACACCCCCCACACAGAGACAGCAGAGGGCAAGACATTCAAGACCATACAGAGGGGCTTTGGTAACAAGTAAAAACAAAAAAGAAAGCGTGATTTGAAAATCAAGAGCCAGAGCAAATGGCAAAAGCATGGTGTATCTGATCTCCAAGGCCATTTGCAACTGAAATCCAAGCTCATGCCGACAACAAAAAAGATGTCACAAAATGCACTTCCATAAGATCTGGTGTTCTTTTTTAGGAGTGCTGGTCACAGGGGCCAAGTGTGTGTGTGTAAACAAAAAATTGTAACCATTCATCTTGCACGTCTGAAATCAAACAGTCAGCTTTGTTGAAGCATCAGAAATGACACCACATCTTGGCAGTCTCATTCCCAAAAAACTCCCCATCATGCATGTTAACACCGAGTCACCCGTGTTGTATTAACTGAGTGAAAAACTCCATGGCTAAATCTGACCTTATGATCGATCCATGCAACATACAGTACCCTGCTACAGACACCAGCAAGCACTCTTTTTCAAAGGAAAAATAACTAAGAGGCTATTAACTGCCCTTCCATTCATTAACAACCATAAACCAAAAATGGCCACCCATAATGATCATGGAAGAAGAGAGGATGGTGATGGTAAAAGTGCAGGAAAACCAAAAACAGAAAAGATCCTACATGCTGTGACAGAAGCAAATATAGTCAGCAACCGTGTCGTAGTGACGTCCTACCGGCCATGCCTGTTGTGTAGCCACTCCACCAGCATGCTTTGCAAACCACACAGCTTTAAGATCAAGGTGCAATGGGCAGCCCACAACATCAACAACGACAACAACGACATCAACATCAGCAGCAGCAGCATAAACATCAACAGGAAGTGCCATCAAAATAGACGTCTGTGTGCATGGCACCACTGCACCATGCTATAGTGAAGCCAGAGAGGTTAGAGTTGAACACATACAGCCACCCGGGAACCTTCTTTGGGACAGAGACGACCAGAACAAACTCATTGTCGGACATGGATGGGAAACAGAGGAGAAAATGGTCGTCGTTTAAAAAAAAAGCAAGGGTTGTGAGTTACCTCGATTTTACGTCCTTCCACCAGCGTACCATGAAGCTTCTCTCGGGCCCTTTCTGCATCTGCACTTGTCTCGAATGTTACAAAACCGAAGCCCTGCAAGCAAAGGAATTTGGAAAAAAAAGAAGGAAGGTGGAGAGAAACAAAACAGATGTTAAACTTTTGCTCAACTCATTAACACATTTTTAAATTAACACATTCTTAAATGACACATTCCAACATCCTACCTTGGATCCCCTCTCATTGAAAATTATCTCCACGTCGAGGATTTTGCCATATTGCTAAAAGATAGAAAGTAGAAGAAGATGAAGAGTTTGAACAAGCATGTCTAGTACTGCATCTTGCCACTAGGTGTCAGTGCTGTTCAACCATGATGTGCTGGCACCCAGCCAGCTTTGGCAGTCATTTCTTCCACCATATCTTTTTTGCCACTGCTCATTTCTCTGCACCACATTTTAGAGACATTTCTGTTCCAAAAAAAGCCAAGCATAAAGGCCCAGACTGTTACATCTGGCTTTAAATGATCTTTCTACAAGATGACATTCAAGTAGAGGTTTTGATTTTTAGTCAAATACAGTACAAAAACGGATTACTTTTAGCTAAAAACGGATATGACAGAGCCTTATTGTAATTTAACATCCCATTTGAGGACAGGAAATAAACAGTAAAAAGAAATATAAGAACAAAGTTCTGATGCCAATGGATTGGTCCCTAGAGTCAGGATTTTTACTCACTGCATGCTTTAAATACAAATTTTCTGGGTTATTGTTATTTGATGATGAATAATAGAAAAGGGGACCGTTGCGGTCTATATACCCCAAACATCTGTCGTAGGTCGGGATCTCGGAAGCGGAAGGGAATGTTGGAGACGTGAAGGCGTTTGGGGGTCCCCTTGGCGTCTGAATCATCCCCAATGCTCCCTCCACCACCTACGCCTCCTGAGCCAACAACCGACTGACCGTCAATCTGGGAGGAGCCATCGGACTGCTAAGACGGATGGACAGGGAAGAAAGGACAGAAGAGGCAGAGTTTATTGCTTACACAGTAGATGTAGGCCTGCAACAAAAAAGTATATGCCATCTATTAATCTGTTATTTTCTAGATTCATTGATTAATAAGTTTGTCAGATAATTGTGAAAAATGCACACACAAATTCATAGTACCCAGAGTATCGTCTTTAAAGTGCTCCTTCTGTCCAACCAACAGTCGATAACCCAGACAAATTAAATTTATGACAATATAAAAAGAGAAAAACTCATTTAAGAAGCTGAATATTGAGTCATATTTTCATGAAAAGTAACTCAACCTGATTTAACTTTATTATACAGTGGTGTTTATAGTATTTAGCCTACCTTCAATTATATAAATGGGATGGGCGACACAATAGAAACACCTGTCAGTAAAACCCAATGCATTTCCACAGCACCCCAAACTACAAGCTTCCAAAATGACAACACAGTTAAATCTACCCCTCTAAGAACAGTTTTTATGATTTCAGAACTTTGTAACCTTCATGACGGCAGCATTTATAACAGTACTGTTGTATTAGTTTTAGCTATAGGTGTATCTGATAAACTGGCAACTGAATGTAAATACAATAATCCGTCTGTAATGTGGACAGAAGATTGGGATCGAGCAACAGAGAAGTAGTGGTAAAAATGTAACATATTACTACAACTAGTAGTAAGTAGTAATATATTTTAGTTTTTGGTCAAATTTACACTTTCCTTCACCACTCAGTTTCATCCCCTAGTGTGTCACTCTCCACCTCTGCTGAAGCCTCTCTAAGCAAACACATATTCCTCCGAACGCTCGGAGCCCTCTCAAGGCAAAGACATGATGAGGAGGAAGGAAGAGAGAAAGAGCCACTCACTTGGCCACTAAGGCTGTTTGCAGCATTGGCAGCACTGTTTGCTGCTCCACCGGCTTCCAAGGGGCCCTGGACGGCCCCTGCTGCATACAGGCTGCCCCCGTAATCCAGTGCCAGGCCGTTCTGGGGGGGTGGCGGTGGAGGAGGAGGGAATGCGGAGAAAGGTGGAGGTACGAGACCCTCCTGACCACCAGCACTATCCTGAGAGCCCTGTTGAGGAAAGAGTGAGGAATGAGTGAAAGCTAAAGTAGCCAGCTGGCTACCTTCCATGGTATCTTTTACTAAAAGCATCACCCAACCACACAGAGACCACTTTCCTGAGAGCTTCAGTCTAAAAGTCATACAAGCATGGATATAATATTTCCCCTGTATGTGCATATGTATGTGTGTGTGTGTGTGTGTGTGTGTGTAAATGCGTGCATGTTTCCACACACCCCCACTGATTAAATATTCACTGCCGTCACATCTATTATTGAGGGTCAGATGCCTCTATACTCAGTGTTGTACAATGGTGTGTGTCTAACGCCTGCACACATACTGACAAACGCCTCTGCAAAAAAAACAACTTTGACATGCAAACACCCACACACAAAGACCAACTATTAGTATTAGTACATTATTGCCCCAAGAAAAGAAAATGGTACTGACATTCAAGCGCAGAGGACACGGACACACACACACACACACACACACACACACACACGGATGCACACAAACTCCCTAAATGGTAATAGTTAGAGAGCGGAGGGGGACAGCAGGGACAGGAGAGAACAGGGGTAATGGGACGATAAAAGGTGATGAGTGATAGAAGAAACATGGCCCTGTCTCTTATCCATAGCTACAAAAGATAAACCAACCATCACAATAAGACAACGGCTGTGAAATAAGTTTAAGATGCAAATAGAGGGAGGTTATAGTAGTAGGTAGAATATGAAAAAAAAACATGGCTAAACAATTGCTGCTGTGTCTGGTAGCCTCTACTTGTTCTGTTTCTAGTAGTAGTTATAGTAGTAGCACTAGAAAAAAGCAGTAATAATAATAATGATAATAATTCATTAGTAAAAGTAATATTCTATTTCTTTTTCACTAAAGAGACTCCATGCGTAGACATCTGCTTGGCTACATTGAGTATGTATGTGTTTATGTATATGTACTGTATGTGTGTGTCTCAGGCTGCAGTAATGTCCATTTGAGTTGCACAATAGATCTCCGTTCCTTTGGGAGAGAGTGTGTGTGTGTGTGTGTGTGTGTGTGTGTGTGTGTGTGTGTGTGTGTGTGTGCCATCTGTCTCCCAGCTTTTGACCTTTCTCAGCGTCCCACCTGTGACACGGTAGCCGGGCCCCTCAACTCAGTGACAAACCGGGTGAGCACACGCTCGACACGGATCACATCGATATTGTGACATGAGATGGCGGAGCGGCACTGAGTCAACAGTGAGAAGAAAATGTTGTCTTGCATATACAAGTAAATACAACTGGACTTTCTGTATTATATTGAATATTTACTAGAGTCAAAATAATTAACCATTACAGAAATGCGCTTTTTACAGCTAGAGAGGCCAGACATACTGTATTATATAAAATCTCAACACTGGGTCGAGTACATGTGCAATAAAAAAATATATATTTCTGAGCTTTGAGAGAGAAACCATATATATCCTGAATCTCACATTTTTGTTTAAATCAATCTTCAGGTAATAATATCTTGCTAATTAACTTGAAACAGGAAGTACTAAGACTTCTCAATGAGTTCACAAAATAAACAGGACCATTTGTATAATCAATTAAAAGAAAATTTCTCATGCCATCAAAATCTAAGTTAAGTGGTGTCTATTATGTCTATAGGAAACTTTAGCAGATGCTTTTAACTCAACCTTTAATGACTGCAGCACTGGTCTGATTTCAGCAGGGTAATCACAACCAGCAATCCTGCTTTCACTCTCCCTCCTCTCCCTGATGGCATCCCGTAAATAAGTTTTCATCACTAATCTGCACAGCCATCCTCCTCAATGCACACATCCTCCTCCATACCTTAACTGCTTCTCCTGCCAGGTGAAGAGTCTGCGGGCCAACCAGAATAGAAACTATAGGCTCTTTGCGACTGAAGGGAGTTTTGCAGTTCCTAGAACTCTTATTTTTCTCGTGTTACAAGTGGACCAAATTGGGGATTATTAAGTTCCTCTGACAGCAAGTCAGACTGCACTCTGCTCTTCCATCTTCTTTTATCATATTAATGAGGTTCATATTACGCTGGAGCCTTTTTCTTCTGTGTTTCTCTGTTAAGTAATCCAACCAAATCTTTAAACGCCGTCATGGTATGTGGCGCTTAAAAATCAAGTGACAATGCTATAAAGACTGTTTATACTCCCATGCTTGCGTCACTCCCTTAACCATCCTACCAGTTCCTGTGGTCACTTGGCCAGTGCAAATTAAAACGGCAAAACCGGTTTTCGGGGAAAGTAGGCCTACTTAGTAGAACTGTTTAGAAGTGGACTGTTCCTATAACTACATTCCAGTAACTATTTGGTCGGAAAGAGGCTCATGTTCTCCATCTTTAGTGCCGAGAACTCGGGCCAATCAGCCGCCAGATAATGCACTACAGTGTGTCTACAGATGCACTACAGAGTCCACGTTTCACTTAATTCACATTTTGAAATAGCAGCTGTGTCCCCTCCTTTAAACCCTGCAGCTCTATGAACGTATTGTAGTCATTAAGACTGTTAGACTAAGAGAGCATAACTTAAATTATTGCTTTCCTGCCCTGTCTTTCTGCCCTGTGAATGTTTGTGTTACATATAATATGAATATGTATCTAAATATCCATCTAGGGCTACAAAATCTTAGTCTCTTCCTAATTAAATTTAAGAACAGTGTATTTAATAGATACTGATATCAAGGTATCACCATCCATTTAATGTGTTTTTCTGTTAACACATAATTCTATAGCCTAGAAATCTAGACACATCCTAGCAACAGCAACTCTCATTTGGCTTCTGAGCTGGAAAAAACAAATTCTGCATATTGCGTGCAATGGGAATTTGAAAGACAACTGGTTTATCCCGCCCCTTGGATTGAGCGCTACCAATGGTGAGTTTCCAGACCCAACATCTTGATGTGGACTTAAAATTCTCTGATGACACATCCTGAATTCAGTATATTTGAGAGAGAGAGAGAGACAGAGGAACATTAGTCAGTTTAAATCAGGCTTTTAACTGCAGGAGACAAAATACATTCTGTGCAAATAAATGATGCAGATACAAATGATGCTTCGCTTTGGAGCCCATCCTAGATTTACTGGGTAAAAATTATAGAGAGTTGAGCAAATCATTCTGGGTCCCCAGGTAAGAGCTCACCTGGATGACAAACAGAAATAGGGAAACTAGACCTGCTCCTGTGTAGTGTGAGAAAAGGAAAGTTGATCATTCAGTCGAGTGGTGAAATGGAAAAAGAAGAAACAGAGGGAAAAAAAGGTTCTACCACATTGAAGCAAAATGATGGCCAACAGCTTATTATGGAAATACAAACCCTTTTAGCTTGGGCTGGGCTATATATTGTTAATTTATTTATATTGTGATATGACACTAGATATCATTTTAACAACTATTAGATAGTTTAACAAAGGTTGGCACACTAACCAAGGCGCCATTTTAATGCTACAAAGCCATCACCTGCCATTAGCATCCCATTGACTGCCATTCATTTTGGCACCCCTTTGACAGCAACAAACTCTACATCTGAAGCGTTTCAAGACTCTTTTTTTGTCCATTGTTTATTTCTAAAGAAACACAACAATGTATAAAAGGCTCCATTACCTTATAACTCATGCTATGGCTCCATAGCAGACGTTTTTCTAAAAATAGGCTAACGATTGCGTCATAACCACGCAACTTACCGTCGCATAGTCGACAAATCACCGTATTGTCAGGAGAAGCACGCTGACAATTTGGACTTCCATTTGCTGTTTAGTTTTAATTACTAATGTTAACTAGCATGTTAGTTAGCAACAATTAGCCTGTGTCTATGTTATCTACCAACATACCTACGCTCTCCGTCTCTGCTGATTGGGAATGATTGAGATTTCTTTTGGCCCATTTAACAGAAGACTTACAACTTTCAGACAAGTTGCTCACGTCACATCTACGTCTTCAAGCTCAGTTGGAGTTTGTGCAGTAACACCTAGCCATCACCGGAAAAGAGCCTCTATTTTCTTTCACTGTTCTCCGTCCAGAACAACGGGATCTGTTGGTCCATTTCTTTAACGCTCTATGATAATGGGTTAAAGCCGGATGGGGAACATTCTACCTCTTAAACATTAGCATGTTAGCATTGTCACTGTGAGCATTTTAGCATGTGTGTATGTGTGTGTGTGTGTGTGTACACTGGCCCCTTGAGTATAGCCTCACAGAAGCACTAGCATGATTATAGATGCTTAGTCTGGAAAAAAAAAATCTAAATCTAATCTTGTGTATTATGTGTGCTTCTGGCTGCAAAATAAAGGCCTTCCATTTTACAATGAGTCCGGAACATGAACAATAAGCAAAAAAAGAGAAAGGAAAACATTTGAGGAAACTTGGTAGAACTTTAACCAGGGATCCCCTTGCCATAATGGTTGGTGCAAAGACTATTGTTTGCTATAAAAAAAAAGAGGAAAACCAACAACATTCTACCTTTTTTAAGATGTGTTGGGAAAACTACCCTTCTGCTCTGCATACAAATGTGCATCACAGCCCCAGTGTTTTCGTTCCCGAGTACCAACATTGATGACTCATGATTGAACTCACTCAATTACTGATGAGTCAGTCTGGGATTTGACAAGTTGTGATGCAACTTTATGATAGGGACTTCATTTTTTATTTCTGCACATTTAGGAATTGATGTTTTGATATCTTGGCCGCAACCTATATATTATTTCCTAGTTTATCATGAAATCCACCTCACTGTTGTTGTTTCTCAGTCACAGAAACAGACTACAGCCTAGCAGGGGAATGGACAACCCCGGCGGTTGCTGCTCCTTCTGCCAGACCAAAATAGAAGCAGGAATACGAGCCAAAAACAACCTTGTATTTGTGTTCGACGACTGGCCTTTTAAGAGGAGATCCATTTTAGCCGCATCTCAAAAGCCCTCTCTCTACCTGATACATTGTGTCAACAGCTCGGTATCTGCAAAAATAGTGTGTGCCTGCCTGTGTGCTGCTTGTTTTTTCCGCTCTTTCACAACGTCAAGTTATGGGCCTTTTGCTGACTGTGAGTGGCCTATGTACTTCATCAGGATAAAAGCAGCTGCAGAATAAATGCACATAGATGGCAAGGTAAAGATGAGGGACACAAAGACAAAGAGGAAGGGCATTCCTGGTCAATTTGAAGAAAAGTGGTGCCCTGTAGACAGACAAACTAAGCTGTGCATTTGTGCCAGCACTCAAGTTTGTGTACATTTTGTTATCAGCATGTGTGTGTTTGTGCTTCCGCTCCCCTGGCACTGGGGCATGAAGGGTTGTGTAAGTGTATGTGTTGGCCAGCCAAAGCAAGTGACTCAGAACGGTAGCTGTAGCTGGCTTACTTTCAGGTCAGTTAGCAGCAGCAAGTGTGTCTTAAGAGAGACGCTAAAATGTGCTCTCCTGCAGCAGTCTAACTGGAGAGGAGAAGAGAGGAGAGGAGAGGAGAGTGGCTAAGAGCTAACTAGGGCAACACTGGGTCATTTCACATGAGTAATGACATTTCAGTATCTTACTTTCTTGGGCCTCCAGCCATTAGTCTGTAGCCTGATTCAACAAACCTGACGCGGGAAAATGTGATTCATGTTGTTAAAAGAAGCAGCTCACATTTTGGCTCAATAATCACATTAAATTGGGAAGTTGTGTTCAGCTCAAATCTTGGCTTCTGACTCCGTGCAGATACTACCCGAGCTGCAAACAGCTGGAGAAATGTTTACGGCATGTTTGTGGCATACCGATGAGCCAGGAGACACCCTTTTGTTAAATTATTCCATCCCACGTCAACCTCGCCTTCATCACTGCCGCCCCCGCCCCCCCACTCTTCTTCTTGTGCGCTACTCTTGCTGCTGTTCTCCCTTTCCTCCCACTCTCTCTGCTGTGCGCTTTGCTTATTTACGCTTCATTAAATCCAGACGGGACCCTTGCATACGTCCCACCCCCACGTATGTCAATCAAGCTCATTTGCTACATAGCAACAAGCCTGGGCTCCTCCTCCCACACTCTTCTCCGACTTCTTATAGGGTAACATGTCTGCTTGTCAAAAACAAACCCCTCCCAATACACTCCCACCTTATTCCTTGTATACTTTAATGAACAACTCCCCTTCCTCACACACCATTTGTGGGAGACCCCCCTGTCAACATACGTGTGCGCGGGGACACACACGTGACTGGCCCTGTCATCCCCTCACCAACTGTGTCAATGGTCCGCTCGGCTCCACAGCAGCATTTAATAAAAAGATAATCACTCCAATACAAAAGAAGATGACATTTTTTGTCCACATTTATTCCTCACCCCAAACAAACACAAGTGCAGGTGAACACACAAACACGCAGACAGACGTTTACTCAACATGAACGCGCCTCTTTCAGGACATTAGGTATGACAATACCAAACAAGTTAGTCTTGTTTAGAGCTCAAGTAGGTCTCTGTAATAATAATAATAATAATTATAGGCACCTATCTGGTTGTCAAGTGTGGCTTAAAAATATACACCCAGCTGTATGACGGTGTTGTCACTGTCAACCGCACCATCCAAAAAGTCAGCGAGGGCATCCCCTATCCATTTCAAAGGCAGGTTCTTTTGAAATCCCTACGGACACCTCGCATCGAGTGCTTTTAGAGCCATTACAGATGCAAATAGCTGTTTAAGAGGCATAATCGCTCCAGCAACTACAGGCTTTTATAACAATATATATATATTTTTTTAGAAAGCATAGTGCAAAAGGTTTTTGCTTCACGTGTCTCTCACGTCGACATCTTTCTCACTCTTCGAACCTTTTAACAATCTGTACAAAATGAATGACTCATGCAAGTTGCCAAGGCAACAGCTTATTGGGATCATTTACCCAACATCATTGTTATCCCTGAAAAGAATCAATAACAAGATTTGTGTGTGAGGAGGTTGTGTGAGGGGGGGTTAAAACCTCATGACCCGTTTACAGTTCATGAAAGCGTGGTAGTGTGTGTGGTTCTGCAGCAGTTAGGCGTCTCTCCCTGGCCTTAGGCCACAAGCTTAGGTGGGGCTTGAGAAAATATTTTAGTCTTTTGCAACCAATCTGCTCGTCCAACGCTCTTGCAGCAAGAGACAAAAAAATCAACACTGTTGAAGAGCTAAAGAGTAACTGTAGTCAGATGGCATCTCTGCTCACACACACACACGCAAAGTTATCTCTAACATGTGAAATAGTGTCACAGAGCAAAGTGGCTCTCGCCGGTTAAACTAATATTGTTGCTCTCCATCTCTCTCAACTCCTCACATTTGTCCATTGCTGCATAATTTTACCTTCCTCATCCCAGAGGGTGTCCGATCAACTTAAAGTGCTCATATTATGCTATTTGCAGGTTCATCATTGTATTCAGAGGTTTACATGGTTTCATTTCTTTTTTTTTTTAAACACCATATTTTTGCTGTACTGGCCATTTCTGCATCTCCTCTTTTCACCCTGTGTGTTGACTTCTCTGTTTTAGCTACAAAGTGAGGCATCTTACTTCTATTCCATCTTTTTTGGGAGACACACATGCGCAGTAGCTGGTAGGGACTACTAACCAGTCAGAAGCAGAGTATGCAGGCGTGCCATGCTAGCAGCTAGGCGAGCATTATGTGTAACAAAGTGAAGTACGTTTGTACCAGAAGTAAATGGTGGACTACAGTAGAGCTGTTTTGAGCAGTTCGTGAACAGTGTTTTTTATGTTGGAGACGGTAAGTCCCTTTGGGGTGGACTTTTGGCTTTTTCACTTTGTAAACGTGGACAAAGTTATATAACAAAATAAAAAAAGGGGTATTAAAGTCAAAAAGCATAATTTTAGCACTTTTAAAAAATCAATTTTTTATTCTACTGCTCCCATTCTCTTACTGGTATCCCAACCCATCCCCCTCTTCCAGGGGCTCTTAGAGGCAAACATTGAGATAACAGCTGCCAGGGCCTCAGGGAGAGCAAGAGGAGGGAGAAAAGAGGTCAAACCATAAAGAGAGCAGGAATCCAAGGTATGGCTGAGAGAGAAGCACATACACAAGCATAGGCAGGGAGACACACACAAACACATACACACACAAATGAAATGTAATGATATAAACGAGACACTTCACGCACCAACTTTGAAGCCCACTGTCTGCTTCAGCTTCTGTGCGTTTGTGAAATGTGTGACACAGAAATTACAATGAGGTAGTGGTGTTAGCTGAATAGAAGAAATGCAGAAGGGAGGAGGAAAATAAGACAGAGTAAGAAAAAAGAAAAAAGACCGACAACTGTTCTGGGAACACCTGTCCCTTTCGCTCACAGGGCTTGAGCGATGTACAGAGACAGCTGAAGAGGCAATAAAGACTTTTTTACATACCTTTCCCTCCCCCTATTCCTTCACTGTTTCCACTCAGAAATGTCTAAAGAGTTTACTGCAGAAACAGTATATTGCTACATCCAGCAGAAAAGACTAACATGCTTTACTGTATGTATCTTCTGAGCATACATTATACATGGCAGAGCACAGCTTCTGGCAGTGGCACCGCTTGATGTTCAGACTGCGTGCGCTTCTAGCTCTGGGCAGGAGAACAGATGCCACAACAACGGCGTACAATAATACATTGCCGCTCGTGCATTTCACCATAGCGACTCATAATTGTAGCGATACAATCTCCAAGCCTGTATAATGCTGTCATCTACGCCTACTACGCTATTTTCAGTGTTTATATCCCCCATAGCAACTGGATGCTGAGTCCTAACAAGAGTCTGAAATGCCACGGCTGGACCACTCTCGTAAAAGGGGTCAAGAAGAGTCCTCATCTGTTAGTAGTTATTTAACATATCATGACTCAGTGACAGTGTTGTCAGCTCTGACGACGTTCCATGTACAGTGGAGCCTTAGCCTAAGTAAAGACACACAGTAGACACGCACACAGGAGTAGGATATAAAAAAGATAGAGTTAAACACTCACCGACAACACGGAAGGATAGTACAGTCCCATCATTGTATTCTGTGCAACAACTCAATCCGTCGTTGCTCCTCTGTCTCGCTCCTTTCCTCTTCTCACGCTGCCTCGCTTTCCTCTCTGAGCCTGTGTCACCTCACCAGCACAGTCTCTCTTGTCTGTCTCACAGATTCAAAATCTCCCTCTCTCTGCCCCCGCTCGCTCGGTCTGCCATGCCAATCCCCCCCCCCCCTCCTCTTCTGGCCTCTGTCCCTGTCACTCTTCCACGCTTGCTTTCTTTATTTTCCTTTCGCCTCTCTCTCTCTCTCTCTCTGTCTCCCACTCACTCTTTTCTTTCCCTCTCCCACTCGCTTCTTACTTCCCTCTACCCCCAGCCTTCCGTTTTGCTGCTATGCCCTTGCCTGCTCATCTCTTCTGTCTCTTCTCCAGTCCTCCTCCTCCTCTCTCACCCAGATAGCCTGACGCCTCCTCCTCCTACTTCTCTGCCTCTGTCACACCTGCAAACTTTCCCCTCCCCTCTGCTTCCTTCTCGTGTCGCAGTCCCTCCCCTCTCTCTCTTTTTCTGTTCTTTTTCCATCTAGGTGAGTTAACTGGGGCTGCTGGCACCACTGGGAGAGGAAGACTCTCTCTCTCTCACTAGATGCGCATTGTTACATAAATGTGCTGACAATTTACATGTTTGTCTCATGTTTAAATGAGTGCCTACAATTTTCTGTAAAAGTCACGACAACAGCTCACAAACACAGTACAGCCCAAACGTTTGGACACACCTCTATCAATGCGTTTCCTTTATTTTCATGGCTATTTACATTGTAGATTATCACTGAAGGCATCAAAACTATAAATAAACACATATGGATTCATGTACTTAACAAAAAAGTGTGAAAATAACTGAAAACATGTCTTATATTCTAGTTTCTTCAAAGTAGCCACCCATTGCTCTGATTAATGCTTTGCACACTCTTGGCATTCTCTTGATGTGCTTCAAGAGGCAGTCACCTGAAATAGTTTCCCAACAGTCTTGATGGATTTCCCAGAGATGCTTAGCACTTGTTGGCCCTTCTGCCTTCACTCTGCGGTCCAGCTCTCCCCGAACCATCTTGATTGGGTTCAGGTCCGGTGACTGTGGAGGCGCAGCACTGAATCACTTTCCTTCTTGGTAAAATAGCCCTTACACATCTTGCCATAATATGAATTCTAGCAGTTGTCCAATAGGGCTGTCGGCTGTGTATCAACCTGACTTCTGCATAACACAACTGATGGTCCCAACTACATTATTAAGGCAAGAAATTCCACTAACTAACCCTCACAAGGCACACCTGTGAAGTGAAAACTATTTCAGGTGACTACCTCATGAAGCTCAATGAGAGAACACCAAGGGTTCGCAGCGCTATCAAAAAAGCAAAGGGTGGTTTCTTTGAAGAAACTAGAATATAAGACATGTTATCAGTTATTTCACACTTTTTTGTTAAGTACATAATTCCAAGTTTTAGTTTTGATGCATTCAGTGAAATCTGCAATGTAAATATCCATGAAAATAAAGGAAACGCATTGAATAAGAAGGTTTGTCCAAACTTTAGGCCTGTACTGTGTGTGTGTATATATATATAAAAAGATAAGAAAATGAAAGAATGTCGGAATAGGGCGTGGCCCTCTCCTGACACATCAGGCATCTCCTGCTCTCCAGGCTCTTCCTTTCAGGAGTCTTTGATCACATCATTCTCACACTGCTGTTGACAGTTTAGCACCCTAGTGTTGTGGGAGCTGCCCAGCATTGTTTTTTCTGTCATCCCCCCCCCCCGGTCAGAGGCCGGTTCACACTTTCCGGTCCCTCAAGTAGCCCTTGACTGACATTTTTACATCCCAACAAGAGATTGCTCGGCAGCACTCTGTAGTTTTTCTTAAAATATTATCATGAGCAAGGAAACGGTTCAAAGCTGTATCATGGAATAAAAATGGCTAATTGGCTTGCGCAATATCCGCTAAACGGCACAACAGACTGCCAGGAAAATAAATATTTCATATTGAAGCAAATAAGAGCGCACAAGTAAAACCTTAATACAGATAACGTGCAGATAAGCAGCAAGAGGTTGTTGGGCATCACAGAGAGCGAGGGATGAGGGGATTATGGGCAGAACATGAGAGGATAAGTGGATGATCTAAGGATTAACCACATAGACTGAACAGTCTAATAACACAATCAGCAGGCTAATACAAACACGAGTAAACAGATTGTAACACACACACACACACACACACACACACACACACACACACACACACACACACAATTATGGGTGTATTAGTGCTTGTTTGAGCAGAGAAAAAGAACAATTCTTCATTTTTAATCCCCCAAACAGAAATGATAAATTGGATTTAAAAAGTCAAAGATGATTAATAATATGGCTGATTGTTGAGAACAGGAAGAAAACTAGTGGGAGGGTGAGACCGGAAGAGTGAAAGGTGTGGAGGCATGTCTTCTACACAACTGATCATTTCTAATCTACACCCCCACCTTGTGGTTTAGAGAGCTTCACTGAGCCATATTAATGCCTTATGAACATATTTTAGATGAAATTACGTCCTTACCTGACTATGAGACGGGTAGCCATGGTAACCAAGGGCCAAAGGGTCGTTGTTCTGTTAGAGAGGAGAAAGCAAATGTTTGGATACATGGTCAGTTATTTGCAAAGCAAATTATTTAATATGATCATTTATCCTGTCACACTTTTCATTGAACTTTCCAGTTCTGTGGCATTACTGACTCCAAATCAAATAAACTTGCACGGTGAGACACTCCTGCTTCATCTCCACAGTTTTCCACTCAGCGGATCTTTTGTCTGCTTGTAAAGACGTGATAAAGGGGGCGAGAGAAATCATGTGAGTAGGAGATTAAGAAGACGAGCAGAATGAACGAGTTCTCAACGCGGCTCTTAAATCATAAATAGGTCAGGGGTGTCAGGGAGGATGAAGCCAGTTGGTGTGAAATGGCATCATGAGCACTGATGCAATCTCTCTGACACATTCCTCTCAATGTTCTGGCTGCTGTGTAAAGCAAAGAAAGGTACATCAAACATCTGGTGAGTAATTACAGTTTAACAAGATGCATTAGGAAAACCTAATTTTGTTTGGAGCCAAATATTAAACAGAAATCAAGTCCCCACTCTGGAAAATAGTTTGTAACTCGCTTTATTTGTACTCATAACGCTGTGTTCCAGCTTTTATGCTAATGTATTCCAATTGAGAGGGAGCTTTACGCAGCAATTACAACATGCTTTGAAGGGGAAAAAATCTCTCTCTCTCTCTCTCTCCCTCTCCCTCCCAGGGGGAACACTTTGCGTCTTCGTGATGGAAAATTGCAGCGTGTGTGAGTCTATCTCAGAGCCAAAAATGTACTTAGTGAACTGGCTTTGGGAGACTGAAGCTCTAAATAATGAATCACCTCTTAGAGGCTTGAATAACATGAATAAAGTATTAACCTTATTTTACAGTGAAGCCACCTCTAAACACAACGCACTGCAGGAATGGAGTAGAGGAGGATCAAAACAACACCAAAAAATAATTATACAGGAGACAAAAAGAGACTTATTGGGGCAGTATGCTACGTCAAAGTGAAACGGGAACACATCTGGGAATTCATATTACGTGAGGCTGAGGGACGAACCAGAGCTGGAAATACAGCGGGAAATGGACAGCAAAGGATAATAAATGAAAAGAGATGGAGGGAGCAATGACTCACACTTAGGCAGAGTCATGTGCTTAATTTCCTTAAGGAACTGGGAGAAATGAGAGATGGAGGGCTGCATGGTGGCTGCTTGAGTCGAGTGTTTATCAGTGTCAGTCTTACCCCTCAGTTGGGCTGACTAAAACAAGGGAAGAGACTGCAGAAGAAAGTACAAAAATAACTTGAAGTCAACAAACGGCAAAGAGGGGAGGAGGGGGGGGGGGAGGCAAGCTTGGGGGGGATGTAGGGAACGGGGCCGACCATGTGATAATAAAATCTGAAAATAAGCGAGGGGGGAGAAGCTCAGTTACCTCCAACTTTGTCCCCCACGCCACCTTTTCACAAGCAGACAATAATGCCTTTTACACATAAACCCTACAACTCAGTATCCAAAAACTACAGGTGGTGTTATGGTTCTGTGTTTGATTGTTTTGTGAGTGTGTGTGATTTCTAATTTAGTCACAAGACTCGTGTCTATTCCCATCGTGCCTTGGGAATGCTGCTTTTCTGAAGTGGAGTGGAAGAGGAACTACATTTCACTGCTCTGAGAGTCATCCTACCTAACTGCAAAGCAGGGCACTCCATGCAATCAGGAGGATGTGAATCCATTTCATCCACAGAGCACTTATGTGCTAAGCCGCCAAACAGTTGGCCAGATGATCTGAAGTTTATTTCCCCTCAATGTTTCACATCCCTCTGACTTTCCACAGTAAACCTACACATGCTTTTTCAGGGGGATGTTGGCTGCAGGCAAAGTGGATTTTGGATACCGACTCAACGGTTGTGGCAGCATAATAATAAAAATAATCATCATAGCGGTATTGGCTAGAGAATCACATGCAACATAAACAAAGTGGTGCCCACTGTGTTGATCTGTTTTTACTTTTGTCCCCCAATTTATTTCAGATCTGATTGGAGAAGATTATTATTTGCATGTATTTATTTACTGCACAACATAATTGCCTATTTTGATTGCTTCATTGCAACATCATTACATTGAAACTGGAGCCTGATACTGGACGTCTGAGATCATGTTTTGGCAAAAACATTTGGCTGCTGTTCGTTTTTTTTAATTTTAGCAGGGATTTATTAAATTTGATTAGCACCAGGCACAGAAGGTACCTGGTCAAACTATATAATAATTAATAGATTTCTACATAATCTGAACTGCTAATACATTATTATTGATCTGAAGAATATTTATTTGTTGATTAATCAATTTATTCAACCTAAGAAATGTCAGAAACTGGTAAAAATGTAATAATTTTTTTTTTATGTCTGATTAACAGCTACAGGTCACACGTCAAGTAAAAAAAAAAAAAGAATCTTCACAGCTAACTTTTGCTTGGAAATATTCAAACAATTACTACCAAAACAGTTAAAGATTAGTTTATTATTTTAGTTATAATAAGGTTCTTTTTTAAAATTACAATTATTACCATATATACACAGAATGCTAATACACATATGTTAAATATTATTTTATGTCTAATTGTAAAATAGAAGATAATTAGAGCACAGACTTTGCCCAAAAAGAAATTAATTCTTACCCTGGAGCATAACTTCAAATATATAATACATGTGTTTCAAAAACAGCATCTACATCAACACCAGAATAACTGTGGGGGGGGGGGGGGGGGGG
>NC_048408.1:17391510-17436014 GCF_013103735.1 Etheostoma cragini
CAAAACCCTTAACTGCAATTGATATGTTAACTACACTTTAAGGACACCAAATCTGCCCCAAGGCATAGCGGGCTTCTCCCTCAAACATGATTCAGTCAACAGACAGATCTACTGGCAATTTATCACAGAAAAACAAGGCCCCAAAAAAAACTAAATAAATATTCTCAACTCGCAGAAAGAGTTCCTTTTGCTTGCTGACATTTTCTTTGTATTTCAGTGCCGGGGCTGAGATGAAAGTACAGAGGGGTGATCCACCTACAGTACATTAATGTCCGAATCAAGTCTGGGCAAGACCTTGTTAGGTTAGAGAGAGCCCCAGTTCCTACGCAGAGTGACAACAAAACATGAGCCACTCAGCAGCACGCTGGATGGATATTGAAGCAGACAATCTCCTACAACATTTCCCCCAAATTTGACTGGAAATGCAGGGCGTTGTTATGAATTCCCCGTCATCCAATAAAAAAATGCAGGACTTCCCCAATGCAGCACTGGAATGCAAAATACTGAAAAAGTGTGGTTATTTTTATTGGGAGAACTCTAGCTGGTGGTCTGTGCAGCATATTAACTTAAACTTCCTATTTATTTAAAATCCATCCTATTGGATGAGCACAGTGCAAGCGGCAGGAGGTCAGCAGCTAATTTCTTTTAGCAGACGTGAATATAATATCTCAGTGAGCATTATTCGCACGCGTTAGCTGAGCATTCAGTCAAGTACTGCATGCTGCACTGATTTCTATGTGCATTGCCGCTCTGCTAAAACTTTGCAGATTTAACTAGACAGAAGATTTCCACCCCCACACTGTGATGACATCATGCCCTAATGAGAAAAATCAGTGTCCATGACTGAATGGTAAAACATCCCGTTATTAGGCTGCAGTGGTACAAATGGCTCTTTACCACAACCACGCCCCATTGTGTTGGTTTCAGTTACAGGTCAGAGTTCAACTCCTGCGGCGATGCAATACATTACTTTTTTTTTTTTACCTATAAAGGAGGGAGGAAGGGAGAGATTGTGATTTATGAGAGCCAGGATACCGTTTGCTGTAATATTTTCCATCCCTTACCCTCTGAAGATTAGCTTTACAGAAGTGCTTGTGTGCATTTTAATAGATGTTTCTTTGAAAGCCAAGTGCTCTGATTAAAAAAAAAAAAAAGTAGGAAAATAGAATGTTACTTAACCCAATTTGCTTGTGGAATATTGATTGTGTCACCGGGTTGGGGGAACAAAAATGTGTCAGTGTTTTACTGTATATGCACACACTTGTTTAACCCTTGTGTTGTCTTACCGTCAACCTGTAACTTTGTTTTTTTCAGGGTGTAAATTTCAACAAATTTCTTTTTCTACACTTTGACGTTTCAGTCCATTTTGTTCCAATTTTTTAAAAACGTTTGTTTAGTTATGTTTAGTAAAACTTTCTAACAATTTTGTCACTTTTTCAGCGTTTAAAAAAAGAAAAGAAGAAAAGAAGTTTCTTAAAGTCCAAGTTGACAGCTTTTGATTAATCATCAATAAAACACTTATAAAAAGTGAAAAAAGCCATTTACAATATTAATAAAACAGGAAGTGTTTATATATGAGAGGCTGGAAAATGTGATTTTTGGGCCTTTTCACTTGGTAAATAAGTTTATGTTTAATTAGTCAATTATGAAAATAATCTGGATCATACTAATGTATGTGTGTGTGTCCGAGTGTGTTGTACGAACCCTCTGCCTAGATCTCAGGGATCAGTGTGATTATAAGGCCCCTTCCAGTATGAGATGTGATCCCATTAGCTAGAAACAAAGCCTCTTTACTGCTAGTGATAGGGCAAATCTGCTGCTGCACCAACTGAGAGGGAGGGATCTCTCCCACTTTCATTTCCGGACTATCCAGGCAGTTCACGTTCAATACATTTTAGGGGCTAAAGTTATTGATCTGTGCTTTTTTCTCACACACCCAAACACACTCTTCCACTCACATCTGTTTTTAAGTGCATTACGTTCCTAAGTCCATCTGTCAGCACTTACAGACAGCATGATGATGTAAAGCAAGCCATTTAGTTTTCCAACAGGAGTAAACAGGCCACTTCACCTCCATTACTAGCATCTTCAATGCCGGAGAAATAGCTTTCTGTTTTCTAATGGAGTGCTTCACCCTACATAATAAACCATAATGATGTCCAGAGCCTCCTCATGCCCTCCTGTGAGCTCTTTTAAGAAATATTTGACAATTGTTAGGTCACTGAGTGGGGAAGCTGCAAATTGATTTTACTAACATTGAAAGAAAATAGGAAAAAATTAGGTCACAATCACATTTGCTAAGTCAAGCACAGAATATGAGGCCAACCACTGCAGCAATGAGGTTTATAAAAGCAGAGGTCTGAGCATCAAGGTAATTAGATTGATTAGGTTTGAGCGGATTGCCCCCAAATAAACTGAACGCCTTTATTTACCTTAAATTAACCACTTCTGGCAGCTCGTCCTCCTCAAAGATCACAAGAGTAAACACTGACATCAGTTTCCATTGTAACCCAAATGTTGTCTACTCCATTATGTCACATGGCGGAGGGCTTTTTGCATAATAAAAGGTCAAGTTTGTTTACATTCCCCACCCTCAGATGAGACTGCCTGGGCTTTACTGAAATTCATAAAACATTAGATGCTCTTTGGGTTGTTTTGAGGCTACATGATGTCTGTTGCAATGTAACAAGCCAGTGGATTAAACTATTGCAAATCTCCCCTTTAACATAAGGTAAATGCCTGAGCTGCAATAATGAAGCTACGTTGTTATATTGTAGCTAAACAGCCCACGAACGCCATGTGTTACACGCTTACAATTGTAACCTCTTGTAAAACTGAATAGTAGCCTACAATGAAGAGTCATTTAGCCACAGCTGTGACATGTGGTGGTAGGGCCTATGTTCTGCAGTGCTGGAAGCAGTCTACGGTGGGCCTTTCTGCAGCAGCTGAAACAGCAACTGTGACTTCGACTTGGGAACAGATCAAAAACGTAACCACAATAAATGCTAACAACTGAATTGAGTGTAGGTATATAAGATAAATGCACTTAAAAAATACTACCGTGCAGCAAAACACCAAGAGACCCTTGCACCACGCTTATGTGTAGCCCGAAAAGTCGTGCCTGCATTATTGAATTTGAACAAGAGAGCCCATCTTACCTGACCAACCTCGCCGATCCCTCCTGAGCCGTCGATCCGGGGACGCTTGCACTCCGCCCCGGTCGAGTCCACAAGAGCAGCCGTTGTCTGTCCGTCGGGCTCCGGGTCTCCGCGTTTCATACCCCGGACAACCGCAGGAGCGCCGCCCGCGTTGGGATGGATCCCGGCCATGGTGTCCAGCTCTCTATCCCGGTCCATGAGACCCCGGGACACAGGCAGCATGATGGATGCAACGTCGGTCGACATTAACATTTAAAAATCTTGTTTTGTCCCCTGTATTGAGTTAAACTGGGGGTTGGATCGACTACGTGTGCACCTTTGTGCTTAAAAGCCAGCCTGTGGACAATTTCCCTTTGCAGTTAAAATTGTCTTTAAATGCTGCAAAGAAGTCGTTACTGTATCTACTGGGCCTTCGTATAACCCCCCGTCCCTGAAGAGTTAATAAGGCTATGGAAATGTTTGCAACTCTGGTTTAAGAAACGTAATCTAACCCCGCGTTAGTTTTAAAAACAAATAGGCCTGAACGCTGCTTTTTCCTTAGGCTACTACCAAACACAGCCCAATTAAAAAATGTCCCCCAAAATACAAGCAGGTTTGTCGGGTTAATTCATAGGTGGCCCGTTTGCTGACCGTGTTTTTATTTACTGCAGGGCTGCCTAAGAGGCCTACGTTATTTCAGATCATAACAAACCAATTGAATAAACACCGATCAAAACAATGGCTCCTGAGCATTAACCTACCGCACAATTTCCATTTGTCCTCGCTTTTTTTTTTCTACGAGGAGCTGTGTCTTTTTAAGAGCACAACATCAACATCCTACCGCAACCTCAAGACGAAAACCCCCTCAACATGTCTTCCCTGTCGCCTTTTTCCTCCCTATTAACCACAGACTTGTACCACAGAGCAGAGGTTCACTGAAAGTCAATCCGCGTCAGGAGCTCCTTCCCCCCATGTTAGTCTGCGTAAAAAGAAAAGACGATTCCTCACCCACAAACAACAACCAAAAGAACGGACGGATGTGCTGCGGTGTTTCCTTCCCCCCTCTCTCTCTCTCTCTCTCTCTCGCCTATAATTTTCTTTCCTCTCTCCGTTTTCCCGGTGTGATCTTGTAGCGTGTGTGTTACAAAAAGGAAACTGTCCTCCCTCCCTCCCTCCTCCTACTCTCTTGGTGGAGTCATTCCCCTCCTCCTATCTTCCGCTCTCTTTGAGCGCTGAGCCAGGCAGACATGCAGCCTGCAAAATACACGCAGTGTGCCGCAGTGCTTCCATACATTTCACCGAGGGGAGGTGTGTGTAGTGTGTGTATGTGTGTGAGAGGAGTCTTATGGCTCGAGAAAGACCACAATAATCTTACAGAAGATACCCAAACCTTAAAATCAAGGGTTCATTTCGCACTTTACATCTAACCTACTGGTGCACAATTTTAATTGTTAGGCCCTAGCACAGTTTTACTTTTTTTCCAATATTGATGAATGGTGGTCACATTTCATGCAGAATAATAGAGAGGGTGTGATTATCAATTCATGCTCTACAAGATTTATTTCCTAACTCATTACACAACACAGGCCAAGGTCTTCACATTAGCCCAGCTGTGACTCATGCAGCGTACCTTGTTCCATCGGCATTTTTATTGCTTGGATGACACCCAGTGGTCAAAGGCTACCGTGAAAGGCAAATACTTCAAAGGCTGTGGCAAATAACACAAAAGCTGATTTCAAAGTACTCCCTTTGACTTGCAGTGCTTTAAATGAGTGGGCTCCGCACTACATCCCCAAGCTTGTGATGTACAAGTACACACCTATAATTATGCCACAATGCTGGTTATTCAAATGTTCCTGGATTACAGAAAAACGTTGCTTTCTGCGTTATTAACCTTCTAGTAAACATTCAGTAGGGTTCAACTTTGACATAGAAGCTTAAAGCAATAGTTAAACTTTATAATTTTTAGAATGAACAGCTTTCCTGCCATGTTAATTGAAAAGAAAATATAAATAACTAGGCCCACAGCGAGTTCACTTTGCAGAGCATTAAGACTGGAAACAAGAGGAAACAGTTAGCGTGGTTTTGTCCAAAAATAACAAAAGGGACTTTTTGACGGTGCTGTGACTTCCTGAAGATTTCACTGCTTGACAACCCTGTAAAACTCATAAAATACAACTTGTCATTTTTACACTTTGGTTTTTGTACCATTATTCAAACCATATGCATGCTAATTAGTTAGCTTCAGAGGTGATGGTAGGTGGATGTTTCACCTCAGACAGAGCCAAGCCAGCAGTTTCCCCTTTCCATTCATTTTGAATTGGAGTAGTGTGTTTAGGCAGCGGAGGAGTGTTGTCGCAATTGAGAGACGTTATTCCCACATTTGAACAACCTGACCAGAGGGATTTTAACAGTTCCTAGAGCATAACATTCCTAGAACCCTTTTTTCTCTGACTGCACCAATTTGGGGATTATTAACTTCCTCTGTCCACAGTTCCTTAACTCTTTTATTTCCTACTTCAGGGCAGTGTCTTTTTCCACATACGGTTAAATTTCAGTTCCTGTTCACACTTGGCCAGTGTGAATGCAAATGGAAAAAAACGTTTTGTGGGGAGAGTTCTTAGACTGTTAAGAAGTGGACTGATCTTATAACCACTTGGTCCAAAAGAGGTTGTCACTCCTCCTCCTTCTCTTGTAAGACTGTTTTTTCACTCCAGGTCAACATGTCAAACTAGTTTTGATCGAGCATAACCTAATGTGACCCATTCCCTAAACTCTCTGCAGAATGTGGCCATTTCTCAAGATGCAAAACTATTCCTTAAATTTTTGTACGGTTGTATTAAAAAAACAAATCTGTATGTTTGGTATTTTGCGCATGTGTGTTTGCATACATTTGAGTTATTTACAACTGTGTTTATATTTTAAATCTGTAAAATGTGCAGAGACTCTTGAGTGATTTATATATAGCCTATATATATATATATATTTATATATATATACAGTGGTGTGGAAAAGTGTTTGCCCCCTTCCTCATTTCCTGTTCCTTTGCATTCTTTATTATTTTTTGGTTATGTCTCACACAGTGGACATGCACCTACACTGACAATTTCAGACCGCTCCATGATTTCTAAGTGGGAGAACTTGCAAAATAGCAGGGTGTGCAAATACTTATTTTCCTCCCTGCATGTATGCGCGTATGCGTGTATGTATGTATGTGTATATATATATATCTATATATATATATATATATCTATATATATAAATTGGTGTGAAAAAGTGTTTACCCCCTTCCTCATTTCCTGTTCCTTTGCATGTTTGTCACACTTAAGTGTTTCGGAACATCAAACCAATTTAAACAATAGTCAAGGACAACACAAGTAAACACAAAAATCAATTTGTAAATGAAGGTGTTTATTATTAAAGGTGAAAAAAAATCCAAACCATCATGGCCCTGTGTGAAAAAGTGATTGGAGGAATTTTGGCCCACTCATCTTTGCAGAATTGTCCTTATCCAGTTACATTACAGGGTTTTCCAGCATGAACGGCCTTTTTAAGGTATTACCACAATATCTCAATAGGATGCAGGTCAGGACTTTGGCTAGGCCACTCCAAAGTCTTCATTTTGTTTTTCTTCAGCCATTCGGTGGTGGACTTGCTGGTGTGTTTAGGATCATTGTCCTGCTGCAGAACCCAAGTTCGTTTCAGCTTGAGTACACAAACAGATGGTTGGACATTCTCCTTCAGGATCTCTTGGTAGACAGCAGAATTCATAGTTCCTTTTATCACGGCAAGTCTTCCAGGTCCTGAAGCAGCAAAACAGCCCCAGACCATCACACTACCACCACCATATTTTACTGTTGGTATAATGTTCTTTTATGAAATGCAGTGTTCCTTCTACGCCAGATATACTTGGACACACACCTTCCAAAGAGTCCCACTTTTGTCTCATCGGTCCACAGAATGTTGTCCCAAAAGTCTTGGGGATCATCAAGATGTGTTGTGGAGAAATTGCAACGAGATTTTTTTTCACCTTTAATAATAAACACCTTCATTTACAAATTGATTTTTGTGTTTACTTGTGTTGTCCTTGACTACTGTTTAAATTGGTTTGATGTTGCGAAACACTTAAGTGTGACAAACATGCAAAGGAACAGGAAATGAGGAAGGGGGCAAACACTTTTTCACACCACTGTACATGGCCCCGGTCATCCTCTCCTTAATACAGTGCAGTTGCCCTGTCCCATGTGCAGAAAAACACCCCCAAAGCATGATGCTACCACCCACATGCTTCACAGTAGGGATGGTGTTCTTGGGATGGTAATCATCATTTTTCTTCCTCCAAACACGGTTAGTGGAATTATGACCAAAAAGTTCTATTTTGGTCTCATCTGACCACATGACTTTCTCCCATGACTCCTCTGGATCATCCAAATGGTCATTGGCAAACTTGATACGGGCCTTGACATGTGCTGGTTTAAGCAGGAAACGTTCTGTGCCATTCATGATTTCTAATGATTGCTCCAACAGTGGACCTTTTTTTTCACCAAGCTGCTTGGCAATTTCCCCGTAGCCCTTTCCAGGCTTGTGGAGGTGTTCAATTTTTTCTATAGTGTCTTTGGACAGCTCTTGGCCATATTAGTAGTTAGATTGTTACTGATTGAATGGGGTGGACAGGTATCTTTATGCAACTAACGACCTCAAACAGGTGCATCTAATTTAGGATAATAAAGGGAGTGGAGGTGGACATTTTGAAGGCAGACTAACAGGTCTTTGAGGGTCAGAATTATAGATGATATACAGGTGTTCAAATACTTATTTTCCTCACTGTGTGTACACACGTGCAACTGCTCCAAATTACCAAAAGCCCCAGCTTCAATGTCCTATGTGGGAAGTAGTTTGTGGTAAAGTGATTCATTCTTATTTTCTTTGGGGTGAAAACCTAAAGCACAGCTAAAGAGACCCTAGGTCACTTAACTTCACCTGGTATTGCGTTATACAGTGATTATCTTGCTGAAGTTCTTTTTTGGACACCATCCCGATACTGATGGGTTGTACCTCTCTCATGGAACACTGGTAATATGCAAATCCTGCAGTTATCTTTCTCAAACATTGTTGCTGTATGTTCCACATAAAGTGCAGCAAAGCAAGTCAGTCTGACTCAATTATGCTCAGTCCACAAGGCCCAAGTGTTCATGTAAACAATACTGCCTCCCACTTTTTGTGAGAGTGCCACTTCCTGCTGTAAAACCTAGTGGCTGCAAGCTTAGGAACACACACAGACACCCTTTTACATGGTCCTTTAAACAGCTTTTATTGGTGGTTGAACAAGTGATGTCGTAAGCCTGAAAAGATGAAGAGGAGATACGTTCCGTATAGAAAAGTGAAGAATATTTTTACATGAGCTACACACATTAGTACTGCTTACCAGATCATCATTCTAACCAACTTTAAATCGTCTTCCATGTAGTAACTGAAAATGGATCAGTCTTAATAAATAATTCAAAACTTTCATTACTAAATGATTGCCCTGCTGTCATGTGGTACTGCAGCTACTGCTGGCTCTCAGGCGGTTTTCAGTTGCAATAAGGCTTGTTCATGGGTGTTTTCATTTTTCCAAAGTTCATAAGGGCGGGGTGGGTGATTTGAGAACCGAAAGGTACTTTTTTTTCTTACCTTTACTGGCCAAAGCATCCCTCGACACAAGGCCCATCCTTTGGCGAGCATATTTCAGTTGAACACATGAAGTAAATCTAAGAGGAAGGCAAGAGTAGAAAAGGGTTGGATGTAGTGTCCAGGCTCAAGGGTGTGCAGTGTACTACGTATAACAGCTGCTGCCAAAAGGGAAGCTTGTTTAAAGCAACAGTGAGACATAATGGAAACTCAAGCCTTTTTGTCTTCTTGATAAAAGTTAGAAGATTGATACCGCTTTCGTATCTATTACATATGCAAGTAGGGCCAACAGCTGGTTACCTAAGCTTGGCATAAAGACTGGAAACAGCTAGCCTGGCTCTGTCCACAGGTAAAAAACAAACAAAAAAAACACTACCAGATTATCATAACCCCATATGCTAAGCTAAACTAATAAAAAGTGAATAAACTTATTTCTTAAAATGTCAAACTATTCATTTGAATATTTCTTTCCCCGAATTTCCCTAAAGGGATGAATAAAGTATCCATCTTAACATTTTTATTAATGGTTTTCAATGCCAAGCCCTGATTTAACTCTAGTCTGAACACCAAGATAGAAATTAACACTCCTTCAAAATATCTTGATCAAAAATCATCAAAAACACAATTAATACAGTTATCTGTCTATAACCGTTATTCATAGAACCCAAGGGTCTCTGCTTATCCTTACCTCCTCATCTTGGTCCTTCAACTCACTATCCGGAAGGAACTGGAAGGTACTAATGGTGAAGCGGCGGGCCTGAGGAGAGGGCGGCCGGGGATCAGATACCACAGCCTGCTGCAAGTCTGGGTCCAAGGGGTTGGGACATCTAGGGATTGTGTGATTGAATTATTAAGCCAATTAGATAACAGCGCAATGGGGGGGGGGGGGGACAAACAAAAACCTACAGAAACAAACTTCCCTTTAGGCCTCCACAATACGGGGAAAAGAACCATTCTCTGCCACAATTTTTTTCTCACCAAGTGCAATGTTTATTGAACACATGATCCATGACAAAACAAAAACTGGCAGTACCAAACAGATTGTTTTTGGAACATATAGCTCATTGCGCATTACCACAAGCCTGTAAACTGAGGCTTCAATAAAGAGAAGGGAGAGCACTGCAGCACTTGGGAGCCCTTTAAAACCTATTTTATCAAGTCTTTGTTTAAAACTCAGAAGAAAGTAGTAGCGTTAGTGATGCAGTTGGCTGGTAAAATTAAATGAGAACTGAAGAGAATACTTTTTGTTTTTAATATAATATAGCCAGAAGCAGCGATGCACGGGTTAAAACCCTATCTAAATAGCAACTTCAAAGTAATTTCACACATGTGATCCAACGTCGTTTTAAAACATATCCTGCAAGTTTGATCCATTTATGACTCACTGAAAATTTGGTGGCAATCTGAGCTCTTGTGAAGGTGGTGATCGCAAAAATGTGTTTTACAATTCTATAGAAGCACATGCACACCTTTTCCAGTTATTCCCCCAAGTTTCATGTTTCTAGCTTAAAGGAATTTGAGCTGGCGAGGCAGACAACAAATATCTAAAAAAGACAAACATAGAAGGGTTGTACCGTTTTGCAGTTGGAAACCTAAGTTATTTAAAAATTAAATTGTGAACAGGGTGAATCGAGATTGCAATTTTATAACGATAAATCCTACCGGCCTACTTCCCTTCAATTTCCTTGTTAGAAAAATGTGATATTTATGTGAAGTAAATCTCCATTTTTGTTCCTTCCACAGTAAGCCCCTCAATGATTTTGTTGTTGAGGTTTTTCTTCACACAGGAGATGTTTCAACGTACCCGTTGTAAAGCAGCTGCCACACAACATTTCCAGAGCGGGGGTAGGCCACGCAGAAGTGCACCAACAGTACCAAACTGGGATCCGGGGCATTGAGCAACCGCACTTCCAGGTAGAGGGGTTTCCCCAGAAGCATCTGCAGTGGCTGGTGATACTGAGGGTAGTAGCTGCTGTACTGCGCGTCTGAGGTGTGTTGGAATAGAAAGGTTATTTCTTGAACCCATTTCACACCCTGATCAGGATGTGTTTTAAGCATTCATACGGCGTTTCCCACACAGACTAATTTGTGACAGTCCTGTATTGAATTTGTGATTATTTGGATAAAGATTTATATTTCTTTCAATCTAACTTGCTGACAACCACTAAGCTTTATGCAAATGATTGCGTATGACGTTATACCCCCGCACCACAATCTGTAGGAAACTATGATTGATTGACACGGTGTTTAAACACTGGATATATTAAGATTTCATTATCAGTTTCCATCTTGATTGATAAACATTTGTGTCCAGAGACAACAGCAAATAAATAATAAGTTATTAATTATGCAGTAGTAGTTATTGTTATGTTCATTGAAAGAACACTACCTACCTTTGGCAATCCTAAGCTGGACTCCAAACATCCCCTTGGTCTGAACTTCAGGTCCCAGGGTGGGAGTTTTAACCAAGTAGCTCACACTCAGAACACTCCCTGGCAGAAACCTGCACTCCACCAACAACCTGAGAATGAGACAATGTGGTCATGCAAATCTATACAGGAGATCTATACAGTTTGTTGTTGCTTTTATCAACGGCTGAAAATTGAAAGACAGGTAGGATTCTCTGCGCTGGAATCAAACCAGGAACGTTGTAATCATGGTACCATGTAGCAGTGGTGTAGCTGGTGAAAATAGCGGCGCTTTTAGCAGCTAACCACAACCAGGATACAGTCAAGATGAAACCCTTAAAGCTATAATGCATAGTTTCTGCCCATGAGGAATTCTAAGAAACGACAACAACACTGTTGGCACATGTACATGATATAGCCTTCCACAACCCCAGCCCTCCACCACACAGTTCCTAGTAGGCAAGGAAGCCATGGATTAAAAAACCTGACTCTTCAGAAGAGGTAATTAGGTTTACTCAACCTTCTGCGCGGGGAAACTCACCGGACAACAATCTTCTAAACATAGCCATACTGAGAAAAACAGAGAGTTTTGTGGAGCTGATTTGGCAATGGCTTGAATGTCAATTATCAAAAAGTTACACACTAAAGCTTTAATCTGAACGGTTAACTTTTTCTCTGATATTAAAAAGCAACATGCTCTGACCTGACAGGAGAATCCCTTGTGATGGTGCCATAGTTGAGGCTGATTGACTGAACCTTGTTGATGACCTCCACCATGTAGATGACCGTTTTCCCTGCCGTCTGTCAGGATAAAATGTGACATCCAATTTATTATATGGATATTAGTAAATACTAAATGGTCCAGGATCTGTTGTTGACTCCAACAGGTCAGTTGAGGCAAAACAGGATATACATCAGTTCATTGTTTATTTTGGTAAGACTTTAATATTTGTCTTTGTTCATTGTAGTTTACCACTCTGCGTGTCCCACAGCCATCCATCGGGATCTTGAACAAGGCATAGTCAGAAGTCACTCTCTGAGGTTTGCAGGCGGAGTTGCCGGCAGTGACAAGCAGGGCAGGAGAAAAAGGGGGCTCCGTGAGGGAGGCCGGCACGGAGAAGACAAAGTGCCGATCAATAGTGCACTCTGGAGGAGGACACAAACATACACAGTTATGTAAAAGGTTAGATGAACAAAAGGTCAGACATCTCAGGAGCCAATAATACATAATGAGACCCAAGGTATCCTGTACCCTTTTCTCATTCTATATCACTGCTAGCTTGAATCATGCTATGCTGGCCCTGAATATGCCTCTTTACTCATCCAGCAGTTGTACCGCTTATATTTTTGTAACCAAAAACAGCTTAACTGTACTCAGCCAAGTGGTGTGAAAATGCCAATAGGGATTTAAATTGCTGCTCACCATCCATGGGGTAGTAGCAGGCAGGGGGGTGCTTGCTAAAGCAGCAACCCATGGAGAGGCACTGTGGCTGGAATACAGAGCCAGGTCTGCAGGGGAGACGCTGTTCGCTGGGAAGGTTGCACTCTGAGGGACAGCACGACAAATGTCAGCCACATCAGTTAAAATAACTCTGAATGGCCAGGAGAAAACACCCTTCAGCGAATTGAATAGTCTTTCAGGAGGTGTAAACATAAAATCCATTTACCTTGCCCAGACCCTGTGACGACAACTGGACAGGATAACTGAGCCTCCCGTCCCCCACTTACTGTCATGTAGATGACAGTGATGATGTACATTTTACCCTTTTAGAAAAATATGTTTATACAAGAGTTAATGTTTACAGCAAATGGTCAATTATACAAAAGGCCATGTGCTCAGTGTGAAATCTAGGTCAATACTTGCCTGCACACTCATGTGGCAGCGTGAGTGCAACTGGAGACTCAAAAGAATTTTGCCCTCTTTGCCTTGTCTTGCAGAATACCCACAGTGCTCCGGGGCATCCTGGAGGTTCATCTGGTTCCCTTTAATGTCTGAAAAAGTACATGTGGAAACATGCAATAAGTTGTAGACTTTAATTGCACAATTACAGCCCTCGACAGGGCAAGGCACAGAGCTTAAGTGCGGCCCAGTCAAAACAAAAACCCACCCACCTACCCACAATCACACACCTTTAACAACAATTCCAGAGATGGGACCAGAGGGGAGCTCCACATTCATCTGATGGGAGGTGCAGAAGACTTTGGGCTTTGGGACAACAGACAAACTGGACTTAGCAGTGCTGGGTAAAGTAGGGTACAATGATGGGGTAACTGGTGCAGAAGTTTCAGGGGTAGATTCATATGGGCATTGCAGGTCCAGAGTCCTATACTGCGCCATGGAAAGGTCCCAAAATCTCAGAGCTAAGGAAATGGTCATGGGAGTCTAAAGAGGAAGATCAATAAAGTCAGTATGAACCACCACGGATGGTTTTCAGCTACTGTGTTTAAAAATCGAGTCTGCAAGTTGAGCTCAACTCACAAAAACTCACCAGTTGGGTTGCAAAGAACATAAAATCCACCAGTACAGATGCATGCAGAACAAATGCTGCATGTTAACCATATGGGTTGAATCATAAAATGTTTTATCAAACGAACAATTCACAATATAATCTAAAAAAAAGAAGAAAAAAAAAAAGTGTCCAGGAACGTTTGTTATTGTATATCCTGATATAAAAAGGCACAGACAATGACCGTTCCATGAGAACTTTAAATTTAAATGAGTGTTCCAACATGTTCACCCTGTCACTAGATAATTAAACTACAAAGAAACATAATCTTATATTTTATTTAAGGGGACACAATTAAAGTAAATCAATTATATAAAGATGACACATTTGCAGGCAGTGACAAGGAATTATGGAAGATCTCACCCGTGACTGGCTGTGGCAGGCAGGCAAAGGAGAGTGAAGGATTACCCCAGAGCCCTCAGCCATCTGCAGCATGTACCAACACAGTGGAGACACACTGGAGATGTACAGCCATTTCTTCATTTGGTCTGATGATAGAAACAAGGATTGTTAGCTCTTTGATATTAATATCAAAGATCGATAACAATTAATATACTTTGTTTTAGAAGTAAAGGCTGATCTAGGCCCAGTGAGAGACCTGGTACTTTGATTTGCTGTTGGAGGACCATGTTATTATCAGACATAATCTGTGTAAAATTATCACAGTCCACCAAATACTTGAGATATGCATTTCCGTCTGGACCAAATTGTGCAGGACTGACTGGATAATTGGCTCTCTTTGAAAAGCATTAAAAAAAAACACAAAGTGTTCTTATGTTTACCAAAACACTGACCTCTGACCTGGATGGAGTCTGGGTGAGCAAAAGGCAGAAAGACAACCATTTTCCCCATCAGACACTGGAGATGGGGGACCTGTGCAGTGCGTAAAGCCGTGGTAGAAGTTGTAGAACTTGTGGAGGAAGGAGGTGTAGTGGTCATTGTTGGTTCAGTCTCTGTACACTGGGGCACAGGGGGGTAAGGTGGGTATAGAGAATGGTAATAGGGGTAAGGGTTGTATCTACAAATGGCATGAGTATCAAAGGGACAGGTGGCTGGTGAAGCCGCTGGTTCCTGAGGAGTAGTTTGAAATTTCTCTTTGGCGGGCAGTGGAGGGAAGTAAATGGGTGTTTGGGGATAAAACTGGCTGAAGGGATGGTTGGGACTGTCAGATTGTTTGAGAATCATTGGCCTAGTGGTAGTCGTGGTGGTAGGAGGTGGCGGAGGGGAAGACGGGACAAAAATCTGAGCGGGCTGGTCAGGTTGTGAGCCAGGATAGAAGAACTGGTGGAGCTGAGAGTTTTGGAATCCAGGATAGGGGTAGTGGGGGTAGTCAGGAAGCTGAGCAATCTGCTCCTGAGATGGAGTTCGAGAAGGGAAAGGAGGGGAGGTGGGTGCAGGGCTGACAGGATATGGAGTATAGAGAAACTGGGGGTTACCAGGAGACAGAGGATGAAAAGGAATGAAGAGAAACGGAAGATTGACTGGACAGGAGAGGATGTATTCCTGATCATCTAGTTTAAGATGAAGATGAAGTCCATCCTGAAAAAAAAAGCATCACATGAAATATTATGGTACAAGCCAGCAGCCCACAATAGTAAGCCTTTAAGTTAAATAACTTACGTCAAAAGTGATACAAGGAGCACCGTAGGAGATGAAGAAGGCCGGCCCCCCAGATTGTGAGGGGAGGGGGTACGCACAGTCCAAAGATACAAACACAGCCCAACCTCCATTCACTGTACAGAAGATTACACGTTTTTCTCAGTCTCCTTCAGTTGATAAAGGCTCAGGGATATTGATACCACTGAGGTATTTATTTCAGGGAATTTGGGGATATTAAGAACCTTAAGTGGGTTTACATACATTCTGCAGTCAAAAACATTTTTATGCAGATTATAGTTTTTATAGTCTCAGGATTTAAAAATGTGACTATTTTTAGGTCAACAAAATAAATAAAAGATCAGAATCAATTTTATTCCTGGCGTGTGTTTGGAGAAGGATTTAAAACTGCATTAATGTTGGGAAATAAAAAGTCAGTATTTATTTTACCAATCCATAATTTCCTTAGCCTGACAAGCCAGGCCTACATCAACATGTTGGGTCTGGGACCTCAGCATTGGCAGGGCTCAATCCGAGGGGCAGGATAAACAGTTTTCTTTCAAATTCCCTCAGCATACAACAGGATAGCGCTAGAGCAACACTAGTTTATAGATTAAACTTTTGCCATATCCGATAGGAAAAACTCCAAACACATCTTCCTTTTTTAAGAAGTAGTTCAGTGCCGCCGTTCTTTTTTTCTTAAAGAAACTCCAAGTCTTCCACAGTCACGACCCAAGCCGATTCAGAAGACCGCTGTTCGCCAGCAGCAGCGGTCGCAGAGAATTCACGCAGAACTATCGCAACTCTGCCGTCATTAGGTTAAGCCAGCCAACCGACTCTATACACAATGCGATTGGCCTTACTACAGTATGGTTTTTCCACCTCCTCGGAAGCCAACAGAGAGTTGCTAGACTGACTGATTATTCTGGAGGTGATATACTGAATTGTTTTTGTTGGCCTCAAAGTAGTCACATTTAAGAAAACAGATTCTAAATTTACAGTATCAAAATATACTGCAATTAGCATGACAAAAATAAAAATGAATGAAGCAATGTATAACTGTAGAATTTGAATATTGGTTACGCCCATGGTATAATTAAAATTTGAAATATTGTTGGGCCCACAAGTACCATTAACCCTGATTTTTTACCAAAAAGACTACAGTAATAAATTGAAATAAGTTTAAACTGATCTGAGGGACATATGAACTAATGGAGCCACAGACAGAGATTTCGGCCTACATGTAAAATTCCAAGCCTGATCCACCTCTGAAAAAAAGGGAAGCATGTCTACTCAGACAAGAGGGGAAAAAAGACTATTTTTGCAGCAGCACCCGGCAAGTCACATGTAGGTGTTACTGCACAAATGACCAAAACGCCAGGAGGTCCAGGATTCCTATTGGATCAGGGGACCCCAAAAAAAAAAAACATGGGGCCGGGAATTATAAAGCATGCTGACACACAAAAACCTCTACACTCCCCTTCGACTTTGGTTGAAACAGGTCAGCACTTGAGCTCGTGCTAAAACTTCAATTTTTGGAACAAAGTGGATTTAATTTTGGTGTAGAAAGCATCGTGGACCTCTGAAAACACGCACCGGTGTTGTCATACCTACAGGAGAAGGAAACAATTTTTTTCTTCTCACAAGTCGACTAGCCTGTCTCCTGCTGCTTTTGAGAGGGAAATATTTCCTCCGTGTTCTGCTGACGAGCAGAACCGGACCCGTTTTGTTACTGTGGACAATCTATGAACATACAAACAGACTGAACACGTGAAAGTAAGAAAGCTTCATAGTGTTTCTAGGCAGAGAAATAGGTGTGTTTATTAATGTAATAACTGCTAATGCTTCAAATTGTATTATGACATTAATGTGATCTGTTTAATAAGTGCCAATGCTGCCTGTGTGAGTTAATTATATTATAATTCTATAATAATTATTAATCTGGTTGGACCGCCAAGTCCATTTTGTTTTGCTGTGAAGGTATCATTTGATCACAATACTTGATAACATGTTGTGTTCACAGAGTTAAGTTACTGTACTGAATGAGGGTGATCACCATCAGAACCTCGAAGATCAAGATTATTTTTTCCTCTCTAAATGTGTTCTTTGCTTCTCTTTGACACACACACACCACACACACAAGCTGAAACCTATGTGTATCTGTGTCTGCTGCATGTTTATTTGCAGTTTTTTTTGTAAGTGGGTATATATATTTTGATGATTGCAGGATAATTGATCAGTTTGAAGCTCTCACAGCTGCAAAACAGCTATGAAGCTGAGCTACGCAAAACGCCTTGGCTTAGACAGAGAGCCCAAGCCAGGCGTGATAAGATCTTTCAGCAAGAGAAGAGCTGCGAAAATCTGTGTGCACAGCTCCAGCGTGCCAAGCAAAGAACAGAGTTCTACTCTCCTCTGGTCTCCTCAAAAACAGATCATTCTCTTTCCCCACCATCTCACTAGAGAAACCCTCTTCCTCACGTCCCAGAGAATTACTTCTTCCTTTTCATCCCCTCCCCCTCGGAGGAGAGATCACCACGCCCCCACTAAACTCACTCCAATAGTGAGGCGTGAGCTCTTGTCACACTTGAGTTAAAGAGCCTCCATCCGCTTGTTTGCTGGACACAGGTGCTCCACCCTTCAATGAGACACCCCAGCTAATTTCTGATTGCAACAACTTTCTTCCTGAAGAAACAAGATCTCAACCCTGTAAAAGGGACGATTACTCCAAAGACCTGTGCAGTAAACAGGATCTAAACATTCTTCCACCACAATGGATACGTTGTGTAGCTCAAAGCCACACTTTGCCCCGCAAGAAAGGTCAAAGGAGCTACCAATGACTCAGACCACACGTGTTCAAACCCAAAACAAGGTCTGTATCAAGCAGAACTGTCAGACTTCTCAAAGGGACCTGACATTGGTTCCTCATTAGCAGATCCAGACCAGGGAGGGGGAACTAGAAGAGCCCAGAGTGCTCACTGAATCCACAACGCCTAGCATTGCACAAACCCCTCCCCTGACGTCCTGTGGAGACCATGCCCAAGAGCAACACTTACGGTACAGCTATGGCAGCAGGGGGAAGAGGGGGTGTGAGCACCCTAGCCCTGCGTCACTAGGACATGTCAGACAACACTAGAGGGAGGGAGGCTTCGCCCCCAGAGGATAAAAACGCAAGCCAATTGAGCCATAGGGATAGCAGCATGCTTCACCTCATTCTGTTGACATGCACTCCCATCCTAAACTTGTGTTCAATTAGTAAGGTGATTGATTCTGTGAAAAAACAGGTGTCAATTATGGCCCATATTTAAGGAAGGAAAGAAGCAAATATTGTACATGCTAGTCATAGTACATTTCACACTGAAATGGGTTGTTCCAGACATTGCTCTGAGGAACAGCGTAATTTGATTAAAAAGTTGACTGGAGAGGGGAAAACAAAGAAATGCAGAAAATGATAGACTGCTCAGACAAAATTATTTAAAATGCCTTGAAATGGCATCCAAAGCCTGAATGATGGGGGGGAAAAACTTTTTACCATTCAAATGAATTGAAGAATAGCCAAAATGGCAAAGGCTCAACCAATGATCAGTTTGGCTCATTTATCGCATACCAAGGATCGTGGATCAGTTTCAATACATTAAAATACTTGAAGCTCATGTTGCCTTATGCAGAAGAGGAAATGCCATTGAAATGGGTCTTTCAACAAGACAATGCCCCAAAACACACCAGTAAGCGAGCAAAGTCTCTGTTCCAGATGATTCCAAGATTGATGTTATGGAGTGTCCGGCCATCCCTGGACCTCAATCCCATAGAAAACTTATGGGGTGACATCATAAATGCTCTTTCTAAAGCAAAACCCAGTAATGCAGAGGAATTGTGGAATGTAGTTAGTTTAATTGTCCTGGGCTGGAATACCTGTTCACAGGTACCAGAAGTTAGTCAACTTCACGGAACACAGATGTGAAGCAGTTCTCAGAAATAATGGTTATGCAAATAAAAATCAGTACAGTGATTCAAAGTAACGCAAACCCTTGAGACATTTCAGTTTATACAGTAACTGTTTGAGTTTTTAAAGAAAACTAATATTTATCTTAACAGCCTAATATTCCTTTTTCTTCACTTTCTGTAAAGGTATAACAAAAACGTGATAAATGTTGGTCATGTTTTGATTTGGAATTGAATGTGCAATGTTCCCAATGCATTGATATTATGGAATTAAAAAACTATTCTAAGACTGGTGCATTATTCACTTTTTTTAAATTTATTTTTTAAAACTTATTCTGAACACAACTGTAGACGTAGAGTCATGTCAGTGCACTTCCAAATTTCTGTAGCTCATAAGAATGAGAGATGGACTCTTTTTTTCTTGAGTCTGTACTAAATTTTTAGTTTTGACAGTTAAACATACATGCACCAGTCCACATGGATATGCAAACAATCACACTGTACAGTACATACACTGGCTAACTCCAATTCTTTTCAGGAGTGAACCATATAACCTAACTACTTGACTTTTCTTTCCTATTTTTCTTCAATTTGTTTCACTATAGTTTTGGTTCATATTGTTTTTAAAACAGCAGCAATGACTGTACAAGGGTGAAAGCATTGCTTAATCATAATTCAAAAGATTGTGTTTTGTTTAAACATTGTGTGTTTAGCTAGAGTTAGAATTCATCTGCCCAGATGTTGCCTTACTGTCTACCCAGACACTAAAAACCCTGAACTTTATGAACTGTTTCCCATTTTCAGGAATGCATGGACTGTCAGTTTTAACCCTTTCTCCCATGAACTTGGTTGCTCCAGAGTTTGGGAGTCAACCGCTCTTCCAAGCAAAAACCGGGACTGTTGGGCCCACCAATATTCTTCACATAAATATGGATTTCAAAATACAAATGTAATAAAAAGATTCATGTTGTGGATTCTACTACAAAAATAAAATATAGTACAAGAGTATAGCACAGAAAATTTCAGCAACAACTCAGCATTAATCCCCTAATAAAGCAAAAAGTACCTCTGACTTTTAGCATCTGTATGTCCTGCTCCTGCCCATGTATCTGCACGGCCATGCCATATGGGGAGCAGAAGACTGAGGGGACAGACTGAGAATAGGAGGGGACAGGAGTCGACATCTGCACCGGACAGGAGAGATTCAGTGGGCTGCCCCGCCACAACAGGGGCAGCACATACCTTCCATTCTGACAGACAGAAAACAAGGGGGTGATGATCAGTGCAAACAGGAATAACTATGAGTGGAGATACAATGCAGGTGGTGCTGCTGCTGGTACCTCCTGTTTAATGTAACATGCATCATAAGACACAATCATCTCAAGGTCACTCCATGACGTCCTCACTGAGTAGCCACAGTAAGGAGGTAACTGGAACAGGGAGATGGGCGAGGCTCCCTCTGTAAAGAGAAAATACTCAACTAATTTTAGTGCTACATCAAATGATTAAACGATGAGTCAAGCCACAGACAGTTTCAAACTATTTTGATAACTGATTGATGGTTTAAGCATTTATCAAGCTTACCAATACCAAATATCTTCTAAAATGAGAGGATTTGCTTATTTCCGAGTATTGTGATTATTATTAGATCACTGTATTTTGAATAACTGAGTTTTAGACTGTTAGATGCACAAAAACAGCAATTTTAGGTACTTTCATCTTGTGCTCTGGGAAATTGGGATGGGGATTTCAAATTTTCTGACATTTTACAGCATAAACAATCAAAAAAATTGGTTTCATAGAAAATAAGGGTTGCTGCAGCCCAAGCTGAGTATAGGGATGTTACGATAGTGTTTTTCTTAGCGCTGTGACAAAGCAACACATCACGGTGGTGTGGCGGTTAACCGCAACCCCCTTACAAGACTAGCTTAAATTAGAGCGAGAACGGCAGGGTAAACAAGGAAAACAAGCGGTAACGGAGAGTAGCTTATGAGTGCCGCTGTAAGGAAAAGCGAGGGGGAAAAGTGATAGCATAGATGATGTAAAGTGAGTTAAAAGGGAAAAATAAAACAAGCTTGAGCCAAAGTGAATGGCGTTAACCTCGGAATTAAACATCATCTTAACCCTTAACACAGTGCTTCCGTTTCAGCTCAATGTGAAAGTGTTTTCTGTGTTTTGCTGTTATTTACGGCCACTCTGCTCTCTCCTCACCACTGATTTATTCAACAGACCGTTCAGAAAGCTCCATTTTCAATAAAATCTAAAAAAAAAAAAAAGCTTTACAGACAATGCCGAGGGCATACGCTTTGCAGCACAGTGGCCTTAGCAGCTGAGCAGACAAAGCAGAGAGGGGGACTTGGCAGTCCGCTCTCTTGTTGTCAGTAAAACGCAAACCCATTTAACGGCATACTTTTTAAAAAAAATTTTTTTAAACAAGATAAATGTTCTTTTTGGCCGAGGAAACTTTCACATGCTACGTGTATGTACGATACACATGTACGATAGAAAACTACAACACCACACCGGATCTCGTTAGACCAGAAACAAAATAACAGGCACGCCGTACACATTTGTTTGAGCTTGCGAGCTGGCCAAAGAGTAGTAACGTTTTGGGTTTGGGTGGATGGCAAGCGCAAGACACCCAAATGGAACACTAAAGTAAGCTATACGCCAATGGTGTTTACAATAAAAACATTTGCACAAAGCAAGCCGTTCCACTTTTCCATGTTGATAAGAGCATTAAAATTAGAAAAAGAACGGAACAAAAAGAAATTAAGGGACATTTAGAATAGATAAATGTGCGATTAATTAAGAGTTAACTATTACATTAATACGATTAAATATTTTATTTGTTCGACAGCAGTAAATATAACCAATTAAGCTATAAGCAGAAGTACGCTCCACTAGCTGATAGGCTAACGTGCAATGGTAAACACTGCAGCCTTTGCGTTAATGTGTCCAAATCAGCTCCATCTTCATCTTCAAGTGACGAGCAACTTAAGTTTTTTTTTTCCTCTCCATAAACTCTTGAATGTAGGATCAAAGACAGTTGAAGATAACTACCCAATGATTATTGCTTTCATCTGTAACTTCAGCGAGTAAAAAGCTAAAAAATAAATATGCGGTGGGGATGTCGTCATCACCACGTTAGTGGCACATCACAGCCGTAAGAAAGTAATGTATAAGTTACCACCACAAAGTCTATGGTTTCATGTAAATTTGAAATTAACTGTATAACAAACCTTTTGCTGCTGCCGTAAACATGTTCTCCAGCATAAAATAGGGGGCAAAACAGGCTCATGCATGTTAAACCTCATGTCAATATGCATGTCCTTAACTCTCCTTGCTATGTAAAATGAAGGTCTTTAGTTTGCACCGAAACTGTGTGCTCATCACATACAGATTGCAAGAAAAAAAGACATTGTTTGCAACAAGATGTCCTTCACCCCATTTGCATTTTCCACCTTAGCCTGTTAAATAACATTCAAACAGCAACAATTCAAACAATATTTCCAACTTAATAATAAGTATTATACATCTTACCTCTGTCCACAAACAGGTGTGTGAATCCTTCTCCAGAGGCAGTGACGCTCATGATACTATTATGACACTGCACCAAGGGCCCCGTAGGCAGCCACTCAGAGAAATGTGGACTGGTGTTAAGTGATGGACCCATAATCTTCCCCTGGACTCCATGAAAACCTAAGGAGGGAGGGAGGGATGGATGGATGGATGGATAGATGGATAGATAGATATAAAAAAGGGATATGGTTGGTTAACCATTTACTTTTCCATGTTAAAGTATCCTGCATAGTGGCGGGAAAAAATATTTTACTTAAGTAAAATCAGTAACACCCCAGTTGAAAAATAGGCTTGACATTTCTCCAGAAAAGTACAGCAGTCAAAATGTACATAATACTGCTGTAGTTGGTCAGGTTGGAGCCAATCGTCTCCTTCATATACTTTTAGGAGCTTCATCTCTAGCAATGAACTGTATTTTATAAACTGATCATGTTTGTATGTAAAATATTATGCTGAAAAGAAACACGCTTTAAATAAAGTCATAATATACCCACAATGCAACTCGACTACCTACGGTAGGGAGATTTCATAGATTCAGGTGTGTTATGCCTTATTTAACGTTCTATGGTGTTATGCTGTTTTATACGGTCTATGGTTATGCTAATAAGCGGCTAATGTAGCTGCTAGCCTCACCAAGAGATCACGCTACACAGGGATCTTGTAAAGTCACTAATTTAAACTCACACCAACAGATTATTTTTCATTTTCATACTTTTAGTCTTTAGCTCCAACAGACGCCGACACAAGTGACGGCGTCAGTGAGTAGCCCACGCATTCTGGAGCCACAAAAGGTATAACGTCCACCATGCAGTCAGCTACAACACTATACAAACATAAGGTAGCTCTAACCTGCAAAATCTGCTTGATATCCATCTTTAGAGTCTGAAGCCGAGGACCTTGGTTCCGTTCTAATATTGCCAACAATCGAAGACAAGCGGTCATCAAGTGTAGGTGAACGATCAGGGATTGGCTCTGCGGGAAAGGTAGCAGATTCCGGCCGAACCTCCGTGAACCCCCGCTGGGTAGATTTTCGCAGACTCGGGGCCTGGATAATCTGTCCCTGCCGGGCGTCGTTTTCGCGTTTAATCCTTTTCCGCTCGGTAGCGGTTGCCCCTTGAACCTGGTAGGCAGTTAAACCTTTCTCCCATTGTCCTAAACTTAACGAATGACTAACTTGAAACGTGTAAACACAAAAGGTTACAACAAATAAAAACAAAATTATTTTATCTCTTTTCTGTTTGCAAGACATCGCTGTGTTCTGCCCACTTGCACACACCTGCACACCTGCACATGAGGGCGATTAATTAGGAGTCATCAAGAATTGACCAATGAAAAAGCTACACAGGTGGTGATTCAGAATGGGAAGTACTCAGATCATTTACTTGAGTAAAAGTACTAATACTAAACTGTGAAAATATTGTTACAAGTAAAAGTGAAAATTGTATGTTCATGTAAAAGTATGTAGCCTAAGTATAATTAGGAAAGTGAATTATTTAAGTAAAATTACTTATTGAATAATTATTATGTATTGTATCATGAGATTGTTGTTATTATTGTTACTCATGCATTTGTGTGAAAGCAGGATTACTGTTGGTTGGTTGTTGTGTTCATTTTGAAATATTAACTAATTATTTTCATTATGGATTACCTGCAGATTATGTTCTTCATTAATCAATAGTGAGAAAGGCTGTCACAATTCCCCAGAGCCCAAAGTAGCACCTTCACAATGTTTGTTTTGTCCAACCAACAGTCCAAACCTCAACATTATTAAAAAATAATAACAAGGTAAAGCAGTAACTCTTCACATGTTTAAATGAAATAGAACTTCTTACTTTTGTCAAAATAATTTCCAATTTCTTGTAGGTCAGTCGATTGATGGACTTATTGTTTCAGCTGCACTTGAGCATTTTCATGTGTTTTGTAACTAACAACTACAGCTGTCAAACAGTTAAGTCGGATAGAATAAAAAATACAATGCTTTTCTCTGAAATATAGTGGAGTAGAAGTATGAACTGACCTGACATTAAAAAACTAAATTAAAGTAAAAGTACCTTGAATTTGTGCTTAACAATACTTAATTAATTGCATATAGTTACATTTTATCACTGACTTAACCCAACTTTGAGCACATTTTGGGGATATTTCACGGCCTGATGATGTCCAATTGAACGCATATGAAAAACATGATGAACTTTTCAGACATGTCTAACTTAAGGTGTTGTTTTTATTTTTACAGACCATGATTTTCTACAGTTGTATTAAGTTAATTAATTACAAACTTCAGAAAGTTGTTAACTTCATAAGCTGTCACATCTTGTAGGACCTATTGCTTTGTCAAGCTGGTATTGCTTATTACTTTTACTACTGTATGTCAGTACGTCTGTAGACCATATTGTACATGCTCTGTAGTTTAGTCTAATGAACATATTCTATCATATAATCTGATGCCAAGAATCAGCATACACTTCTGAATCTGTCCTCTTTCATTTATAAACAATGTCCATTTGGTATTCTCCAAGTTGGCGAGAAGAGGTAAGAATATTCTGAATCCTTGACATATTAGGGTTTGCACAAGAAGAAGGTGGCTGCTTGGAAATAAAGTTTAGTCATAGGTCAGTAGCTCTCAACCTTCGTAGCTCGTGACCCCTTAAACAAAGCAATGTCTAATTACAACCCCTCATTGCAGATGTTTACCAGTCATGACTTGTGACCATTTTAATCAAAGAGTGAATCATTTTTTGGTGTCCTAATGAAGTAATATTATCAAGAAGTTGAAAAAGAAAAGAAAAAAAGATTAGAGGTAAGTCTGAAAAAAAAGCCTTACATTACATTTAGCCGTTGCTTTTATCTAAAGCGAGCAACTAGGGGTCAAGTGTCTTGCTCAAGGACACATTGGTTGCATACATTTTTGTAGAAGAAAAACAAATTATGCTTTCTTTCTCTGTTAAACATCTTTAGATTTGTCTTACAAACACATAACAACATGTGGTATATAAGATAGAGGAATGAGAGGTAAAGGAACAGTTGTTTAGGTATGAGTCGTGAAGTGGAGGGAAAATGTGACTTGGGTGTTTCTTAGTTATTGTGTCGCTGCATGCAGATTTGCAAAAGGCTGTATCAGGATGGACCGACTGTAAGCCTGAGGGTCCAGAGGCAACTAGAGTATCTGGAATTAATCTGAGAAGCTCAGACTTTTTTAACCTAAACCCTGCTGTGATGACTGTCATAATTGAGTGCATGTTATGGAAATGCGTGGTGACAGTTCAAAAGGAATCGTGAAGAGTTGGGAGCTGGGGAGTGTAGGAGACAGGGATTTGTTTTGGGAAGATGTGTGCTGTGCAACAACTTCAACACATAGGCTATTGCTGCATGCAACCTCTGCAAGTGTACAGCCATGCTAGTGGCTTTGTGAAGCGTTTATCTTTAGCTAAATGCTATTGTCAACAGTTCACATACTTACAATGACATTTAGACAAGATGATGGCGCTCAGGGGCATAGCACAACATTCTGGGCCCTGTAGAAAGGCATTCTCTATGGGCCCCTCTCCACATCCAAAGGTACTCATTCTAGCATCTTTTTAGGCCCTCCTCACATGACAGCCCTGGGTACTAAATCCAATTTCCACCGCCAGTCTGACACCTCTGATGGCATTAGATGATAGTCTGAGAATAAGGAAAACAAGAATGTCAGAAAAGAATTACATGGCAATCTGTCAGGTAGATGTACAGTATTTAGTCCAGACCAAAGTTGTGGACAAAACAAACCTACATTGCCCATCCCTAGACCTAGGCCACTGACATGGCAACCCGTGTAATATAAGCCTCTTCAAGAAACGTGTAAAAAATTTGGATTTTCATTTTACAGTCTGTTAAGAAACAACAGTCAGAGTTATAAATGAAATTATTGTCAGCATTTATTCCTGAAGGATTTTACTATTTTCAGGCCTTTGAAGCAGCAGCTACTTTAGTATAATGTCTTTCAAATGGTCACCTACTGCACAACGGATGTTAGATTTTACTTACTGTGGAGGCCCACATGTTGTGACGGGAATAGGAAAACTCCAGTGACTCGGATGTGGCATATGAGGAGAACCAAAACTGCTAAGCACCCACTCACCATTCACTGTGAGGCAAACCATCAGGGGTTAGATATAATAGTTTCAATTTTGACTTCTATTCAGAGCTACTGTGAGGAGAAAATACTTCCCCTCATCCATTCCTACACCCTGAGACAATAATAGAGCTCTCAAAATGATTTCCATCTCAGCAATACTATAATAAAAACCGAGACTTGCACTTATGGCCCAGTCGGAAAACTTGTGAGAAATGTATTTACTCTAAAAGAGATATTAGGTTTCAAGGTTCTGATTCACAGATGCTAGACTTTAACTGAACCTAGCCACAGTTTGGGCCTCTCTCGTGTATTACAGCACCGTTACATTCAAGTCACAAGGCTAAGCATCCAATTTTCTGAAAAATGATTACCAGGCAATCTTTAAAACATTTACTGCTGTCCTGAAGGCATTTTCAGAATTCTGAAAGTCTTTTGACAAGTGGGGGTAAAAAATATTATTTTTTTCTCCCCAAGGTTGTGCCACTGTGGAATTGGTACTTTTACTTGAGTAAAGGATCTAAATTCTTCTTCCACCATGGCTGTTACCTAATAATCAAATATTGTAGTTGGAACTACACATCTCTTTGCTAATTTTGTGCAACATGAACCATAATTAAAAATATATATATTATTAGTAATATCGCTATATATTGATGTCTTGTTCCAATATTAGACATGTTCCCACACAATAGCATGTTAATATTCTGCATGTGTTTTACAAAAAGAACAAAGACATTATGTTCTGGCTTCCTGGATTAGAGTAGGAAGTTGAGGAAAAGGTTTAGTAGAGTGAGAATTCTCAAAATACCTTCTGAACAGCTGTACAATGAACTGAGTGGGAAAGTGTCAGTATAATTCCTAATCCTGATATGGCTCCAGGTTAATGAGTGATTCTGTATTGTCAACAACTGAGGGAGTTGTCAGTAAAAGAGCGAAGGAAGCTATCATGGTATCTGTCCTCGTCCACCAGGAGGATAAAGCAACCATTGTAGTATTGGGATCAGGACTTCCTCCGTCCATGTGGTCTTTACTGAGAGACCACAGTCTGAGGGAATATAAAACAGAGGCAGGCATGAGCTGAGGCCTTAAATGATACATAAATGGTATTTTACTCTTTTTATATACTGCGTCTTTTTGGAAAGAAGAAGAACCATAACTGCTCAAGCTTTCTCCCATCCGAGGCTGGTGATAAAAGGCTTTCCCAGATATCCACTGCTGTGGCCAGCTTGGCTCAGTGGTGGAGCAGGCGTGCATGTACTGAGAGGTTTATGTCTCAATGCAGAGCTCCAGTGTTTGAGTCTAACCTGTGACGATTTCCTGCATGTCTTCACCCTCTTTCTCCCCTTTTCCACTTAACTGTCCTGTGAAAAAAAAAAGATATTGACTGCCACGTAACCACCTAATATCAAATAATAATTTGACTGCGGTCAATAATAAAACCTGACTGTATCTATTTAAAAGATATATGACTGTCTTTATCCATCCTGTGTCTGGTAACCGCCATTGATAATATAAGTCATTTTTCTTATTCACTCCAACCTGTATGTACACGTGTGTGGGGGAAAGACTAGTTTAACATTTTAATGCACAGCAGATTTGCAACCTCTTCTGTGTATGTATTTTTACGTATGTTATTATATATTTTGGATGTCGTGTGAACCCAGTTAAATGTTGGCTTGGTGTTTCGGTAGGTAAATTAAGCTTTTCCACCATGGTGACGTAGGCCAGCCCGGTGAGGGTTCCAGGGATGGGTAGCAGTAAAGTAGTACAACGTCTTGTTGCCTCTAACTCGTCTTTTTGGCTCACTGTTTTGTGAAATCCTATAAAATACAATTTTAGTGTCAGTTCCTACAATTAAAATGTAATGCTGATAACACCAATGACTGTGGTCTATGAGAAACTATATCAATATACTGTAGTCACAGTGAAAAATCTATTGAAGGCTTTTTGTTGATTTTAATGTCACTCTCTGGCACCAATCGAAACTGCATCTACATGAGCTATTATTGAATTTCACTTTTTTACTGTAGAGTACTGGAGTGTACTGTTGGAAAGATGAAGACATCCCTGTCTGGGGCACTGCTGTCTGTATCACTTCTTAATGTCCCATTTTTTTTTAAGTCATTTTATTAGCTTAATGGACCTTGTGTGTCCAAAATGGTATTTCATATTCATATGACAAAATCACTGCAGCTGTAGTTATGGCTAGTTTGTCACTGAGATAAGACACCCAGGTGAGAAATTTCACTAAAATAAATCGGTTTGAAGCAGCATGTTTGGTAAGGAATTTGAAGAACAAATGGAGGTGTTAAAACCCCCCTTTGGAACAGTGAATGATTTGGATGTCTCTACTACTCTTTACGCAGCTTTTGGAGTTGAAGGTGACAACCTGAAGCCGTTTGGATCGTCTGGACCTTTCATTGAAGGGAAGAAAAAAACAAAAACTTTATGGGTGGGGCTTGGTGAAAGGAAAGCGAGGGAACTGAGAGCGAAAACAGGGTGATGTGTGTGCTGTGAATTCAAAGCTGGGTGGGTCTACACGGTTTCACATTCCCAAAAAACTCCCGTTGCCGTGCGTTAAAGCACTTTCAGGTAAATTGTATCCACGTTTCTTTACACTTTCTGAAGTTACAGGGCTAGTGTAAGGACCATACACTGTGGCATGCATGATTTGTGTGTTTTTTTTGGTGTTGAGTAGAGAAAGAGAGAAAAGTTAACTCCAGGTTTCCACCAGCGCTTTGAAGAATTGTGCGGATATTAGGCTACTGTGCGCAGAAAAGTATTTTAAGGAACACGCAACTCCACACTCTGCAGATGAGCATAGAGTGGAATAGTCAACAGTGATTAGATTTTTGTTTATAAGTTAGAGTTTAGTTTATTATTGGTTTCTGTATTCTCGCGCTCTTTTCAAAGTTGTTGACTTTAGTATTGTACAGGGCCTGTGTGTAATGGAGCGGCCCCAATTTGGGAATGCCTTAACACACCGCGGTCTAAACAAATGCGCCTTTCTTGTCGACGGAAACAGTGAAAATGAAAATGAGTCGTTAAGCAAACGGATTAGTTTTTCTGGGCGCAAAAAATGGGCCGCAATTAATCTGAGCTGTCATATTAAAGAAACAAAATGTGTGACTGAAAGTGTGAAACTGCTTATGCAATGTGTGTGTGACAGCTATACGGACATATTAAAAAATGTGTCTGTCTGAGAAACTTCTGGGCGAGTTAATTTGAGCTTGCATGCAACGGCTCTCTGTCAGTATTTCTTTCAGTTTGAGTAACAGTAGGCTATTAATTTGGGACAGCTGTGGGAATTGATGCTTCCTAATGTACACGCCTGTGTTACATAAGGATAATAAATAAGGCTGTGCATCCTTCCGCCTCGTTGTTGGCAGTTTTCAGAAAGCCACGATGTTGATGCTGGCTGGAATCGTTGTTCTGCACATTACCACCATCATACTGCTTCTGGTGGCCTCTATTCATAATGTAAGTGGATGATTATTATCTTGTTTATCATACGCCAAGTCCTCGAGTTAAGAACTTTTTTTAAGAGCCAACATATGCTTAAATCAAACTTTCACCAGCTCTTACAAAATATTAAAACAAGCAGGAAACTTGGAAAAGAGTTCATATAGGGAAACACAAGTTTAGTTGTTGACACAGTACGTTTGCTACTAGTCTAAGTCCACTAAATATTTCTTTGCATGTGTTGCAACCTGTGTGTGCATTGATATTTTTGACATCTGTGTTTATTCTCATCTCCCTGTGTGTCTCCAGGCCTGGTGGATCAATGATAGTTCTACATTGTCAACTGACTTGTGGGGCAGGTGGGAGTTGACAAACTCAGCCTGGCATTACACCAACCTGAAAGACTATCCAGAGGGTAATGTTCAGTCATTGACTTGATTTTACTGGAGACATAAAGTGTTAAGATGTACAATTCTACAATATGTTCCTAAACGATCAGTAATTACTGTATGCATGTAAATTGTGGTAATAGATCTGTTATAATGCATATAATTACACAGTGCTTCAAGGTGAACATGGCCTTGTGTCTGTGTTATTGTGGCTTCTTTACCGACTGTGTGTCTGTTTTGTCGTCCTGCTGCTGCAGATTATCTCCAGGCGGTGCAGGCCACTTCAGTGCTGGCCTGTATTTTTGCCATTCTGGCCTTGTTTGTGTTTGTGGCCCAGCTGTTCACCCTGCCCAAAGGCCAGAGGTTCACCTTCACCGGCATTTTACAGCTAATCGCCTGTAAGTAACCCAGTCAAAATTCTGACGTGTGTCACAAGTAAAAGTCCTGCATTGAAAATGTTACTTAAGTAAAAGTATGTCAGCAGAGCTTAGCTGGAGCATGTACAGATGTGCTCAGTGTTTTAAAACAAACATGGATGCAGTTGCAGGTCACTGATTTTCACTCCCGTTTCATCCAGGTTTAAGAGTCTACATCAGCAGGCTTGACCTGTTAATTCGTAGAGTCTGAACGACACATAATTGAAAATCATTGCAGTAAATTATGACTGTCAGTATGTTTGGTAGCCATCCACAGATACAGTTCATCCTAAGAATTTCACTCTGCCACATGTATGTTTAACAATAAAACTATAATTTATAAAATTATGCCAACAATTATTTAATACCTTAGTATTCTGTACACTAAAAAGGTATGTATAAGGGCTTCAGGCCACCCACACATTAGTGTTGGCCCAGTTTAAAATGCAACTCAATTTTAATATATGTAATATGGGGCCCTGTTCCATCTCTCATTCAATTAAGGGGTCCTTGCCTTAAATTTTTTTTGAAGACCCCTGGTTTGGAAATAAAATATACTAATAAGGGCTGCTAACTAACATTTTCACTATCAATAAATCTGATTATTTTCTTCATATTTACAAAAGAAACCCATCAAATATTCAAGTTTCTGGAACAAGAACATATTTCCCTTTGATCAACTAATCAACTAGTTGACAGCTCAGCTCTTGCTAATTATTAATCAGCAGCAAGGGCAGAATATTGTCATGATTAACCCTTAAAACCGTCATTAAGTTACAATACTAACTTGAGTATTCAAATGCAAATGGTAAAGTTAAGCCACATTCATACTACTAAATTAGGTGTAGTAATCTTACATTTCAGTAAAAGATCTCATGCTGTGCTTTTGGTAAAAAGAACATATTCATGTAGACAGAAGTACTGTGAACTACAGCAATCTCTGTCACTATACAATTAAGTAAATATGGTCAAATATGGATTGTCTAGCTTTTGTGCTGCTACTACATTAAACAAAGTTACAGAAAGTACAAAATGGGATTTTAACATGTACAGTATTGTCATGACTTGATATCATTGAGAAATTAGCAAGGTGAATCAGTCACGTTTCTCATTTGATTGTGATTGCAGTGGAACAGTCTGCTACACCGTCCTTGTTAATGGGCCTGATCTTATAATAGGAGCAATAATTACTTTTGAATTGTGCCTTATTTGGGTGTACGTGACAATATTCCCATTTTCTCACCCGCAGGCCTGTGTATAATGATAGCAGCCTCAATCTACACAGCAGAGCTTCACACCAATGAAACGGGGGGAGGATATGGACAATCCTACGTCCTGGCCTGGATCTCTTTTGTCCTCACCTTCATCTTAGCAATCACCTACCTCATCCTGCGAAAGAAGAGCGAGTGAGAGGATAAAAGGAATGAGGGCATGCCTGGGATCATGTTCCCAGTTTGAATTTGTGAAATTAAATAATAGGAAAAGGAAGTGTTTCAAAAATGATGGAAAAGACTGTACCTAGGAAAATGTGTTGGTTTGTGTTTACAAGAGCCATTTGTTTATATTTTGAATATCATATCATCATCAATATCAAATTGAAATGGAAGTCATACATGCAGTCATGAAGGGCTGAACTTAATCATTTTACTTGATAGATTTCTATTTAATTCAAGAGGTGTAGGGTAATACTTAACACTGTAAAGGAATAGACATTTTGAGAAATATACATCCCTTCTTGCATAGAGTTGGATGAGAGAAAGATGCCAGACATATCTGTGCATAAGGTATGAAGCTACTGCACGCAGACAGTTAGCTAGCATAAGACTGGAAATAGCCAGCCAAAAACCAAAGTGTAAAAATGACATATTGGGGTTTTGTGGGTCTTTTTCCTAAACAAAAATTATTTCTTTATGAAACAACCAAAGTTGATTAAGTAGGAGAAAAAAAGCGTAAACATAATAAGCCCTTTTGAAATTCAGTAGTTGAAAATACTCTGTGAGATGACAGTACTTATCCTATATAATCACGTCGTGAGGCTGAAAGTTACTACTGCATGTTTCCAGAGTAGAGTGATTTAATACTGTATCTGTGAAGGAACAGCATGTTGGCAAAACTGCAACATTCCCATTGCAGTACTTGAACAATCAGAAAAGACAATCCTTAATATACAGTAGAGTGTGTGTGTGTGTGTGTGTATATATATATATATATATATATATATATAGTAGTAATCATTTATCCTTATTTTACAAGTGAAGTATAGTGTATCCTTTTTTTTTAAATCTGTTTTGTAACATTATGTATTGAGTTCTTAAAAAAAAAAAATCGTGTTGGATTTTGTGTCTGTAGTTGGCTGCTGTCATAAGAAAAGTACATGCAATTTGTACAAGTGAACATAAATTGAACCAGGGATAGAGGACAACAGTGTTTCATTTCATCTTAATTCCAAACTATGCAATAGGATTTGCTCATAATTACATTGGAATTTAAGCCATATCATGTATTAATAAACACATTATTACACAAAGCCTTCATCTTTTATCTATTAAACTGCTGTAAATGCAAGTAAAGTCACTGTTACATAATAAATATGTATATATATTGGTCCAGTTTTGTAGCCATCACTCAAGCAAACAAGATTTCTAAAATGAATTTAAATTTAGTCTTAAATTAGCATCTTGACAAAAAACAAGGACAACACACAGTACTAGAAAATGCTATTGAAATTTTCTCTAATTTTTAAATCTGTGTGACTTTGCTTAATAAAAGCAAAGTATTACAAGCATTTCACTGAGTTAAAGTTACAACATTGAACACTTCTTTAGGCCTTACAACAGACCTAGTCAGAAACAGGAATGTTCCATTATATAAAGTATCGTTCCCAGAGGAAGGGAGTAAAAACTAAATGCCTTGGCCAGACGGCGTGATGCGCTCCTGAACCACCAGGTGGAGAAGATGATTCTGCTCTGCAGTCAGAAACGGCCTGAGGGGACAAAAACAAAAACAAACACATGATCAATATGGACAATTAGGATTGAGAAGCAATAAAAATGCTGTTCAGTTCCCATCACATAATGGAAATTATCACTTTTAAATGCTCACCATAGCTCAGTCTGAAGAGACTTGAGGGACTCTGTGTCCTTCTCCTGACATGCCATCTGCGAAACAGATTTGCTGTTATGGGCTGCACAAATAAAAAACATAACTGCAGATTCCAATGACCTTGACAAGTTTACAGAGTTTTGTCAATGTTTATGCTCATTCATAACTCTGTGGATAGAGTCTGTTCATCCAGAAAAAGTTGCTTTAAAAGAATCTTTTATTTAAGCCATGAATAAAATTAAATCAAGAACTGTGACTACTGATTGCCTCATATTATGATAGGTAAAAGTCTACCAACACTGCAAATAAAAACAAACACTAGCACATTTATCTCTGTCACGTGAAGGCTGTGAAGACCATCCTGCCTTGTGCAGGAAGGGTCAGGAAATCCTGTGAACCCCAAGTAGGTGGATGATAAAACTCACAACTACGGACTGCAAGAGCAGGAAAACATTCTCAGGCAGGAAGGTCACTGAAAGAGAAGACATGATCCATGTTTACACTTCAAATAAATGTGACTCATGGGATTCATGATCTGCATTCCTAGTGAAAAGACAGTGTCTATAATTCATAGATAATGGATAAATATTGACGTGCATTTACCTTGGCTGTGAGGGTCAAAAGACTCCCATGCATATCTCTCCAGGGTCTGGGCATGTTCTGGCAACAACTTCTGAGGTGGGGGCTGCACAACAACGGCAACATTAGACCATCAAAGTGCTGCTGCACCAGCACGTAATGTAAAGATGTGGGATAAATGATTAATATAGTGTCATACAATATCAATACTCTTGGCATCAGTTATGCAATATTTTCTGTTGTGCTGCGAATATGGAGGTGTTTACTTCTTTTAATGCTTAAAATGTAACTGCTTTGTTTCCCCCCTTTGGCTAGTTGATGGCTGTTTGACAAATAATTGGCAAATGTACATCTTGTTGTAAATCTGGTAAATAAATAAAAAATACTTTGCACTAGGTACACAATGTTTCATCACGTCTTATAAAAACTCTGTTAAAATATGGCTTTCCATAAGTTTAGTGAAATCCAGAACTAGTTTGATTCATAAAAATGATTTTCCCTTATTGAGGCTGTATTTTCCACTTTGGTTACACATGGTTGGTTTTCTTGCTATGTCTTGTCTTATAATATCAAATAAACGTGCCTACCTCAAGAAACATCAGCAGTAGTACTCTGGAGATCTCACATTTTGCCACAATGTCCAGAAATGCACCTTTTATTTATGAAAATTAAGATACAGAAAAGAAATGAAGAGAGTTCAATAGTTCTCTATTTTCCAGTCAGCCTAATCACATAAACTGCAACAATGATATTAAAGCTGACAGTGAGACACTGCTTTTAAAAACTGTTCCTGGTGTCTTTGTTCAAACATCCAGCTGTTGATCTCAGCAAGAGAAATGTTTTTGACATATTGTATTTAGCCTCCATTCCAAAAATTCTGTCACTGGGGATTTATACATTTATAGGATTATTTTAGGCAGGTGGAAATGAAAAGTCTCACCAACAGGGGTGCTGATGCCTGGTAGCTGCAGTCCCCTCTCCTGGCATATCAGCTGCATCTCAGTGAACACTGACAAAGCACCGTCGTAGTCACCTGCAAAAACACAGGAGCTTAAACTTCAGTAAAATCTAAAAAAAAATCATACTTGCACATAAAACACACAGCAGCTACATATGAGATGTATCAGACGGTCTGACTGAACTCACGGGTGAGAATTTTACAAGTGGCCATTTCTCCCATTGACAGCAGAGCTTCAATTGGCGTCTGTGTCTGCAACTCTGCAGCCCTCTGGTAATGAACAATAGCCTCTCCTGGTCTGTTCATCTCCTATTGAAACCAGAAGAGGAGATGGGATTAACATGGCATTTAAATAATAGTAACAAGTTAAAATCAAAGCGAAGATGAGGAAAATGTATCTCTTAGGACAACTTAGAGATCTGATCTAAAGTTTAACCTTCAGCGCGTTGCCAAGTTCTAGACACAGGCTGGCTGCCATCACAGGCTGGTTCATCTCAATGTGCACCTGTAAGCCATTTGTACATCAGCATTATTTTACAGTCTCTATAGAAATGTACTCCATAATATATTCTGCAAACCCTTAATTTGTATATACAGTATAGTCCACAAACATTACATACAGTATATACTGTATACTATGAATATTTGGGTATTTTACAAATATTTCGCAGATGTGCTTTAAGCGAAAAAAAAAAAAAATAGGTATCATAATTGTACCTTGATGGCAAAACTGTAGCAGTTGAGTGCAGCCTGAAGGTGCTCATCAAAGCCCGGGGCCTGGAGCGCCCGGTTCTCCTTCTCGGATGAGAGAAAGAGGCGGGCAGCATCGGTTAATGCCAGAGCCTCTCCGGGAGCATTAAAAAGAGTTTGCTCACACCTGCAGTTAAGAAATTCAGGATGTGTAACAACAGCAAACATGTCATCTGTATGAATACATACAGGCTCTCTCCAACATCTTATTGTGTGGGACATTAATAACTAGTGAGGGGTCCTCACTCACTGGACTGCACTTTTATGAGATGATCTGAATATGTAAAACACAGTAGCAGAAATTCCAAAAGCTCCTAACAAACATGGTATGATTTGCATAATAGGGGGGGGAGAACTGACAAATTACTTAATTATTGCATAGACAATGTAGTACATTTTTTGATGGTTCCGTTCAAGCGTGTCACAACAAGCATGTTTACATGCTTTTTCCAAAAACAGCAGTTATTTGAAAAATCTTTTATGATATGAAGGGAAGACTTTAGGTACAAAGTGCATGGCTGAAACTAATACCTGGACAATCCACCAATATGTGACTACTGAACACCTCTTATCTAAGGCCATGGGCATTAATAAGCTGCTTTGACAGCCACCACTCATCTGGGAAAGATTTACACAAAATTTGAAGCTCGGTTTGAGGGACTTTGCTCCTTTTTAGCCAGAAGAATATTAACAAGGTTGCCCACTGATCTTGGGTAATAAAGTATGGCTCACAGTTGGCATTGTTGCAAAGATGTTGGATGAGGCAAAGGTCAGTGCCCTGTTAAAGATACATTTACTAAACAGCGGTCTTTTTAATCACCTTTTTACCGCAACTCTGGAAGACTTGGAGTTAAGCACTGAAGTTGTTCTTAAAAAAGGAAATGTGTTTGGAGATTTTCCGAGCGGATATTGCAAAAGTTTAATCTATCAACAAGCGTTACTCTGGTTGGTTGTAGCACCATCCTATTGCGTACTGAGGGAATTTGAAAGACAAGGTTTATCCCGCCCCTCGGATTGAGCCCTGCCAATGGTGAGTTTCCACACCCAACATCTTGATATGTGTCTGGCTTGTCAGGCTATAGAAGTGGGCTATTGTGTAAAACATCACTTTATGTCGTCTCTTGTGTTGTGTTGGACACTGGTTCAGGTCAAGCTGGGGAAAAAGGTGTGAGAATTCATAATTGCCAACTCACCTAGCCATGGCCAGGTTACAGAAGGCGGCATACTGAAGGCAGTCCTGCTGCTTCAGCTCCTTGGCTAACTGACCTAGCACAGGGGAAAACAGCAAAATACATGCAAGGCAAACTGTGAAGAAACCGTTAAATGACACACGTTCTCTACAACATGGAGGATAACAAGGAGAAAGGCTGAAGGTGGTGCCATGTTGTGCGTATTGAACGAATACTGTAATTTTGGCGTTAACAGTATAAAGGTAACGTTAGGTTACAACAGCTGTGCAGAGAACAGCTGGCACTTACCAAACTGCTCACTTGCCTCCGCTACATTGGGCTTCCGAAGAAAACGCCTGGGACAAGGAAACAAGCATTTCAATTGTCTAAGATATCTCTATAGTAGCAAGCTAGTAAAAACACTTCAGTTAACTGTTCAGGTGCTAAACAGAAGAATGAATAAGCTAATGAATCTTTAAGGTCATTCTTGTGGATTCAGCGAGCCCAATTGTATTCATCTATGATGTTTGCCATTTCATTGTAGTGACACCATTTAAAAAACAACAACTTGATGTCACTGTATTTAATGACCTTTAGGATAATCACAGCCTTATGAAACTTTACATCCTGAAACTAGAAACATAAGGCAATCAGAGGATGTATGGCTTCCTAAGTGTATAGCCGTTAAAGCCGCCCAGAATATTATTGGATGGATTCAAATGTTGCAGATTTATCAGTCAAACATTCATTGCTACTCCAGCATAGTAGAACAAAAATAGATTTCAACATTAGTAATAGTCAAATTCCCCTACCTATTCTCTACAATTTCAAAATAGTAACACCAAACTAGTAAATATCTTTATTAAGGTGGCAGGAGTGAAACTGAGTCATTGTCAACCTTTGTTGTGGTCTGATTCAAAATGATGAAGACAGCTGGGGTCCAATTCAGAAAGAAGGTTGAGTGAAAACTCTGAGTTTGATAACGCTGTGATGAGGGAAACTCTGGGTTTTCTGTTTCAGAAAGGGAGGTTAATCCAACCTGATAGAGAAGGGTTTCTCTCAGTCTCCTACCTCTGACAAAGCACCCTCTCATTTCCTCATTCATTCATTGAGTCTGTATCAGGCACATTTTACTGAAGTTTTTTTATCTGCATGAATACAAAAACAGTGTAGGTTTATTAACTGTGTTAGGCCGACTATAAAATTATTTTTTCTCTCAAAACATGGCATTTCCTTGTTGTTGTTGACAATCCCGTTGATTACTCGCAGGGTGTTAAACATATGTTGGGGGATAATATTGAGGCTCCTATTATAGATGCATTTTCATTTCCTGGTACTAGTCTACCTATTTGAGCGGTATTGTTTTTCTTCCCAGTCTATCAGTTATGTAGCCTATATAACCTTATCTGTCCTCAAATCACTAACGTCACCCATCGTGGACATGCTCCACATCCGAGCACATTCTTTGTGTCGCATTACACTTTTTTGCAAACAGCAGTTTTCTTTACAACATTGGTGAAGCAATGCATGTTAGTAAAGCCACTATATACCAAAGAGCCGAGTGTGAGTCGCTCTGAAACATTTTTTAAACGTTGTTGTAATGTTCCCTGGACAGAAACCAGTAACAGCCATTAAAAATGAGTTCCACAGTATTGCAGATGAATGATGTAAACCCTCTGAAATAAAAGATTATGAATTATAATTCTGTTAATGATGGTGCTGCAGCCTCAGAATAGGATTGTGGGCCTAGTACTTTTTGCCCGCTGGACTGCAAATAAATTAGATTAAAGGTTTGATGGCATTTCACCAGTAATATTATACTTATGATTAAATATGAAAAAAATACACTATATTGGAACTTAAGCATTTACTTTAGCAGAAATGTTCTTCCATGCAAAGACTCTCTCTTTTGCAGCAGCTCTTTTGTACATGAGTATTTCCACCAGTTTGTTTGTGGTTGTAACCATGGGGAACATGGCTTCATTCAGGCTGCCTTTTTATAGTGGTGGTGCGCTTAACTCGGAATCACCCTACTCTGAGTTTATGGAACCTACAGTCAGCTGTTCTGGAACCAAGAACTCAGAGTTCGCCATCTCAGGGTAAATCAACTCAGAGATCAGATTGAGACTGGATTAGACTCAGACTTTGTCAGGACGTCCTTCCTGAAACGCCCCCTGGAGAATATTGGATCCATACAACAATGTAGTTGTTAAGATTATTTATTAATAATACGATTATTTTATGTTCTTGGCAACTAACGTGATTTGACCAAATTATGTACAGATTTTCTGTCATTCTTTTATCAAATGGCTTGAAAAACAAGTGCATATAGTTGCCATTAGTGACGACTAAAAAAATCTGAGCCCCGAATTTTTACAACACAGCTAGCTAGATGTTTGACAGGAGCTAGCTACATTAACCAGTTAAATACTACTATTCATGAACCTAACTAAACCAATGTAATCTATCAACATGATATGATATTACATTAGAAACAGCATCACATGCATATTCATTTAGATTAAATAACGTATTATGGACACTGAAAGTAAAGGCAATGGGCTAAATGTTAGCTTAACCTAGCTAGCTTAGCGCTAACTAGCTGTATCACGTATATTAAGCATTATTGTCAAGTAACGTAACGCTAATCTTGATATTCACTAATCTTTCTATTTGAACTAATGTAACTTAACGCCTTACTTTTTCAGTTTGTTGGACACGGCACGGTATCTTGCCAGAAAATCGCCCTCTGCAGCCATAGTCAATGCAGAAAAACACAACAAACCAAACCAGGAAGTCACACTGAGAGAAGAGATGCGGTTGGCTCGTAGAATCGAAACCTAGCAATTCCATTGGTCAGGGTGATGCTTAGCTGGAGGAGGGAATGCCCAAATAAGGAGATATGTGTCAGAAACAGAAATCAGACGGAGAGGTATTTTTATGTAGTCTTTTACTTTTAAAAATGTTCCCGGCTACATTTCAGAGGGACACACTGTACTTGTTTTTGTTCTTTTTATTTAACATTTTACTCCCCTACATTTATTTGACAAGCAAAGTTTGCCTACTAGTTCATTTCAAAATCATATTTTGAAGCTATGATGCATGTTTATACAGTAAATCTGACCTCACAACAGTAAATAACATAGTTTATATTAGTTTTACTGCAACCAGCTGCAACATTACAATGTTAATGCATCCATATAAAGAATATTAAACATTACAATGTAACACTGATAGAGGCCATTTTGCCCGCATAATGCGTAGCCTAGCCTACTTTTGCTTTTGTTCTTTGAGTGTATTTAGCTGATAATAGGCCTACTTTGGTATTAAACAAATACAAAATTTAATAACAAGATAGAAGATTCTTTACTGTTTAGAATCTAAATACTTTCTCTACCACTGTTAACCGGTGACAACGACACAGCAAAGCAAACTGAGGTCATCTCAGCCACTGATATGAATATCCCAACCTGGTAAAACAAGTTTATTTCTGGTTCAAAAATTTTCATAGACTGACTCAAATACGCCTTCATGCTGGTCTTGTGTGGGTTTTGCCATCTGTGGAGGAAGTAAAAGACAGGTCACCAACTGCTTTATTGTTTTCCACTGATAACAGAATGTAACAAAGCACCTGAAGTGTACACTGACCGTTACTTTGGGTTCCCTTTTCTTGGGTTTAGCTTTGCTTTGGTCTGGCTCTCTGTTGGTAGCTGAGTGATCCAGCACATCATAAATGGACCTGGGCCGAGTCTCTAGACTCTGAGAGAATTTCTCATGTCAGTTTCCAGCAATTGTAAAAAATTGACATAGCAGGGACGGTGGAGGACTAAATTTATGTGGTGCAATTTAATTCAAGTAAGATGTGTCTGCCTGTAAACTTAATAGTAGAAAGATGCTTACAGCATAAAAAGACGTAGATGGAGCTGTTATTTCATCCATGTTGTCTTCCTCCATCTCTCTCTCCTTCATTTCTTCTCTGTTTTGCTTTCGTTTTCTACCGGTGTTGCCGTGTTCAGTGGTGCATTTCTTCTAAATAATGTCAATTGAAATGCATTAAAATGAAAATTAATAACAAAAACTGGATAACAAACAAACTAGACTGAATCAGCTCCCTCTCTAGTTTTGTGTTTATTGTGAGTTTAGTATTTAATAACATCTTTCCATTTTATCCATTTAATTTAATTAAACCTTTAATTTTAAGAAGTTACTTAGTTGCTGGTACACAACCGTTTGTAAGTTTGACTATGGTTGCTTATTATATGTATCTGCTCTATTGTAAAAGTTGCTTGATGACAACTATCAAATAGTTGCTGATTCGTTTTGTGTTGATCGACTAAATATAATTTGAACATTAACAAACAAAAAAACTTCCTCTGGAGCTTCTGAAACTCAGTGACATTACTACCTGTTTATAACAAAGCAACATACTTCCATTGCAAAATGCTTTTTCTTAACGTCCGCCATGAGAGGGACACATCTTACCCCATGTCCTCTGAAGACACACACTGAGCCAACCACACTGAAAACCAGCAGCACACCAGTGAAGACAGCAACTATGATGAATTCTGTGTAATCCAACATTACGAGATCCTTGTAGCCGTCACCTGGAAAACACCCACCAGTCAATGTCAGTATGTGCACGAATGTTTCATAACTGGCTGAAGGATTCCTCATCTGTCGAAAAAGCAATCCACAGTCTAAAAGTATTTAAGATCTATGGACTTTTGCATATTTCAATATAAACTGATTTCACTGGTCATCTAATGGCTTTTGACATCTATACAGTTATTCCCAATCTGGGGGTCGGGACCCTCCAGGGGGTCCCAAGATGGGGACATAAAACTTTAAATGGTTCATTTGATCCTTCAAACGAACCATTTGATGATTTGAAATGAATCGTCAAATGGTTGAACTGCTCACAATAAAGTATACATTATTGTTAGCTCAAGTGCAATTGAACAACTCATTGGAAACAAATTACACAACATTGCCTCTGTTGGCTTTACAATAGAGGGTGAACATTTTTTTGAGTAATTTCACATTTGTTAATGTGATAGGGAGAGAATAGAGCATAGGAATACACAGGAGCGGGCGGGACGAAGAAATGTGTGTTTTGAGTGTAAGAAGATCTTCGTTAGGAATTAAGTAATGACATCGCCTAGGCCTGCAGGTAATGTACAGTGTAGCCTTAATTCCGAGGCAACCCCAGTGATATGATAGGAGTATTTTTGTGGGTTCGGGATGGGATCGGAGCGACAATTGATTCCTGTGTCACCCTCTACTTTACAGAGAGTAGCTATCTCCTGCAGCTCTGTGGAGGAAGGTCTGGCAACGCAAGTCTTGGTTAACCTTAAATTTCATTTAATTTGTACTAAGTTAAACATTTTCAACTGTTGCCCCGTCCCTATTTTCATGCCACTGTTCAGTCTCATATTGAGTCCTGTGCAATCCCAAAGTGCTTTGAGACAGAAAATGAAGAGGAGCTAACTTGCCCCACATCCAGGGGGTCTTCATCATCAGGCAGAGGAAAAGGTTGAGGACAGTCTTTTAAGTCTTTTACAGAGAGCCCACACCTTGTTATAACCTCCAGTTTAAAGATCTCATGTAAAGACAGAACTGAAGAAATGTAATAAAGCTGCTTCTTTACTTCCCTAAACATCCGTTTCATTTTACATCCACTCTTTTCCTACTCACCTCTTACTCGAAGAAACCAGTAAACCTTAGCTGTTTTATACTGGCAACTGTATTCTCCTGACATTTTCAGATTTTTCAGCTCCAACGTCAGTATGACACTTTGTGTCTGGCCGGTTGTCTCAGAGACGTCACAGCTATAAATCAGAGTTTGGAGAGGATCGGAGCACGTCAAAATGTCTCTGCTTTGGTTTGCTGGCAACTCCAACTCACAATTAATGTTGATCTCTTCGCCTGTGAAAGCCACAAAGACTGTGTTCTCCAGCCTGAGTTCTGTGAGGGGACATAACATAAATAATATTTGAGCTAAAATGATTTGTCTTTTAAGTCAATTAATGAGCAAAATGATAAAAACATGTAAAAACATAATTTGATCAAAATGTAGTTGGATGGCTTACTCAGTGTGTTCATTCCTGAGCATACAGAAATCAAGAAAAAGACAATTGTCCAGATCGACACCAAAGAAAGATGCCACACTTGTTGAGCTTCCATCTTGTGATCTTTAGAGATATTTCTAGTATTCTTTGTTGAGGTTGTTTCACAAATCTATTCAGTGTTTCAGTTTGTCTTGGTATATGAACTGCAGCGCTGAATTTCCTGTTTCTGCCAAAACTACTTCCTTAAAATGTTTTTCTTGACACTGACTCATTTGTGACAATAAAGGGACCAAAGAGCTGATTAAAAGAGCCTTTGCAACTCTGTTTGATACATGATGTTCAACGTTGAAGCCTGAAAGTACTGTACAACACGAGGATACATACACAAATAAATTAAATTAAATTGTCGAAAGGTGTCCCCTAACTGGGTTTGTATTGTGTAACAGTAAGAGGAAATATTTCTGGTTGCATTTTTCCGTTATGTCAGCCTCTGGATGTGAAGTGAAGTGTAATGTTGGCTTTCCTCCACAGTGAGACAGTCTTGGAGAAACTATAGTGTGAGTGCACACAAGGCTGTTACTTAAAGTTCAATACTAAGGAGGTTGAAATCTCTACTTTTGAGCAAAATTGAAATTTTAAGCGTCAAACACTTTTTTTT